>NC_141876.1:530343790-530646821 GCF_056163025.1 Triticum urartu
AGGTCTATACAAACAAGACAAAATCGCTCAAAATGTACGTGCACTGTTTGACCAAAATTTGTAATTTTGTATAGTTCTCCTCGGATGTCATTTGACCACCAAACTTGGCAAGCCTCTCTAACATTTGTTGATGATCATTTTCACAAAATTTCATATTTTTTTTGAAATGTTTTGGTATGTTTTCTTGCGTGGGTGCACCGAAGTAAGGTTCAACCACTACTTTCCCTAGACCAAAACACTCATATTAGTCATAAACAAATCAAATACTTATTGCAAAGTCTAGTAGCCCTCGAAGCAAGCACAACTCGTATGCTCCTAGGGGGAGGTTGATAGGAGTTAACCATTGCGCGCCCCAATCCAAACCCACATGGGCGACACTCTAAGACATCCCACACTGCGATTTCTTTGCTAATGCCAGCGGCTACCACTTTCATATATACGGACTCGCAAATCTTAATACCAACATCTGTACTTAACTTTAATCATCCACCCACACAATCACATATCATTTTGAAAATAGCCATCATACCTGAAAGGGCATTTCCCTTCTTTATGTTTTGGATGATGATGACAACCCTTTGTGGTCTAATCATGTGCTATATGTTTCAGGTTCTCGATGCTTAGGCTTACATCGGATTGCTATTGCCTCTTTGAAGGAAAAGATCAAAGACGTGTCCTCTACGCTTTTATTTTTCTTTGGTCGTAGAGTACCCGTACTATCAAGAGGGAATCCTCATTAGGAAGCTCTGGGGGAATCAGTTTACGTACACTTTTCTCACCCTCTCTTTGCCTTCCTCAGGTGTGTGCAAGAGAGAGAGTTTTCCTTGCCTCTTCCCCTCTTTCCTGCTCACTGTTTTGTACCGCTGGGTCTTGTCGCTCACCAGCTTTGCTCGAGCGGTTGTACCGCTGCCTCCGGGCGGTGGTACCGCCACCATGCTCTGCAACAGCTGGGGCGGTGGTTCCGTCCATGCACCGCTCAAGTACCACTCTCGCTTCTGGTTTGATGCGGTTCTTGGGCGGTAGTGGCCCGGTTGGTCCGGTCGTCCCACGATGACCGGTACCACTGGTGGTCCGAGCGGTTCTTCCGCTCAGAACTTAGCCGCCCAAGAGCTCAAGGCCATGCGGTTGTTCCGGCCAGGCACCGCCCAAGTACCGGTCAAGCTCCTGTTTTGATGCGGTGGTTGTGCGGTAGCCAGGCGGTTAGTTCGGTTGTTTTTCTTAGCCGGTACTACCGCCCGCCTGTCCGGTTGTACCGCTTGGTAGGGTTCTGCAGTTACACCATGAGTCCCGGTTGTATCGGGATGAGGACCAGTTGTACTGCTGCAGTGCAAAAAACACAGTAACGGTTGGAAATGTGGGTGACTATTTAAGGGAGCTTCTCCCACCTACCACTCCCACCTTTGACCTCTCTCACTTCATTAATGCCCTTCAAGCTCTCTTGCCCGATCTCTCTCTCTAGCCACTCAAACTTGTTGATCTGCTAGGGATTGAAGGAGGAGACCTAGATCTACACTTCCACCAAAGGATATTTGCTTCCCCCATACTTTCTTGTGTGGATTTTGTTACTCTTGGGTGTTTGAGCACCCTAGACGGTTGAGGTCACCTCGGAGCCACATTCCATTGTGGTGAAGCTTCGTGGTTTTTGTTGGGAGCCTCCAATTAAGTTGTGGAGAGAGCCCCAACCTTGTTTGTAAAGGTTCAGTCGCCGCCTTCAAGGGCACCAATAGTGAAATCACGGCATCTCGCATTGTGTGAGGGCGTGAGGAGAATACGGTGGCCCTAGTGGCTTCTTGGGGAGCATTGTGCCTCCACACCGGTCCAACAGAGACGTACTTCCCCTCAAAAGGAAGGAACTTCGGTAACACATCCTCGTCTCCACCGGTTCCACTCTTGGTTATCTCTTACCTTTACTTGTGCAAGCTCTTTATTGTTTCTACCCTTGCTTGCTTGTATGCTTGTTGTTATTGCATCATATAGGTTGCTCACCTAGTTGCACATCTAGACAGCCTACTTTGATGCAAAGTTTAATTTGGTAAAGAAAAGCTAAAAATTGGTAGTTGCCTATTCACCCCCCTCTAGTCAACCATATTGATCCTTTCAATTGGTATCAGAGCCTTGTCTCTTTATTAAGGACTTTACCGTCCAAAGAGTATGGTTGATACCGTAGATGGTATGGAGGAACACTCCGGTGTGAATCCTATCTTGTCTACGGGCGATGGGGGAACTTCAGTCTCACGTGAGGAGTTCAATGTGGCCTTGGAGACATTGAAAACCTCCATGACGACCGAAGTTGAAAGCATGTTTACTAAATTTCTTGAGGGGCTTAAACTATCCACCGCACCGTTGAAAGTGGGTGATCCCGCCAACAAGGTGACGGATGCTATCCCCGACAAGGGGGAAGCTAGTAGTGAAAAGGCTCCTTCTTCTAGTGGCAAGAATGGCACCGGCATCTTTGCCCATGTGGAACCACCACTTGTTTATGGTGGACCGGTTCCTTCCACTCATCTGAATCATGCCGGTCCTCCCCCTAAGATTGTGAAAAATGAGGATTTTGATTCTTGGGTGTATCGCTTCAACCGTCATTTAAATCATGTGAACACTAACCTTTGGAGAATCATTGAAGAAGGTTTCTATCCACATGATCCAAGCAACTTCACTCCTCGAGAAGCCGCGGATAATCAATTCAACGAGAATGCTCTCTTCATCATTCAATATGCAATTCCACCCGAAGACCTAACTCATCTTCGTCCCTTCGCCTTGGCCAAAGATGCATGGCATTGTGTCGTGTCTCTCTACCGGGGAAGCGCAAGCATTCAACGCTCCAACTATGAAGTGGTACAAGATGAGGCCGATGAGTTTGCAATGAAGGAAGATGAAGAACCTCGTGAGCTTTATCGAAGAGTAACCAAACTCGCGGTCTCACTACGAGATCACGGGAGCAAGGACACAGATGACAATTGGATCAAGCACAAATTCTTCAAGGCAATGATGCCCTACCACAAGGCCATGTCCTCCGTCATTCGTCAAAGACCGGACTTCCACACTTTGACCTCAAGCGAAGTGTTGGATGAGTTTGTGGCCATGAACATTTTGGACAAGACCGCCGACAATGCGGTGCTCCGTTCTCAACGGGCAAAGAAGCCTAACCTTGCATTGAAGGCCAAGCTCACCGTGGAAGAAGAAGAAGAGGAAGAAGAGGAGAGCAACCCCGAAGATACGAAGTATGCATATCATGAACACATGGCACTTGCTTCAAGGCAATTTTGGAGCAAGAAAAACTCGAGGCCCAACTTTAGCAAAAACAAGTCGAGTGGCACAAGGGTCAAGCAATGTGTAAGGACTTGCTACAATTGCGGCAACGTGAGTCATTTCGTTGCGGAATGCCCGTATGAGAAGAGGGAAGACAATGGTGGCAAACTCATCCGAAAGGACAAGGCCAAGTCGTTCCCCAACAAGAACAACTTCACCAAGAAGACTCCTCCCAAGGCTTTGGTTGTGCAAGAAGAGTACAATGAGGATGATGACGATGATGAAGATGATGAGTCGGTTGCCATGGCCTCCGTTGCCATTGCAACAACGTCACAGGTGTCTCTCTTCGACTCACCCAACGAGAGCATCACCGCCAAGTGCCTTATGGCTAAAGCCACCAACAAGGTAACCTCCAACATCAAAACTACCATCATTAATCATCCTTCCCTAACGGATTGCATTAATGAACTTGAGGGAGCTAATGTGGAGGCTAACGAGTTTGAGGCCTTTATGGGAAAACTCAAGGGAAAATCCAAGAAGCACTTTATTGCTCTCTTGGAACAACTTGGTGAGGCCAATGACATGATCGAGGCTCACGAAGACACCATCTCTAAGATGGAAGGGCATAGTCATGACTATGCCGATGAGATTTCAGATCTTTCCAATGCTCTTGAGGAAGAGCGTGGTCTTCGTTTGGCTCTTGAGGAGTCACACAACGTTGATCATGCTAAGTTAAAGAAAGATTACGATCATGTCCTCATTGTTTCTCGTGTGCTAAATTCCGAGAAGGCCAAACTCGGGGTTGATCTTGCTAGACTCAAAGAGGAGTTTGATATACTTGACAAGGCCCACAAGGCCTTGAAGGGTATTCACGCTAGTCTCAAGGAGTCTCATGATCAACTCCAAGTGAAGCTAACTAAGGAGAAAGCAACTTTTCCTCATATGGTTTTAATTGATAATGCAAATGCTACTAACCCGTGTTGTAAGCATATACATCTTGTTGAGGAAAATTCTAAGTTGAAGGAGCAACTTGAGAGAGGTCTCACGACTTGCATACAAGGCAAGAAGAACCTCAACGATCTCTTTATCAACCAAAAGGGAAGTGTGGTCAAGGAAGGGGTTGGGTACGTGCCCGACTCCAAGAACAAGAAGAAGAATGACAAGACCAAACGACCTCCTCCCCTCATGCAAACCTTTGTGAGGGAGGGAGAGAGTGCCCCCGAGGAGAAGAAGAAGAACAATGTCAAGAAGGGCAATGTCACCCCTCCCAACAAAGCCGACGATTTTAATCCTTCTTATGTGTTATGCCGTGCTAGTGATGGGCATGTTTATGCCAATTCTGTTGGTTATCTTCATGAGTATATTGAATGGTCTATTTGGGTTCCTAAGACCCTTGTTACTAACATTAAAGGACCCATTACTAAATGGGTACCTAAAACCAAGCATTGATCTCTTGTAGGTGTTTGCTTCCGGTGGTGGATCATGGTTGCTCGATAGCGGAGCTACAAATCATATGACCGGAAGCAAGGACTTGGTGGTGGACGTGCACAAGGTTCCATCTATGCCCACCAATGTTGAGTGGGGTGACGCCTCATATTCTAAGGTATTGGGACTTGGCAAGGTGGTCATCTCTCATGATCTCACGATCGAGAAGGTCTTGCTTGTTGAGTCCCTTGCATACAATTTACTTTCCGTTCGTCAACTTGCAATCATGGGCTTTGCCACTTTCTTTGATATTGATACCGTGGCCCTCTTGTGGAGCAAGACTCTTAAAGTAGCCTTTGTTGGGCATGTCGAGAACGGTCTATATGTGATTAACTTTTCGGAGCGACCCACTAAGACCGCGACATGCCTAATGGCTAAAGTTGATGTGGGATGGCTTTGGCATCGCCGTTTAGCCCATGTCAATATGAGATCTTTGCAAAGTCTCCTCAATGGGGACCATGTCCGTGGACTAACGAATGTTAGTTTTGCTAAAGATCATGCTTGCAGTGCCTGTATCGAATGAAAGCTACATGAGAAGGCTCACCCTCCCACGACTATCATTTATTCAAAGAGGCCTTTGGAGCTCCTTCACATGGATCTCTTTGGGCCTCCATCCTTCGATAGTCTCGGAGGTAGGAAGTATTGCTTGGTGATTGTGGATGACTACTCAAGGTACACGTGGGTGTATTTCTTCAAGAGGAAGAGCGAGACCCAACAAACTGTCATTGACTTTACAAATGAAGCACAATGTCAACACAATGCAAAGATCTTGACAATAAGAAGTGACAACGGCACTGAGTTCAAAAACTACACCTTGGATGAGTTTCTTAGTGATGAGGGAATCAAACATCAATATTCCGCACCCTACACCCCTCAACAAAACGGTGTTGCGGAGAGGAAGAACCGGACGTTGATGGATGTGGCAAGGACCATGATGGCGGAGTTCAAGTCTCCGTACAACTTTTGGGCCGAAGCCATCAACACCGCGTGTCATGCATCCAATCGGCTCTACCTCCGCAAGGGCTTGAACAAGACTCCATATGAGATACTCACCGGTAACAAGCCCAACCTCAAGTACTTCTGGGTATTCGGGTGTAAGTGTTTCATTCTCAAGAAAGGTGTTCGGTTGTCTAAATTTGAGGCTAGAGCTTATGAGGGCATATTTGTTGGTTATGCTACTAACTCTCATGCTTACCGTGTCCTCAATAAATCCACGGGACTTATTGAGGAGACGTGTAACATGGAGTTTGATGAGAATAACGGCTCCCAAGTGGAGCAAAGTGGCACTTGTGATGTAGGTGATGAAATTCCTCCTCAAGCCATAAGAAGAATGGGTGTTGGTTTTATCCTACCCATTGAGGAACCCCTTGTGGCCGAAGGAGAAGGACAATGCTCCACTCAAGTGGAGCCATCATCAACCCAAGGCCCACACGCTTCCGAAGAACAAAGTGAAGGCCCTCAACCTCATGAACAAGACCAAGGGCAAGATCATACTCAAGACGGTGTTGACACACCAAGTGATGCCCAAGGTCAAGTTCTCTCCCCCGAACAAGTTCAAGATCAAGAACAAGTTCATGACGGCGCACAAGATGATCAAGTAACCGCTCCTCAACTCACCACCGAGGAGGAATTAGAGCGTCGTGCCGCCAAGATTGCATCCAAGCTCTCCACCAAGGATCATCTCATGACGAATGTGCTTGGAAGCTTAAGAAAGGGGGTAAGCACTCGTAGACAATTAGCAAATTATTGTGAGCATCACGCATTTGTCTCTTGTGTGGAACCCCACAAGGTCTATGAGGCGCTAGAAGATCCGGATTGGCTCAATGCCATGCACGAAGAACTCAACAACTTCAAGCGCAACAAAGTGTGGAGATTGGTGCCAAGGCCAACGGGGAACCATAATGTCATTGGAACCAAGTGGATATTCAAGAACAAGCAAGATGCCCATGGGATTATCATTCGCAACAAGGCTCGTTTGGTAGCACAAGGCTACTCCCAAGTTGAGGGTATCGACTACGGTGAAACCTTTGCTCCCGTTGCTCGTCTTGAATCCATTCGCATGTTGATTGCATATGCTTCTCATCATAACTTTAAGTTACAACAAATGGATGTGAAGAGTGCTTTTCTTAATGGTCCCATTAATGAATTGGTTTACATCAAGCAACCCCCCGGGTTCGAGGATCCCTACTTTCCCGATCATGTGTATCAACTCGATAAGGCACTCTATGGCCTTAAACAAGCCCCACGTGCATGGTATGACCACCTTAACGAGTTGTTACAAGACCGTGGTTTTGAAGTTGGGCTAATCGACCCCACTCTTTTTACTAAGAAGGTCAAAGGGGAGTTGTTTGTGTGCCAATTATATGTTGATGATATTATCTTTGGTTCTCCTAACAAAGCTTTCAATGAGGAATTTGCCGCTCTCATGACCTCAAAGTTCGAGATGTCCTCCATGGGGGAGTTGAAGTTCTTTCTAGGGTTCGAAGTGAAGCAAAGAAGAGAAGGAACCTTCATCAATCAATCCAAATACACTCAAGACATGCTCAAGAGATTCAAGCTAAGTGACGTCAAGCCGACTTCCACTCCAATGCCCACCAAGTGCCAACTTGACTTAGATCCCAATGGTAAAGTGGTGGATCAAAAGGTATATCGTTCCATGATTGGTTCCTTGCTTTACCTTTGTGCATCTAGACCGGACATCATGTTGAGTGTGGGAATTTGTGCACGGTTTCAAGCCGCATCTAAGGGAAGTCACTATGTGGCAGTCAAACAAATCTTTCAATATTTGGCTCATACCCCAAACTTTGGCTTATGGTACCCAAGAGGATCAAACTTCAAGCTTGTAGGGTACTCGGATTCCGATTGGGCGGGAGACAAAGTGGATAGGAAGTCCACTTCCGGAGGGTGCCAATTCCTTGGCTGCTCTTTGGTAAGTTGGTCTTCCAAAAAGCAAAGTTGTGTGTCTCTCTCATCCACTGAGGTGGAATATGTTGCCGCCGGAAGTTGTTGTGCTCAGCTCCTATGGATGAGGCAAACTTTAAAGGATTACGGTGTCACTTGTGACAAAGTGCCTCTTTGGTGTGACAATGAAAGTGCCATCAAGATCTCTCTCAACCCGTTGCAACACTTCAAGACGAAGCATATTGAGATCCGGTATCACTTCATCTGGGATCACATTAGGCGAGGAGAGATCGAGCTCAACTATGTCAACACTCATGACAACCTTGCAGATATTTTCACGAAGCCCTTGGATGAAGCTAGATTTCGCGAGTTAAGGCATGAGCTAAATATCATTGATTCAAGCAATGTGGCTTGAACCCTTGCACACCCTACCTCGCTCAATTTGTTGTCTAGTTTAGGTGTAGGCATGGACATAGGGGGAGTGATGTTCTCTCAATGAACTCTCCCTGCCCCCATTATGCATAAATTGATCGAGTCCTTCACATTAGCCATGTTTGATGGTTCTTGTGCTTCAAAGACGAGTTTTGGTCATGGACCCAAGGATAATTCTTCGCGGTGCCATACCAATTGACTCAAACATAGGTGGCCTCGGCCACCGTCCTCTCTTCGGGAGGTTGCAGTTAGCCTTGTTGCTCTTGTGTTGTTTTCTCTTGTTCCATTTTTGCTCTTTGTGTTAGGTTCTCCCCTTCTTCCTCCCTTCGGATTGCACTCATTTGATCTTGGTTTGGGCATAGGTGGTCGGGCGGTACAACCGGTATCTCGAGAGGTTCTACCGCTGGTACCGGGTTGTGCCGTCCCAATGGGTCTCCGTTCGGTGCTTGGGCGGTTCCACCGCTCAAACCCATGGTTACCCACGTCCGGTACTACCGGTTGATGCTGTGCGGTACTACCGCTGCCTCCCAGGCACCGGAAGTACTGCCTCCAACCACCGGTCTGTACCAGACGAGCGGTACAACCGCTCCCCTAAGTGGTTCTACCGGGGCGTGTCTACGGGCCTATATATACTTGACGAGGCTGAAGGGTTGTCCTTTTTCCCTTCGTCCTCATTCCTCTTTGCCCTAGCCGCCGACCATCTCTACCCCTGCCCTGAAGTGCGTCTCGCGCTTCGGATCCTTGTCTCTCCATGGATTCTCTCCGTGGAGGCCTCCCGATCTCTTCCCATGGATGGTGGTAATGCCTCATGTTCTTTGCTTCTAGATCTTTCTAGGGTTCTTCCTAGTCTAGGGCTTTACTTAACGTTCCACGTTTAGTGTTCAATCTCTGGTTTAGAAGTGATCTTTGTTAGCCTCCCGTCTTGTTTGCAACACTTAGAATTTGGAATATTACTTGTGTGATTCGTATGCCTCGGTTAGATCTATCTTCCCTGGTAGTGCCACTGTCAGCGGTTCTACCGCCCCTACGGGCGGTACAACCGCCGGAGCGGTACTACCGGCGGAAGATCCGGTACAACCGGAGTATATCAACCACAAAGCACTGTTCTATCTTCTCTGTTGCTGCAACTTGTTCCTTTTCTGCTAGTGGGTGCAATCCTCTCATCCTCGTTGGGTTTTTGTGTGTTCTTTTCGTGTGTGTGTTCAGGTGGCTCTAGTTCTCGCTCTGCTCCTCGCAAGACCAAGAAGAGGGCATGAAGGACCTTGCGCCCGGTTGTGTCTGATGATGAAGAAGAAGTTGTGATTCCCACCAAGCCCACTCGCCGTGAAAAGTCTGCAGCTGCTAAGCAACATGTGGTTATGGCGTTGCATCGTTGGAAAGCCAAGGATTGGGAAGCCTTCCGTTTAAAGAATCCGTATGAGGTTCCCATTGCTCCCCGTTGGACCACTATTCAGTTCCGGAATGAGATGCAAGTGCGGATTGTTCATGAACTCTTTGAGCACAACAAGAACAGATATGCCAAGCAGTGGACAATTGATTTTGACCATTGGAGAAACAACATGGAGTATTTTGGTGAGGCACTGGCTCTCTGCGAGGAGTTTGATCTTGTCAAGATCATGTCAGTCAACTGCGACTTTATGTTCAACTTATCCATCATTTCTATGCCACGGTTCATTTTGGGGAAGATGATGCGCACACTCTCACCTTCATGTGTCGCGATGAATTGTTTCATGTTCCCTGGAGGGCTTTCTGCAATGCTATTGGGTATGAGGATACCGGTCTGGAAGGAAGGGGTGGCATTCGTCCTCATGATTTTCCTGAGTCCATGCCTAAGGAGAAGCTTGCCCCTCTGTACATTCGGGGCCGTGGGATTATTGGAGAATCCAAGGATTTGGAGAAGGTCTATGACATCATGCACCGAGTGTTCCACAATGTGCTCTTGCCCAAGGTGGGCAATCAAGATGAGATTCATGGCTATCTGGCTGATTTGATGGTTGCTATGAAGACCATGGTGGGGACAGGGGCAACATTTGATGTGTCAAATTGGCTGTGGCATGAGATGTACAACATGGTCATCTATCGTAAAGTCCCAATCTATGCTCCGTTTGTCATGTGCTTTCTGAACTCTGTGTGCGCTGTTCGTCGTCCTGGAGAGCTCCTCACTTCTCCAGACAACCTCATTGTTCATGAGGTCAAGCTCCTTAAGAAGAAGAAGCATGCCGAGCCTCGCTTCCCTGCAAATGCTCCTAAGGATGTCTATGCTACTTCTGACGATGAGGACTTTGAGCTGGAGCCAGGGGACAAGCCTTCGTGGGTGGCCAAGCTTACTGCCAAGGTGAAGAAGACCTTTTGTCTCCAGGCTGACATTCAGAAGAAGATGTATGAGGCACATGTCAATGAGAAGCTTGCACGTCGTCGCCAAATTGCAATGATGAAGCACCTCAACATGCAGGTTCAGAGTGGCTCTGAGAAGAGCATCACCCCAGAGGAGCGTTGGATCTCTACCCATAGCACCTGGACTGATGATGAAGCCCCTCCCCAGCCATCCTCCTCGTTTGCAGCAGCTGACAATGCCATGGAAGAATCTGATCACGATGACGATGACGACTCTGATGATGAGGATCCATATGCGACCGAGGAGTCAGAGGAGGATGCCTGAGCTTTGGGACGCTAGTTTCGCTCTTTTCCTTTTTGGTGTCTTGATGCCAAAGGGGGAGAGGGTTCTATAGGTCTCGGGGATTTGCTTGGGTTTTTCTCCTTTTCTCGTGTTTAGTGTTGGTCTCTGTTCGTGGACTTGTTTCGTTCCCTGCTGTGTGTGAGACTTCTGTTCTCCGTTTACCTTTCTGTTCTTCGTAGGTCTTTATCGTTAGTATTGCCTCTAAGTATTATATTGTCTCTCCTTTTGTGCTTAGAGTGGTGAGACTATAAAATCTAGGGGGAGTCTAGTCCTGAAAGTGTGCCCATGCTTTCTAACAGCTAGTTCTTGTTGGGGCACACATTCAGGGGGAGTTCCGTCTAGATTTCATTGACTTATCTCTTGCAAATCGTGTTGTTGTCATCATCCACCAAAAAGGGGGAGATTGAAAGGGCATTTCCCTTCTTTATGTTTTGGATGATGATGACAACCCTTTGTGGTCTAATCGTGTGCTATATGTTTCAGGTTCTTGATGCTTAGGCTTACATCGGATTGCTATTGCCTCTTTGAAGGAAAAGATCAAAGACGTGTCCTCTACGCTTTTATTTTTCTTTGGTCGTAGAGTACCCGTACTATCAAGAGGGAATCCTCATTAGAAAGCTCTGGGGGAATCAGTTCACGTACACTTTTCTCACCCTCTCTTTGCCTTCCTCAGGTGTGTGCAAGAGAGAGAGTTTTCCTTGCCTCTTCCCCTCTTTCCTGCTCACTGTTTTGTACCGCTGGGTCTTGTCGCTCACCAGCTTTGCTCGAGCGGTTGTATCGCTGCCTTCGGGCGGTGGTACCGCCACCATGCTCTGCAACAGCTGAGGCGGTGGTTCCGTCCATGCACCGCTCAAGTACCGCTCTCGCTTCTGGTTTGATGCGGTTCTTGGGCGGTAGTGGCCCGGTTGGTCCGGTCGTCCCACGATGACCGGTACCACCGGTGGTCTGAGCGGTTCTTCCGCTCAGAACTTAGCCACCCAAGAGCTCAAGGCCATGCAATTGTTCCGGCCAGGCACCGCCCAAGTACCGGTCAAGCTCCTGTTTTGATGCGGTGGTTGTGCGGTAGCCAGTCGGTTAGTCCGGTTGTTTTTCTTAGCCGGTACTACCGCCCGCCTGTCCGGTTGTACCGCTTGGTAGGGTTCTGTAGTTACACCATGGGTCCCGGTTGTACCGGGACGAGGACCGGTTGTACCGCTGCAGTGCAAAAAACGCAGTAACGGTTGGAAATGTGGGTGACTATTTAAGGGAGCTTCTCCCACCTACCACTCCCACCTTTGACCTCTCTCACTTCACTATTAATGCCCTTCAAGCTCTCTTGCCCGATCTCTCTCTCTAGACACTCAAACTTGTTGATCTGCTAGGGATTGAAGGAGGAGACCTAGATCTACACTTCCACCAAAGGATATTTGCTTCCCCCATACTTTCTTGTGTGGATTTTGTTACTCTTGGGTGTTTGAGCACCCTAGACGGTTGAGGTCACCTCGGAGCCACATTCCATTGTGGTGAAGCTTCGTGGTTTTTGTTGGGAGCCTCCAATTAAGTTGTGGAGAGAGCCCCAACCTTGTTTGTA
Source organism: Triticum urartu (assembly GCF_056163025.1). Classification (NCBI taxonomy): domain Eukaryota; kingdom Viridiplantae; phylum Streptophyta; class Magnoliopsida; order Poales; family Poaceae; genus Triticum; species Triticum urartu. The sequence continues at coordinate 530,356,105 of NC_141876.1, forward strand.
AAGGTTCGGTCGCCGCCTTCAAGGGCACCAATAGTGGAATCACGGCATCTCGCATTGTGTGAGGGCGTGAGGAGAATACGGTGGCCCTAGTGGCTTCTTGGGGAGCATTGTGCCTCCACACCGCTCCAACGGAGACGTACTTCCCCTCAAAAGGAAGGAACATCGGTAACACATCCTCGTCTCCACCGGTTCCACTCTTGATTATCTCTTACCTTTACTTGTGCAAGCTCTTTATTGTTTCTACCCTTGCTTGCTTGTATGCTTGTTGTTATTGCATCATATAGGTTGCTCACCTAGTTTCACATCTAGACAACCTACTTTGATGCAAATTTTAATTTGGTAAAGAAAAGCTAAAAATTGGTAGTTGCCTATTCACCCCCCCTCTAGTCAACCATATCGATCCTTTCAATACCCACCTATTATGATGTTTTCATAGTCATTCCGAGATATATTGCCATGCAACTTTCATTGTATTATTCATTACATGACTTGAGCATTCATTGTCATTTTGCTTTGCGTGATCATAGAGATGACATAAGATTTGTGACAAGGCCATCATCATCATTATTATACATGTTACACTAGATCATTGCACATCCTAGTACGCTAACAGAGACATTCATATATAGTCATCATATTGTTTTTTTATTTTAGAATTGTAAGTAAAATAAGAATGTGATGATCATCATTTCTAGAGTGTGCCTTACTAGTGAGGACTGAAAAAATGAAAAAAATGGAGGAGATCAATGGTCCCTAGAAAAAGGAGAAAAATGGAGGAGGTCCATGAGCCCATAAAAAAATGAAATGAGAGTAAACAGAAAGGGGGTGCACACCTATCGTTTACCACACTTGTGTTTCAAAGAAGCACCATGTATTTCATAGAGTCTTCATGATTTTCATTTTCATATGATAGTGGGATTTTTACATTATGAGAACTTGACTTGCATATTTTGATGACAAGCTTCCTCAAAAAGCTTGAGGTCTTCATGAGCAAGTAAGTTGGATGCACACTCACTTAGTTTCATTAGGAGAGCTTTTATACAGTTATAGCTCCCGTGCATCCGTTGCATGGCAATCCCTACTCCTCGCATTAACATCGATTGTAAGCCTCGCCATTGCCTAACGATCAAGCTGCATTGATGTGAGACTTTCTTATATTTTTGTCTTCTCAACTGAACCCCCATCATTATTCTATTCGCCATCCAAAGTGTTAAGACTATGGCTCACACTCAAGTATTGCGTAGGAGTTGAAAGTTGAAGAAAGAAAACTATGATTTAATTGATTGGTTTGGTGCCGGGGTTGTTCATGATTTGATGTCTTTATGCTAGGAAGATTGAGCATTGTATCCTTATCATGATTAAGTGTGTACAGATCATGTTCTTTAGCATCTTTATTTTTAAAAGGCAATGATTGTTTATTTGCATGCTTGTGTATTATTATTTTGATGTCAAATTGATAGAATATTGCCTTGAATGATCTATATCCCAAATTCATACCATAATTACATCATTTGATCAAGAACATTGCTAGGTAGCATTCAACATAAAAATATCATTGTTTATCATTTACCTACTCGAGGGCAAGCAAAAATTAAGCTTGGGGATGAGAAGTATGCCCTAGAGGAAATAATATTATATTTTTATATTTCCGTGTTCATGATTGATAGTTTATATTCTATGCTATAACTGCTATGATGCTGGTATATGCGATTCAGTGGAAAACTCATATGCGCGTGTAGAATGATAAACGGTAAAATAAGATTCCTAGTCTCACCTCTAAGATTAGATCAAGTGTTGTTCGTGATCATGTTTTTCGGATCTCGAAATATCACTAAAAGTAATGATAGTACCAAAACAACATTGAGAGTGTGACGTTAGAAGAACGATCATATTGAATCGACGCAAACTTATTTGTTATACTTTGAGATAATATCGTCATAAGTCAATTGCTATAACACAGAGTGTTAATGTGTGTTTAAGTTCCTTAGACCATGAGAGTATCATAGTCTCTTCTTACTGTAGGATGAGATTTGGGGTTGCTCAAACGTCATCTGTAACACGGTGATCATAACAACAACTTACAAATTCATTACAAAGTTTGACAAGGGACACGATACCTCGAGAGTGGAATTTGCTCCTCCGATGATGGAGAGATATTCTTAGGGCCCTCTCAGTGTGAAATCATCTATCATCGTCTGGCCAAACATAGATGACAATGTCACGGGGATGCCAGAACACGACAACGAGAAATAAGAACAAAACCGGTAACAAGGAGACCAATATAGTGAGCATGTGTATGACTCAAGAGGATATCAATATATCTCACCTCGGGTTTTGTAAAGTATTGCAAAGCAAAGGTAACATCACTTGATAACTAATGGTTCACTCATATGTCATTCCTGTAATCATCGAGATCGATATGGACGTCCACGGTTCTGCTATCGGTCATTGAACAAAGGGGTTTCGTTCATGTCTATGCTTTACCGAACTTATGGGGTCACAAGCTTACGGTAATCACAATTTGCTGAGTGTTAGTAGGACAAGAGTATCAAGGTTTTATTGGTGGAATTGTTTTTATTAATATTCAGAATAGAGGAACCGGAAGCGTTTCGGGGTCATCAAAAGGGTTCCGGAGTTTATCGGGCAATATCGGGTATTACTGATAAATAATATATATAGGTGGAAAATGTTTCTGGAGATGTTAAATTAATAATAAAAGGCTCTAGTAATTATTAGGAGGCTTTTATATATAATTTACTACCAACATGCCTTAAAAGGCCAAGTGGTGGAAGGCAACTTGGACCTCAAAGGCCCAAGTGGAGGTGGCGCCCCACTTTCCTAAAGGGGAGGCTGAATTGGAGTGGGGGAGGAATCCTCCCCCCCTTGGTCGGAGCCCCAAGAAGGAACTTTCCCTCCTTTGTGGCAGCCCCTCCTCCCCCTTTAACCTACATATACTTGACATATTTACCCTTTTGAACACATAGGTTTTGGAGCCGTCTCTAGTTCAAGTTGATCGTAATTGATCTAATTAGAGATAGATCTAGTTCCTCTAATCCTAATAATTAGAAGCCTAATGTGGTTGTAGTCTCCTCCCTCTAATTCTCCGGTGGCGATTAGCTCTGGACGGGGAAGCGCTGACGGATCGTGAAGACCGTGCACTTGCAACCAAGTAGAGAGGTCCTGCTTTCGGTTTTCCGTCCGAGGGATCGAAGAGAGCGGTTTGTAGGATCGTCATCAATGGTTCGAGGGACTCCAAGTACGTTCTACACCGACTCGTCTACTTCCGCTGCACTCCCGAGTCAGTAACGATCGTGATCCAAACCATTTATGCATCTTCATATTGTTCCTGGGTGTTCTTGGGCGATTTTTTGTTTTCTACTACGTTTCCCAACAATGGCATCATAGCGGTTCTATGAGTAGATGCAAGTTTCGATCTAGATCACATACGGATGTGAGGGTTTTGTGTTCTTTCTATGGTTCCCTTCAGTGTTACTTCGGTTTAGTTCATTGACAACATGATGTAGCTTTGTACAAAGTTCTGACAAGTGATTGGCTCTTACTGTCGACGATCTGCTAACAGTTCTTTGGGCTTCATCATAGTCAAGAACAGTGAACCGTCGCGTGCAAAAGAGGGAGATGAAGGAACGATCTTCTAGGGGGTCATGCGTATTTGATGAAGTTTAGTGTGGGGCTAGAGATTTTTAATTAAGTCTCTTCCCTAACACACCCTGAAAGTTAATCCTTTTTAAAAGGGGAATATATTAATATCGCAAAGATACCAATTACACGCAGCCTCTACACCAATAAGAAATCACAAAGACATCCAGTATGCACACAACCCAAAAAGAAAAACAAAAACGAAATGAAAAAAAACAAAGGCCTCGTCACAGTGATCAACTCCACTCAGCAGTAGCACACGAATCACCACCAAAGACAACACCTGAAAAAACATAAAAGGCATCCAAAAGCGACGCCTTCAAGAAGGAAATAGTACACAAGCATCATCGTCACCCGATCCAAGATCATAGGTTTTCACCCTGGAGAAAGAACAAGCTTTGAAAACAATACCTTCAATAAGGCAATTGCCAGACACAACCAATGAAGGCTAGACTTTAGGTTTTCACCCTGAAAGTCATGACTCGGCACCCGAGGAGTGATACGTCCATTTTGCATCATGTTTTCATACTATTATTTATAATGTTTTTGATCATTATAAAACTTTCTGATGCAATTCTAATGCCTTTTCTCTCTTAACTTGCAAGCTTTACATGAAGAGGGAGATTGCTGGCAGATGTAATTCCGGACCTGAAAAAGCTATATCAGAGATACCTATTCTGCACAACACCAAATGACCTGAAATTTCACGGATAATTTTTATGGAATATATAAAAATACTGGAGCAAAGAAGTACTAGAGGGGGCCATCTAGTTGCCCACAAGGCAATAGGGTGCGGCCACCCTCTTGGGCGCACCCTGATACCCCTCTGATCTTGAACATGAATATGATTTTTGAGTAGTTACTTTCATTCTCGAGGACATGGGAGAAGTCTTGTTATAAATAATCATGTGAATTTGGTTTTTTTTGATATTTTGATGATATGCATGTTGTTGCTTCCTTTAGTGGTGTCATGTGAATGTCGACTACATGACACTTCACCATAATTGGGCCTAAGGGAAGGCACTGTGGAGTAATAAGTAGATGATGGGTTGCTAGAGTGACAGAAGCTTAAACCCAGTTTATGCGTTATGTCATAAGGGGCTGATTTGGATCCATATGTTTCATGCTATGGTTAGATTTATCTTAATTCTTATTTCATAGTTGCGGATGCTTGCGAGAGGGGGTAATCATAAGTGGGAGGCTTGTTCAAGTAAGAACAACACTAAAGGACCGGTCCACCCAAATATCAAATTATCAAAGTAGCGAACACGAATCAAACAAACTTGATGAAAGTAACTAGATGATAATTCCCATGTGTCCTCAAGAATGCTTTGCTTGTTATAAGAGAATGTTCCGGCCTGTCCTTTGCTATAAAAAGGATTGGGCTACCTTGTTGCACCTTTGCTACACTTGCTACTTGTTGCTCGTTACGAACTACCTTGCTATCAAACTACCTGTTACCGATAATTTCAGTGCTTGCAGAGAATACCTTGCTGAAAACCGATTGTAATTTCCTTCTGCTCCTTGTTGGGTTCGATACTCGTACTTATCGAAAGGACTACGATTGATCCCCTATACTCGTGGGTCATCAGTTCTCAGGAGTGCTAAGGAGTATGTGCTAGATCAGCCCTTGGGTGATGCACCTACAAACGATGCACCACAAATAGTTGTAGGTGCTTTCACTACTCATAATGATGATTATGAGTTAGTCCAGTGCCTCATGTTGACTTGCATGGATCCTAAACTACAGAAACGTTTTGAACAATCAAATATTGAATTTATAATTCGGTCACTTGATGCTCTATACAAGAACTAGGCAAGGACCGAATGTTTTGAAATAACCAAGGCCTTGATTGAATGCAAGATGGCAAAAGGTTCCTCAATGAGTGAGTGTCGGGGGGGGGGGGGTGACCCTCGGGTAGGAAAATCTAGACCTGAAATTTTTCCAAAACAACTGGGCGGCAAGCACCCTGCCACCCGGCTTCCCCCGCTAACCGACCGTCCAACTCTGGGTCGTCTGGGTGTGGCACTAAGGCTTGACCCGGCCGGGTTGGCTCTAGCCCAGGCCGACAAGATGACCAGACAACCCCCTCCCTCAGCGGGTGGACGTGGCTATAGTGCACCGTACCTGTCGCCCCCGACTGAGGCATGCATGTCTAAAGTGCACTCGAAGGCCATGTCCCGGAGTTAGCGGCGGCGACCCGACATGGTCCTGTAGCGACTCAGCGCCCGCCACCCTGTGACATGAGCAACGACGTGCTACAGTGATGGGCCATCGATGGGACCCGCACCCGGCGAGTCCTGGCAGCCGACGGGCCCTACTGGTCAGTGCGAGACGATGACACCAGGGTCCCACATCCATGTATCTTTACCATTGTAGCCTTGGGGGGCCAGCCTATAAGATCCCCTAGGATACCTCCATGCAGGGATCTCATCTTCTTCGCCCCACACAAGTCCTTCACACACACACACATACACACACACACACATAACCAGGAGAAGGAGAGAGCTAGTGCTTCTTCCTCCTCCCCTCAAACAGCTCCTAGAGCGCTTTGTAGTCTCTCAGTGTGATCCATCTAGTAGATTGCTACTTGTGAGCTGCGTTGGGATTTCCCCGAAGAGGAGAAGATGATGCGATACAATAGAGGTAAGTATTTCCCTCAGTTGTGAAACCAAGGTTATCAATCCAGTAGGAGAACCAAGCAACAACTAGTGAACAACACCTGCACGCAAACTACAAATACTTGCAACTCAACACGAACAAGGGGTTGCCAATCCCTTGACGGTTACGAGAAAGATTAAATGGTATATTTTTTGATAGATAGGTCAGACAAAAATACAAAATAAAATAAATAAAAGGAAATTGTAGCAAAGTATTTTTTTAGTTTAGTAGATGATAAAAGATAGACCCGGGGGCCATAGTTTTCACTAGAGGTTTCTCTCATAAAATAGCATACGGTGGGTAAACAAATTACTGTTGGGCAACTGATAGAAAAGAAAATAATTATGACGATATCCAAGGCAATGATCATGTATATAGGCATCAGGTCCGAGACAAGTAGACCAGAACGATTCTGCATCTACTACTATTACTCCACACATCGATCGCTATCCAGCATGCATCTAGTGTATTAAGTTCATGGAAGAACGGAGTAACGCCTTAAGAAAGATGACATGATGTAGACAAGATAAACTCACGTATGAAATAAATACCGTCCTTTTACCCTTAATAGCAATGACACATACATGTCATGTCCCTTTCTGTCACTGGGATTGAGCACCGGAAGATCGAACCCACTACAAAGCACCTCTTCCCATGGCAAGATAAATCAATCTAGTTGGCCAAACCAAACCAGTAAATCAGAGAAGAAATACGAGGCTATAACAGTCATGCATGAAAGAGTTTAGAGAAAACTCAAATAATATTCATGGATAGATCTGATCATAAACTCACAATTCATTGGATCCCAACAAACACACCACAAAAAGTCATTACATTGAATAGATCTCCAAGAACACTGAGGAGAACATTGTATAGAAGACCAAATAGAGAGAAGAAGTCATCTAGCTACTAACTATGGACCCATAGGTCCGTGGTAAACTACTCACGCATCATCGGAGAGCAGCAAGGATGATGAAGAGCCCCTTCCGTGATCGAATCCCCCTTAGTGCCGGAAAAGGCCTCCAGATGAGATCTCATGGTTCTGGAACTTCCGGCAGCGGAAAAAGTATTTCGTGGACTCCTTTGTTGGTTTCATGATTTTAGAGAATTTATAGAGGCAAAGTTAGATCGAACGGAGCTACATGGGCCCCATAACATACCAGGGCGCACCTACCCCCTGGGCGTGCCCTGGTGTCTTGTGGGCCCATGGTCCATCGTCTGGTCTTCTCTGAAGCTTCTAGTGTCTCTTTTGTCCAGAAAAAAATCTCCAAAAAGTTTCGTGGCATTTGGACTTAGTTTGGTACTGATATTCTCCGAAACCAAAAGCAAGCAAAAAAACAACAACTGGCACTAGGCACTAAGTTAATAGGTTAGTCCCAAAAAATGATATATAATTGCTTGGAAGTGTATATAAAGCATCCAATATTGATAATATAATGGCATGGAACAATAAAAAATTATAGATACATTGGAGACATATCAAGCATCCCCAAGTTTAATTCTTGCTTGTCCTCGAGTAGGTAAATGATAAAAACAGAATTTTTGATGTGGAATGCTACCTAACATATTCATCATATATTCTTTTGTTTGTAGCATGCATATTTGGACTTGAATGATTCAAAGCAATAGTCTATAATTTGACATGAAGACATCAATACTCAAGCATACTAACAAGCAACCATGTCTTTCAAAATATCAACGCTAAGGAAAGTTATCCCTAGCCCATTATGCTCAATCATTGATCCAGTCATGAAACACACTCAGCATTAGCTATATCCAATGCAAAGTATGACAATATTGCTGTCTAGTTGGTGCTTTTATAAGAGAAAATGGAGACTCAAATTAAAAATAAAATTTGCATAAAAGTAAACAGATAGGCCCTTCTCAAAGGGAAGCAAAAATTTGCAAAGGTGCTAGAGCTCAAGGCTTAAATTAGAGATAAAAATTATTTTGAGAGGCATGTTTTTCCTGTCAATGAAACAACCGAGAATTCCCAGTATCTTCCATGCTAGAAAAATTATAGGCTTCCCAAACAAAAAGTAAAGTTCATTTCCTTTCCACCATTCTTTCACAATCCATGGCTAGCCATATCCACGAGTGCCTTCCATACCAACACTTTACAAGGAATTTATTATCATGGTATTTTTTTTCATTTCAGGACTGAGCATCCTTATTACCTGCCACACTCTCGTGCAATGACAAGTGAATAAACACTCTTCATGAGTATAAAATACCTAGCATGAAAATATTGGCCACCCTATGCCGCTTGATGAGCGGTATGGGCACACAAAACCAAAATTCATTTTGAAAATTAGAGTTGGCACATGCAAATTTACTTGGAATGGCATGGAAATACCACATATAGGTAGGTATGGTCGACTCATATGGAACAACTTTAGGTTTTAGGAGTTGGATGCACAAGCAACATTCCCGCTTAGTACATATGAAGGCTAGCAAATAGATTGAGAAGCGACCAACCAAAAAGCAAAAATGGTCATAAGCATGCATTGAAAATAACTAACACTGAATAATGCACCATAAGTAGGATATAACTTCATTGCATAACTATTGACTTTATGTGCATGCATAGGGAATCACAAACCTTAACACCAATATTCTTACTAAAGCATAATTACTCACCAACATGACTCACATATTACTATCTCCATATCACAAAACTATTGCAAGGAATCAAGTTTATCATATCCAATGATCTATATGAAAGTTTTTATTATACGCCCTTGGATATCCATCACTTCGGGACCAAATTTATATCTTGTGCAAATTAGCATTGCTATTATCAACTCAAAAAAAGATTTAAGTGAAGCATGAGAGTGCAAATATTTCTTCAAAAAATTTCAACTCTCAAAATAATATAAGTGAAGAATGAGAGTATATTTCTTCAAAAAATTTCAACTCTCAAAATAATATAAGTGAAGCATGAGAGTGTATTTCTTTAAAATATAACCACCGCCGTGCTCAAAAAGATATAAGTGAAGTACTAGAGCAACTGTCTAGCTCAAAAGATTTAAGTGAAGCACATAAAGTATTATAGCAAATCATGATATGCGTGTGGCTCTCTCAAACAAGTGTGTTTAACAAGGATGATTGCGACAAACTAAAAAAAAGGAAAGATTCATATAATACACGACGCTCCAAGCAAAGCTCATGATATGTGACGAATAAAAATATAGCTCCATGTAAAATTACCGATGGTCGTTAGAAGAAAGAGGGGATGCCTTCCGAGGCATCCTCAAGCTTAGTTTCTTGGGAGTCCTTGAATATTACCTTGGGGTGCCTCGGGCATTCCCAAGCTTACACTCTTTCCACTCCTTATTCCTTCATCCATCGTGATCTCACCCAAAACTTGAAAACTTCAGTCACACAAAACTCAACAAAACCTCGTGAGATCCATTAGTATAATACAAAAAATCACTACTATAAGTACTGTTGCAAACCCATTCATATTTTATTTTTGCATTATATCTATTTTATTTTAACTTCTCCATGGCTTATACCCCCGATACAATCCATAGTTTCAGCAAAACAAGCAAAACAATGCATCAAAAACAGAATCTGTCAAAAAACAGAACAGTTTGTATCAATCTAAACATTGACCATACTTCTGTAACTCCAAAAATTCTGAAAACTTAGGAAAACATGGGAAATTTGTATATCAATCATGTTTAAAAAAATTCAAAATTTATCATGCTCCAGCAATTTTTAACAATTCTGCTACTTGACGCAAAAGTTTCTGTTAATGCGCAGAATCAAAGCAACTATCACCCAAATCATCCCAAAGGCTTTGCTTGGCACAAACACTAATTAAAACACTAACACACAATCATAATAGTAGCATAATTGTGTGCTTATTGAAAAACAGCAAGGAAACAAAAAAGATAACTATTGTTTTATGCCCCTAGCTAGGCATAATGCATAGTTTCAAGTGTTGTCATCTTTGGTTTTAATAATCTTTGTAGGAGTTTTCTCAGACCCGGGAGGTTCTTTATGCTTCCCATTATTCTCAGGAAGTGAGGCCATTTTGATATCTAAAATATCCAATCACTTATTACATAGAGTAATCAAGGTATTCATGCGATTGACATTTCCACTAATATTCTTGTGGGGTTTGTTGGACTTTTGCAACTCAACCATATTTTTCTGCATATCACCTAATTTGTCTAATATTTGAATCCCCTCTTGAGTAAAAGCAAATCCTTTTTGTGGTGGTGGAACCCCCGATATTCCCTTTGTTATTTCATATGTAGTATTGGCATCACTCTCAATAAAATTCCCATTTGCAGCAAAGTCCAAAAGTTTTCTATGGTGCATGGTTAAACCTATATAGAAATTGCGAAGCAAAATTTTTAGATCTCCTTTTATAGAGCAAACACGGTAAGATCCCATTAACCTATACCAAGCATCCTTAAGATTTTCTCCTTGTTTTTGTTTGAAGTAAAGAACTTCCAAATCCGGTGACAAAGGAGGGATAGTTATGCTAGTCATGATGACAAGGTAAAATGATCAAGCAAAAAGGCAGCTAAAAAACATTTTTTGTATTTTTGTAAAGGCTTTTTAGAAGTGGGGGAGATGAAAATGAGAGGCAAATGACAAATAATGTAAATGTAAGGATATGAACGTTTATGCGTAGGTACTTGATAGTTGTTGATGATGTATCCTCGGCAACAGCGCCAGAAATTCTTCCCGCTACTTGTCAACTGCGTTGGGATTTCTCTGAGGATTGGGCGAGAAGCACACGAGATAAGCTACAGGGAGGGAGGGGAAATGCGACGCAAGACTCGCCGGTCGTGAGGGTTTATATCGTAGGCTGGTAAGCATTGGGATTTTGGGGGATTTCACCGAGTTGGGTGGGAAGCTTGCGCGGGAACCTGCCCAATTGCGCGGGAACGGCTCACTGACGATTCATTGGCGCCACTTCGAGCCGCCGTTTGGCCAAAAGAACGCTCCCACGCGCTGTGCAAGCTTGCGCTGTAAGCCGTCTGCGGCAGCAGGGTGACAAGACGTGCGAGAGGAGGACGAAAGGCCACGTATGCATATGGTTAATAAAAAACGTTTGCGATTTAATTACCTACTATACCCCGTCCTGGTTTATAAGTAGGATTTAACTAATAAAATATGAATGCATGTCGCCAAAGATTATATAGTTTCCAATTATATAATTTTTATAACATGCATTATCATTTTGTTGGTTAAATTAAAGGGCAAGGTATGGCACAGAATATAAAGGGGACTAATAGACCAAGACGAAGGTAGTAGCACATGGCCGCTCTCTACGCAGCGATGCAACTGTCGGCCGGCTTGTAGGCGACCTTTTCCTGCGTGTTCAACTACTCTATGCGTGTGGTTGCTTGCGGTTATGGTGGCTGAGGGAGTCCTGGATTAGGGGGTGTTCGGATAGCCGAACTATGCCTTCAGCCGGACTCCTGGACTATGAAGATACAAGATTGAAGACTCCGTCCCGTGTCCGGAAGGGACTTTCCTTGGCGTGGAAGGCAAGCTTGGCGATACGGATGTTCAGATCTCCTACCATTGTAACCGACTCTATGTAACCCTAACCCTCTCCAGTGTCTATATAAACCGGAGGGTTCTAGTCCGTAGGACAACATACACATCGACAATCATACCATAGGCTAGCTTCTAGGGTTTAGCCTCTCTGATCTCGTGGTAGATCAACTCTTGTAATACCCATATCATCAATATTAATCAAGCATGACATAGGGTTTTACCTCCATCGAGAGGGCCCGAACCTGGGTAAAACTTCGTGTCCCCTGCCTCCTGTTACCATCCGGCCTAGACACACAGTTCGGGACCCCCTACCTGAGATCCGCCGGTTTTGACACCGACATTGGTGCTTTCATTGAGAGTTCCTCTGTGCCGTCGCCGTCAGGCCCGATGGCTCCTACGATCATCAATGGCGATGCAGTCCAGGGTGAGACCTTCCTCCCCGGACAGATCTTCGTCTTTGGCAGCTTCGCACTACGGGCCGATTCACCTGGCCATCTAGAGCAGATCGAAAGCTACGCCCCTGGCCGTCAGGTCAGATTCGGAAGTTTAAACTACACGGCCGACATCCGCGGGGACTTGATCTTCGACGGATTCGAACCACTGCCGAGCGTGCCGCACTGTCACGACGAGCATGATCTAGCTCTGCCGCCGAACAGTGCCCTGGAGGCCGCACCCGCATCGGCTCCGACCCCTAGTTCGGAGCCGACCGCGCCGATCGAGGATGGGCGGTTGGACGCCACCTCGGGGGCTGCGATCCCAACGGCGGTTGAGCCGAACACCAGCCCCGTACTCTGCAAGACTCGTGACTCCATGGAGCCGGACTCTTCTCCGGACTCCGAACCCTCCGTGCCCGTGCCGAGCGAATCCGATTGGGCGCCGATCATGGAGTTCACGGCCGCGGACGTCTTTCAGCACTCGCCTTTCGGCGATATCTTGAAATCACTAAAGTCTCTCTCTTTGTCAGGAGAGCCCTAGCCGGACTACGGTCAGCAAGGTTGGGGTACGAACGACAAAGAAATTCAAAACTCACCCACCACCCACTTTGTAGCCACTGTCGACGACTTAACCGACATGCTCGACTTCGACTCCGAAGACATCGATGGTATGGACACCGATGAAGGAGATGATGAAGAACCAGCGCCTACTAGGCCCTGGAAAGCCACCTCGTCATATGACATATACATGGTGGACACCCCAAAAGAGGGAGAGGGCGATGGAACAGTGGAGGATGACCCCTCCAAGAAATAGCAAAAGCGCCGGCGTCAGCAGCGCCGCTCAAAATCCCGCCAACACAAAAACGGCGATTCCAGCATGGGAGATAATAATACCCCGGAAAGCACCGAAGAACATCCCCCCGAGCAAGATTTAGCACAGGGGGGGTGAATAAACCAGCCCCCATGGGAGAGCGGCTGACAGAGAGGTCGAGGACGATAATCATATGCCTCCCTCCGAAGACGAGGCAAGCCTCGATGATGACGAATTCGTCGTGCCAGAGGATCCCGTCGAACAAGAGCGTTTTCAACGCAGGCTTATGGCCACGGCAAGAAGCCTCAAGAAAAAATAGCAACAGCTTCAAGCTGATCAAGATCAGCTAGTCGATAGATGGACTGAAGTCCTTGCGGCCGAAGAGCATAAACCCGAACGCCCCTCCAAGTGCTACCCAAAGCGCAAGTTGCTACCCCGATTAGAGGAGGAAGCACTCGACGCGACCGACAGGCCACCTCGTGGCCGCGACAGAGAGGCCTCATGGCCCTCCACCCAAGCCGCAGCCCGTACCAAGGCACGGGAATATGCGCTGGACTTACGTAATATGTTGGAGGAAAAGGCAAGGCAAACAAGATCGATCTATGGATCACGTGGGCGCCCCACGGCTCGAGACGGTAACCATCACGCCGGTCACAAATTCGGCAGGGCCGAACACAGTAGACAAAGCTCATTGGAGCTACGTCATGATATAGCCCAGTACAGAGGCGCCGCACACCCATTGTGCTTCACAGACGAAATAATGGATCATCAAATCCCCGAGGGTTTCAAACCTGTAAACATTGAATCATATGATGGCTCAACAGATCCCGCGGTATGGATCAAGGATTATCTCCATATCCACATGGCCCGCGGCGATGATTTCCACGCCATCAAATACCTCCCACTCAAGCTTAAAGGACCAGCCCAGCAGTGGCTTAACAGCCTGCCAACAGGGTCAATCAGCTTTTGGGAGGACCTAGAAGCCGCATTCCTCGACAATTTCCAGGGCACTTATGTGCGACCCCCAGACGCTGACGACCTAAGCCACGTAATTCAGAAGCCAGACGAATCGACCAGGTAATTCTGGACACGGTTCCTAACAAAGAAAAATCAAATACTCGACTGTCCGGATGCAGAGGCCTTAGCAGCCTTCAAGCATAATATCCGTGATGAGTGGCTTGCCCGGCACCTAGGACAGGAGAAGCCGAAATCTATGGCAGCACTCACGGCACTCATGACCCGCTTTTGCGCGGGAGAAGACAGCTGGCTTGCTCGTAGCAACAATATGACCAAGAACCCTGGTCGTTCGGACACCAGGGACATTAGTGGCAGGTCGCGTCGCAACCAGCAGAAGCGCCGCATCAACGGCGACAATGCTAAGGATACGACAGTTAATGCCAGATTCAGAGGCTCTAAATCTGGTCAGCAGAAAAAATCATTCAAAAGGAATCCTAGGGGTCCGTCCAGCTTGGACCGAATACTCGACCGCTTGTGCCAAATACATGGCACCCCCGAAAAGCCGGCCAATCACACCAACAGGGACTGTTGGGTGTTCAAGCAGGCAGGCAGATTAAGCACCGACAATGAGGACAAGGGGCTGCATAGCAACGACGACGAGGAGCCCCGGCCGCCGAACAACAATGGACAGAAGGGTTTTCCCCCACAAGTGCGGACGGTGAACATGATATACGCCACCCACGTCCCCAAGAGGGAGCGGAAGCGCGCGTTAAGGGACATATACGCGGTAGAGCCAGTCGCCCCAAAGTTCAACCCATGGTCTTCCTGCCCAATCACCTTTGATCGAAGAGACCATCCCACTAGCATCCGTCATGGCAGATTCGCCGCATTGGTTCTCGACCCAATTATTGACGGATTTCATCTCACTAGAGTCCTTATGGACGGCGACAGTAGCCTGAACCTGCTTTACCAGGATACAGTGCGGAAAATGGGCATAGATCCCTCGAGGATTAAGCCCACCAAAACGACCTTTAAAGGCGTAATACCAGGTGTAGAGGCCAGCTGTACCGGCTCAGTCACACTTGAAGTGGTCTTCGGATCTCCGGATAATTTCCGAAGCGAGGAGTTAATCTTCGACATAGTCCCGTTCCGCAGTGGCTACCATGCACTGCTCGGGCGAACCGCATTCGCCAAGTTCAATGTGGTCCCGCACTACGCATACCTTAAGCTCAAGATGCCAGGCCCTCGAGGAGTAATTACGGTCAATGGAAACACCGAACGCTCCCTCCGAACGGAGGAGCACACGACGACCCTTGCAGCGGAAGTACAAAGCAGCCTCTCCTGGCAGTTCTCCAATCCGGCCATTAAACGTCCGGACACAGTCAAGCGCGCCCGGAGTAACCTACAACAAGACCGCCTGGCACGTTTCGAGCAGGCGTAGCAATGCGGCCCCAACCCCAACCCCCGCAAAAAGGCGATGCCAGTACTTTGTGTACATAACTACGCTCTAGAAATACCATGGGCATAGGGGGAGGGGCACCATCACGGCACGCCCAAAACACGGCTTAAACCGCACCAGGGGCTGCCGATTTTTTAATATACTTTTCTCTTACTTCCAGGACTCTACTCTTCGGAAGGCTTGTTCAGCAGTTCAATTGCCGCACAAACGTTGCAAGGACCAGGGAAGCAGACAAGCCATGCCGCATTACGGAAATCCCAGGTGGTCTCTATCACGAGCAGTATACCTGTTTTGCATACTATTCCGCAGCTTGCCCCTGGAGCAGACATGTTAAATAGTCCAACTTTTCGTTTATCGCATCACTTGTATCGTTCTGCTTTGATCGCAGCTATTTTAATGAACAATGCATAGCTTTTGTCTATTTTTTGCATTACCTTTTTTTAATATATATATATATATATATATATGTTCCTTAATGACATGTTGCACCCGTACACTTTGGTATGGCCAAAATACGCCAGGGGCTTCAGTACCCCTCAACATGGTGTGAGAAGTCCGAGCACTTTAACAAGTGCGGCACCCCGAACTTATAGCATTATATGCATCGGCTCCGAATCATGTCTTGGGTCAATAGTTGGGTTTGCCCGGCTCCTATGTTTTGGTGCCTTACGTTCCGCTATATCGGCTAAGGTAGCACTAGGTGAACCACTGCGATTGTGCCCTAGTTGAGCTGGGCCGAGCATCTCAGTGGAGAAAGCTAAAACTGACTGTCATGATGAAGCGAGAGCTGGTCGTTGTTCGAGAGGTTTTTTCGAGTCCCTAAAGACTTATGCTGCTTCGGGCGAGGAGTCGGCTCTGTCCGGCCAAGGCGTGGATAGCGCCCCGAAATCAGTCTTCCGAATACTAGGGGCTTCGCCGAAATTTAAAATTATAGAATTCTATGGCTAAGTGAGAGTGTTCACGCATTATAGTCCGATTGCCTTGTTCGTTGGGCTGAGCGCCTCCCTCGAAGGACCCAAATATGGGAAAAAGAGCGCCCAGGTTTATCCCCGAACACCCCAGCACTAGCGGCACGGGGGCAGAAGCCGACGACTCGCCATCTCTCAGTATTGATAAACAGCCGCACAGAAGGTAATATTTTAAATTCAAGCAGCAGTGCTTAGTGCATATGAACAAGTTTTCAGCGCACAGGATAACACGAGCGGGTTTTACTCAAAATATACATCCTTGGTACATTCATCCGCAACAAGGCGGGCACCCTTCAGAACATCCTTATAATAATTCTCGGGCTTGCGTTGCTCTTTCCCAGGTGGTGGCCCGTCCTTCACAAGCTTCTCGGCATCCAGCTTGCCCCAGTGCACCTTAGCACGGGCAAGGGCCCTACGGGCACCTTCAATGCAGACGGAGCGCTTGATGTCTTCAAGCCTCGGACAGGCCTCCACCAGCCGCCGCACCAGCCCGAAATAGCTCCCAGGCAGAGCCTCTCCAGGCCACAGCCGAACTAGGAGGCCCTTCATGGCCTGTTCGGCCGCCTTGTGGAGCTCGACCAGTTGCTTCGTCTGGTCGCTCAGGGGCACGGGGTGTCCGGCCTCAGCGTACTGAGACCAGAACACCTTCTCCGTCGAGCTTCCCTCCTCAGCTCGATAGAATGCGGCGGCATTGGATACACCCCGGGGAAGATCTGCGAACGCTCCTGGAGAGCTCCGGATTCGGGTAAGTAATAGGTAACTCACGTTTATGTGTTTGCTTTGCATAAAGAATGCCTTACCCGCCGCAATCTTCTTCGCCTCATCCAACTCCTAGAGGGTCTTCTGGGATTCGGCCTTGGCAGATTTGGCATTTTCAATAGGCACCGCAAGCTCGGACGCTTGCGTCTTCGAGTCACGCTCTAAACTCTCATGTTTTTCCATGAGAGCCTGAAGCTCTTGCCGCACCTTGCCAACCTCGGCCTCATACTTCGCCCGCTCGGTGCGCTCCAAGGCCGAATTCTTCTCGACCTCGTCCAGCGCTTGCTTAAGGGTCGCCACCTCAGACGTGGCCCCTACAACAGCCACGATAATCCTGTCATTTTTTGCAATCGCACCTTTTTTATATATATATATACTTTCAACAAGGTATTTCTTACCTTCATTGTCCTCGAGCTGCTTCTTGGTACGCTCGAGCTCTTGCTCGGACCTTTCGAGGTCCTGCTTTAGCGCGTCCACTTCCGCAGTCAGTGCGGAGGACGCAAGCAGGGTAGCCTACACATGCATATTGACACATTTTTGTTAGACTCCTGCGAATTCTATTTGATCCTCTATTCGGCTTTTCTTCCCGAATGCCAAACAGAGCATCAGGGGCTACTGTCTATGCGGTACTATTATTTACGCATTCTTTACTTACCTCAAAGCCTGTTAAAAGGCTTGTACAAGCTTCAGTCAGTCCGCTTTTGGCGGACTGAACCTTCTGGATCACCGCACTCATAATAGTGCGGTGCCCCTCGTCGATGGAGGCACCTTGGAGCGCCTCCAACATATTGTCCGGCGCCTCCGGTTGGACGGAGGTCACCGGCACGGTAGGCTTGCTCCTCTTGGAAGGAGGTCGCCCGCCGGACTCTGGAACCTTTGAAGATTCCGGAGCTGTGTCCGGCCTTAAGCCGGACTTGGAGCCCTGGGGGGTTTCCTCCCCTTCACTCCTGGAGTCCGGGAGGTCGCCTTGCGACGCCTCCAGGACCACCTCCTCCCTGCTTGGAACTTGTTGGGACAACACTTCGGTGTCGCCCATAGGGCGGGGGAGGAAGCCGTCGGAAGCGAGTTCACCTTCGACGAGTCCAGTGAGCCGCTCGACGACGCGTCGAGCCGGTCTTTGGGTGGGCTGCATAAACGTATTCGACATAAGGGAAAGTTGTGCAAAAAATGAATACTATGAATTACTCCGGTATCCAGACACTTATGATTTCGCCAGGGGCTTGGCCCTGGGCTGCCACTCCTCTTCGTTGTCGTCGGCGTCGGTGGAGCAGTCCGGAGGAAGGGTTTTCCCCTTCTTGGACCCTCCAGCCTCCTCAGAGAGGGCGGCCTTCCTTTTATTCTCTCCTCCCGCTGGAGGGGGAGAGGTATCTTCTTCTTCCTCCTCGTCTTCATGAGAGGAAGGCGCTTCGGGACCGTCGGATGACGAATCCGACACCTCCTGGCACCGGGCACTCTTTCGAGTCCCCGTGGCCCTTTTCGTGGCCTTCTTCTCCGGCACCACATAGGGCGCCGGGACCAGCAGCTTCGCTAAGCGAGCATTCGCTGGGCCTTCGGGCAGAGGAGCCGGACAGTTGATCTGTCCGAACGTCACCACCCAATCCTATCAAAGATAAGGGAACTCAGATCCCGCATAGAGTCAAACTATGAAAAACTGATAGCCTATAAAAGGACAAAAACAGCTTACCGCATGAGCGTGATGCTGAGTACTGAATCTGCGATCCTCGGCAGCGGATGCGGGAGCCTCGGCGCCCTTGAAAAGCATCCTCCAGGCATCTTCGTACGTCGTGTCAAAGAGCCTGTTTAGAGTTTGATGCTGCGCCGGGTCGAACTCCCACAGGTTGAAGGCCCGTCGTTGACACGGGAGGATCAGGCGGATGAGCATAACCTGGACTACGTTGACAAGCTTGAGCTTCTTGTCCACCAGGGTTTGGATGCATGTTTGGAGTCCGGTCAGCTCTCCTTTTTTACCCCATGACAGGCCGATCTCCTTCCAGGAGGTGAGCTGCGTAGGGGGTCCGGACCGAAACTCGGGGGCTGCGACCCATTCGGGGTCGCACGGCTCGGTGATGTAAAACCACCCCGATTGCCACCCCTTCAGGGTCTCCACAAAGGAGCCCTCGAGCCACAGGACGTTGGCCATCTTGCCAACCATGGCATCGCCGCACTCCGCCTGGCTGCCGCGCACCACCTTCGGCTTGACGTTGAAGGTCTTTAGACATAAGCCGAAATGAGGGCGGATGCGGAGGAAAGCCTCGCACACGACGATAAACGCCGAGATGTTGAGGACGAAGTTCGGGGCCAGATCATGGAAATCCAGGCCGTAGTAGAACATGAGCCCCCGGACAAATGGATGCAGAGGGAAGCCCAGTCCGCGGAGAAAATGGGGGAGAAATACCACCCTCTCATGGGGCCTAGGAGTGGGGATGAGCTGCCCCTTCTCGGGGAGTCGGTGCGCGATGTCGCTGGCCAGATATCCGGCCTTCCTCAGCTTTTTTATGTGTCCCTCAGTGACGGAGGAGACCATCCACTTGCCTCCCACTCCGGACATGACTGGAGAAGGTCGAGGTGGTAGTGCGGACTTGGGCGCTGGAGCTCGAGTGCGCAAGA
Organism: Triticum urartu; assembly: GCF_056163025.1. Classification (NCBI taxonomy): domain Eukaryota; kingdom Viridiplantae; phylum Streptophyta; class Magnoliopsida; order Poales; family Poaceae; genus Triticum; species Triticum urartu. Next base: position 530,375,945 of record NC_141876.1, read on the forward strand.
ATGGATAGGAAGAGGAGGAAGAAGGCGTGGGTGAAAAGGTGGATCCTTATCCCCTTATATGGGTGGACGCGGTTATGTGTCCCCACCAGCCTGGTAAAACTTGCTTATCTCCAAGCGCCGTAATCAAAGGCGCAGTTGGGTTACCCACGCCCGTATTGATGAGAATCCCGAAATGAGGGGACACGATCTCTGCTTCAACAAGACATGCCAAGGAAACCGCCTCGCACAACGCGTTGAGGTGGGATAATTAAATGGATAAAGGCTTGGCCGTGGCGTGTCGCACCATGGAATACGTCAGCAGATTAGATTTGTGTTAATATTATTATTCTCTCTATGGCAATATGTGGAAACTTATTTTGCAGAGCCGGACACTATCTTTGTGTTCAAAATCTTCTATGAAGTACTTGGAGGAGGAACCCGCCTTGCAATGCCGAAGACAATTTGCGCGCCGGACTCGTCGTCATTGAAGCCTAGTTCAGGGGCTACTGAGGGAGTCCTGGATTAGGGGGTGTTCGGATAGCCGAACTATGCCTTCAGTCGGACTCCTGGACTATGAAGATACAAGATTGAAGACTCCGTCCCGTGTCCGGAAGGGACTTTCCTTGGCGTGGAAGGCAAGCTTGGCGATACGGATGTTCAGATCTCCTACCATTGTAACCGACTCTATGTAACCCTAACCCTCTCCGCTGTCTATATAAACCAGAGGGTTCTAGTCCGTAGGACAACATACACATCGACAATCATACCATAGGCTAGCTTCTAGGGTTTAGCCTCTCTGATCTCGTGGTAGATCAACTCTTGTAATACCCATATCATCAATATTAATCAAGCAGGATGTAGGGTTTTACCTCCATCGAGAGGGCCCGAACCTGGGTAAAACTTCGTGTCCCCTGCCTCCTGTTACCATCCGGCCTAGACACACAGTTCGGGACCCCCTACCTGAGATCCGCCGGTTTTGACACCGACAGCGGCCGCGGCACGCTCTGCTCATGTCCTGCCGCGTGCGCTCTGCTCTTGCATCCCGCCGGGTGCTCTTTCCTCGTCCCTCCGCGCGCTGCCAGTGTTTGGGGCTGGTGCATGATCATGCACGTTCGTGTGCATGCGTTGCGCTGGGCGTGACATGACGATGTAGTTACCCATTGCAAAAACTGCCATGCGGACGCGCCGAGAATCCAGGCCGCCCAGACCCCATTTATTCTTGCGGCCATTTACCTTCATCTCTCCAGCCACATGGCATAATAAGCACATCCACGATGACAGATACAGAGACTACATCCAGCGGTTCCAATGGCGCTCCCAGCGGCCGACGACGACAACGGCGGGCAGTTTACCATGCATCACATAGTGGACACCCATGTGAGGGGAAGGCCCTCTCGGTGGTGTACACGAACAATCCGGTCTCGGTAGAGAGCTCCATCCAAACTATGGAGCAGTTGCTTGCCGAGGACAAGTACCAAGTGGTCGGCTTCGACCTCGAGTACACCATTGGTCATGCCGGCTCGATCAGAAGGTTGCCATCGCCCAGTTGTGCGTGCGACATGACGTCCTCGTCTACCACTACCACCTGGCCACAAGGCCCGGCGAGCATTTCTCCAGGTTTATCAACAGCTCCCACTATAGTTTCTCTACGGTGGACACCACCAACGATCTAAAAGCGCTCAAGGTTTTGGGCTTTAAATGCCAGAATCTTCTCAACATCCAGGACCACTACAAGGTCTGGGGCAGCAACAACAACAAATAGAACTCCCTGGTTGACCTCGCCTCGACCATCATCGAGCCCTACTACATGAAGATGAAGGATGAGAGCAAGAAGGACAAGAACGCCTGGCACAATGTCTGGCATGAGAGACTGGATGAACAACACATCAAGTACGCGGCCAAGGACGCGTACACAAGCTACGAGATGTACATGCGGATCGTTGACATGAGGGAGTGTCTTCTTCCTTCCCCAGACGAGGGATCGAGTCACAGAGCAGTGGCAGGAGCATCACAAGAAGTAGATGACTAGACGATCGTTTCTCCTAGTTTAGAATGCATGCAATTGTTTATTGAGGTTTGTGCGAATGATCTGTATAGTCACTTATGTAATTGGATGTTTATTTCAGTTATATATATACATGTTATTCTTCGTTAGACAGAGCAAATCACACGGCTTATTAGCAGCAATCGTCTATGTTATTATTGGTCTTCGCACACATTTCTGATTACGAACCTGTTTGCTGCGTATCACACACATCTTGTTCAGTTGAACCGTTTCCATTGTGTTGCCTAATCACACACAGTTCATCCTAGTGAACTGTATGTTGTATATCACACACACCCTCATCTGGCTGCCCATTTCTGTTGTTCTGCATCATCGCAAACAGTTCTTTTGGATTAACCGTTTGCCACTCATCGCACACGCAACTCTCGTATGAACCGTGTTTGATGTCACTACTGAAGGAAATATGCCCTAGAGGCAATAATAAAGTTGTTATTTATATTTCCTTATATCATGATAAATGTTTATTATTCATGCTGAAATTGTATTAACCAGAAATTTGATACATGTGTGAATACATAGACAAAACAATGTCCCTAGTATGCCTCTACTAGACTAGCTCGTTAATCAAAGATGGTTAAGTTTCCTAACCATAGACATGTATTGTCATTTGATGAACAAGATCCCATCATTAGGAGAATGATGTGATGGACAAGGCCCATCTGTTAGCTTAGCATAATGATCGTTAAGTTTTATTGCTATTGATTTGTTCATGACTTATACATATTCCTTTGACTATGAGATTATGCAACTCCTGAATGCCGGAGGAATACCTTGTGTGCTATCAAACGTCACAACATAACTGGGTGATTATGAAGATGCTCTATAGGAATCTCCGAAGGTGTTTGATGGGTTGGCATAGATCGAGATTAGGATTTATCACTCTGAGTATCGGAGAGGTATCTCTGGGCCCTCTCGCTAATGCACATCATGATAAGCCTTGCAAGCAATGTAACTAATGATTTAGTTACGGGATGATGCATTAGGGAATGAGTAAAGAGACTTGCCGATAACGAGATTGAACTAGGTATGAAGATACCAACGATCGAATCTTAGACAAGTAACATACTGATGACAAAGGGAATGACATACGTTGTCATTACGGTTTGACCGATAAAGATCTTCGTAGAATATGTGGGAACCAATATGAGAATCCAGGTTCTGCTGTTGGTTATTGACCAGAGATGTGTCTCAGTCATGTCTACATAGTTCTTGAACCCGTAGGGTCCGCACGCTTAATGTTCGATGACGATTTGTATTATGAGTTATGTGTTTTGGTGACCGAAGATTGTTCGGAGTCTCGGATGAGATCATGGACATGACGAGGAGTCTCAAAATGGTCGAGAGGTAAAGGTTTATATATTGGACGATAGTATTCGGACACCGGAATGGTTCCGGAGTATTTCGGGTACTTATCGGAGTACCGGTGGGTTACCGGAACCCCTCGGGGAATGTAATGGGCCGCATGGGCCTTGGGAGGGAGGCACCCCAGCCCACAAGGGGCTGGCGCACCCCCCACTTGGAAGGGGTCCAAATTGGAGTAGGGAAGGGGGCAGCGCCCCCTTTCCTTCTCCTTCTCCCTCTCCTTCCCCCTTTCCCTCTCTGGTAAAAGGAAGGGGGGATCCAAATTGGACTTGGAGTCCTAGTAGGACTCCTCCCCACTTGGGGGCGCGCCTTGGCTGACCTCCTCTCCTCTCCCTTCTTTATATACGTGGGAGGGGCCGCCTCCTAGACACACAATTGTTCCAAGCCGTGTGCGGCGCCTCCCTCCACTGTTTACTCCTCTGGTCATATTGTCGTAGTGTGCTTAGGCGAAGCCCTGTGTGGATCACTTAACCATCACCGTCACCACGCCGTCGTGCTGACAAAACTCTCCCTCGACACTTTGTTGGATCAAGAGTTCGAGGGATGTCATTGAGCTGAACTTGTGCAGAACTCGGAGGTGTCGTACGTTCGGTACTTGATCGGTTGAATCGAGAAGATGTTTGACTACATCAACCGCGTTAAACTAACGCTTCTTCTTTCGGTCTACGAGGGTACTTGGACGCACCCCCCCTCTCGTTGCTATGCATTTCCTAGATAGATCTTGCGTGATCGTAGGAATTTTTTTGAAATTGGATGCTACGTTCCGCAACAGTGGCATCCGAGCCAGGTCTATGCGTAGATGATATGCACGAGTAGAAAACAAAGAGTTGTGGGCGATCATAGTCATACTGCTTACCACCAACGTCTTATTTTGATTCGGTGGTATTTTTGGATGAAGCGTCCCAGACCAACCTTACATGACCACGTTCATGAGACCGGTTCCACCGACGGATATGCAAGTTGTTTTGCATAAAGGTGGCTGGTGGGTGTCCGTTTCTCCAACTTTAGTTGAATCGAATCTGACTACGGCTGGTCCTTGTTGAAGGTTAAAACAACAAACTTGACGAAACATCGTTGTGGTTTTGATGTGTAGGTAAGAATGGTTCTTACTAGAAGCCCGTAGCTGCCACGTAAAACTTGCAACAACAAAGTAGAGGAAGTCTAACTTGTTTTTAAAGGGCATGTTGTGATGTGATATGGTCAAGACATGATGTGATATACATTGATGTATGAGATGATCATGTTTTGTAAAAGTTATCGGCAACTGGCAGGAGCCTTATGGTTGTCATTTTATTATGAAATGCAATCGCCATGTAATTGCTTTACTTTATCACTATGCGTTAGCGATAGTTGTAGAAGCAATAGTTGGCGAGACGACAACGACGCTATGATGGAGATCAAGGTGTCAAGCCAGTGACAATGGAGATCATGACGGTGCTTTGGAGATGGAGATCAAAGGCACAAGATGATGATGGCCATATCATGTCACATATTTTGATTGCATGTGATGTTTATCTTTTATGCATCCTATTTTTCTTAGTACAGCGGTAGCATTATAAGATGATCCCTCACTAAATTTCAAGGTATAAGTGTTCTCCCTGAGTATGCACCGAGACACCACGTGATGATCGGGTGTGATAAGCTCTACGTTCACATACAATGGGTGCAAGACCGTTTTGCACGTGCGGAATACTCGGGTTAAACTTGACGAGCCTAGCATGTACAGACATGGCCTCGGAACACTGGAGACCGAAAGGTCGGATGTGAATCATATAGTAGATATGATCAACATAGAGATGTTCACCATTGAAAACTACTCCATATTACGTGATGATCGGACATGGTTTAGTTGATATGGATCACGTGACCATTTAGATGACTCGAGGGATGTCTATCTAAGTGGGAGTTCTTAAGTAATATGATTAATTGAACTTAATTTATCATGAACTTAGTGCAGATAGTTTTTGCATATCTATGTTGTAGATCAATGGCCCGTGCTACCGTTCCCTTGAATTTTAATGCGTTCCTAAAGAAAGCTAAGTTGAAAGATGATGGTAGCAACTACATGGACTGGGTCCGTAACTTGAGGATTATCCTCATTGCTGCACAGAAGAATTATGTCCTTGATGCACTGCTAGGTGAAAGGCCTGCTGCAGGAGCAACTGCTGATGTTATGGACGTTTGGCAAGCTTGATCTGATGACTACTCGATAGTTCAGTGTGCCATGCTTTACGGCTTAGAACCGGGACTTCAAAGACGTTTTGAACGTCATGGAGCATACGAGATGTTCTAGGAGTTGAAGTTAATATTTAAAGCAAATGTCCGAGTTGAGAGATATGAAGTCTCCAACAAGTTCTATAGCTGCAAGATGGAGGAGAACAGTTCTGCCAGTGAACACATACTCAGAATGTCTGGGTAACATAATGACTTGACTCAGCTGGGAGTTAATCTTCCGGATGATAGTGTTATTGACAAAGTTCTTCAACCACTGCCACCAAGCTACAAAGGCTTTGTGATGAACTATAGTATGCAAGGGATGGATAAGACAATTCCTGAGCTCTTCGCTATGCTCAAAGCTACGAAGGTAGAAATCAAGAAAGAGCATCAAGTGTTGATGGTTGACAAGACCACTAGTTTCAAGAAAAAGGGCAAGGGAAAGATGGGGAACTTCAAGAAGAATGGCAAGAAAGTTTTCACTCCTGGGAAGAAGCCCAAGTCTGGACCTAAGCCTGAAACTGAGTGCTTCTACTGCAAAGGGACGGGACACTGGAAGCGGAACTGCCCCAAGTATTTGGCGGATAAGAAGGATGGAAAGTGAACAAATGTATATTTGATATACATGTTATTGATGTGTACCTTACTAATGCTCGTAGTAGCGCCTGGGTATTTGATACTGGTTCTGTTGCTCATATTTGCAACTCGAAACAGGGGCTATGTATTAAAAGAAGATTGGCTAAGGACGAGATGACGATGCACGTCGGAAATGGTTCCAAGGTCGATGTGATCGCCGGCGGCATGCTACCTCTACATCTACCTTTGGGATTAGTTTTAGACCTAAATAATTGTTATTTGGTGCCAACGTTGAGCATGAACATTATATTTAGATCTTGTTTGATGTGAGACGGTTATTCGTTTAAATCAGAGAATAATGGTTGTTCTATTTATATGAGTAATATCTTTTATGGTCATGCACCCCTGAAGAGTGGTCTATTTTGTTGAATCTCGATCGTGGTGATACACATATTCATAATATTGATGCCAAAAGATGCAAAGTTGATAATGACAGTGCAACATATTTGTGGCACTACCGTTTAGGTCATATTGGTGTAGAGCGCATGAAGAAACTCCATGCGGATGGACTTTTGGAATCACTTGATTATGAATCATTTGATGCTTGCGAACCATGCCTCATGGGCAAGATGACTAAGACTCCGTTCTCCAGAGCAATGGAGCAAGCCACTGACTTATTGGAATTAATACAAACCAATGTATGCGGTCCGATGAGTGTTGAGGCTCACGGCAGGTATCATTATTTACTGACCTTCACAGATGATTTGAGCAGATATGCATATATCTAGTTAATGAAACACAAGTCTGAAACATTTGAAAAGTTCAAAGAATTTCAGAGTGAAGTGGAAAATCATTGTAACAAGAAAATAAAGTTTCTACGATCTGATCGCGGAGGCGAATATTTGAGTTACGAGTTTGGTCTTCATTTAGAACAATATGGAATAGTTTCGCAACTCACGCCACCTGGAACACCACAGGGTAATGGTGTGTCCGAATGTCGTAACCATACTTTATTAGATATGGTGCGATCTATGATGTCTCTTACCGATTTACCACTATTATTTTGGGGTTATGCATCAGAGACAACTGCATTCACATTAAATAGGGCCCCATCTAAATCCGTTGAGACGACACCGTATGAACTATGGTTTGGCAAGAAACCTAAGCTGTTGTTTCTTAAAGTTTCGGGTTGTGATGCTTATGAGAAAAAGATTCAACCGGATAAGCTCAAAACCAAATCGGAGAAGTACATCTTCATAGGATACCCAAAATAAACTGTTGGGTACACCTTCTATCACAGATTCGAAGGCAAGATATTTGTTGCTAAAAATGGATCATTTCTAGAGAAGGAGTTTCTCTTGAAAGAAGTGAGTGGGAGGAAAGTAGAACTTGATGAGGTAATTGTACCTTCTCTTGAATTGGAAAGTAGTTCATCACAGAAAACTATTCCCGTGATACCTACACCAATTAGTGAGGAAGCTAATAATGATGATCATGAAACTTCAGATCAAGTTACTACTGAACCTCGTAGGTTAACCATAGTAGGTTCCGCACCTGAGTGGTACGGTAATCCTGTTCTGGAAGTCATGTTACTAGACCATGACGAACCTATGAACTATGAGGAAGTGATGATGAGGCCAGATTCCGTGAAATGGCTTCAGGCCATGAAATCTGAGATGGGATCCATGTATGAGAACAAAGTGTTGAGTTTGGTTCACTTGCCCGATGATCGGCAAGCCATAGAGAATAAATGGATCTTCAAGAAGAAGACTGACACCGATGGTAATGTTACTGTCTACAAAGCTCGACTTGTTGCGAAAGGTTTTCGATAAGTTCAAGGAGTTCACTACGATGAGACCTTCTCACCTGTAGCGATGCTTAAGTCTGTCCGAATCATGTTAGCAATTGCCGCATTTTATGATTATGAAATCTGGCAAATGGACGTCAAAACTGCATTCCTTAATGGATTTCTTAAAGAAGAGTTGTATATGATGCTACGAGAAGGTTTTGTCAATTCTAAAGGCGCTAACAAAGTGTGCAAGCTCCAGCGATCCCTTTATGGACTGGTGCAAGCATCTCGGAGTTGGAATATACACTTTGGTAGTGTGATCAAAGCATATGGTTTTATATAGACTTTCGGAGAAGCCTGTATTTAAAAGAAAGTGAGTGGGAGCTCTGTAGCATTTCTAATATAATATGTGGATGACATATTGTTGATTGGAAATGATATAGAATTTCCGGATAGCATAAAAGGATACTTGAATAAAAGCTTTTCAATGAAAGACCTCGGTGAAGCTGCTTATATATTAGGCATCAAGATCTATAGAGATAGATCAAGATGCTTAATTGGACTTTCACAAGGCACATACCTTGATAAAGTTTTGAAGAAGTTCAAAATGGACCAGTCAAAGAAAGGGTTCTTGCCTGTGTTACAAGTTGTGAAGTTGAGTCAGACTGAATGCCCGACCACTGTAGAAGATAGAGAGAAAATGAAAGTCATTCCCTATGCCTCAGCCATAGGTCCAATCATGTATGCAATGCTATGTACCAGACCTGACGTGTGCCTTGCTATAAGTTTAGCAGAGAGGTACCAAAGTAATCCAGGAGTGGATCACTAGATAGCGGTCAAGAACATCCTGAAATACCTAAAAAGGACTAAGGATATGTTTCTCGTTTATGGAGGTGACAAAGAGCTCGTCGTAAATGGTTACGTCGATGCTAGCTTTGACACTGATCCAGATGACTCTAAGTCGCAAACCGGATACATATTTATATTGAATGGTGGAGCTTTCAGTTGGTGCAGGTCCAAGCAAAGCGTCATGGAAGGATCTATGTGTGAAGCGGAGTACATAGCTGTTTCAGAAGCAGCAAATGAAGGAGTCTGGATGAAGGAGTTCATATCCGATCTAGGTGTAATACCTAGTGCATCCTGTCCAATGAAAATCTTTTGTGACAATACTGGAGCAATTGCCTTAGCGAAGGAATCCAGATTTCACAAGAGAACCAAACACATCAAGAGACGCTTCAACTCCATCCATGATCAAGTCAAGGAGGGAGACATAGAAATTTACAAAAATACATATGGATCTGAATGTGGCAGACCCATTGACTAAGCCTCTTCCACGAGCAAAACATGATCAACACCAAGACTCCATGGGTGTTAGAATCATTACAATGTAATCTAGATTATTGACTCTAGTGCAAGTGGGAGACTGAAGGAAATATGCCCTAGAGGCAATAATAAAGTTGTTATTTATATTTCCTTATATCATGATAAATTTTTATTATTCATGCTAAAATTTTATTACTCGGAAACTTGATACATGTGTGAATACATAGACAAAACAAAGTGTCCCTAGTATGCCTCTACTAGACTAGCTCGTTAATCAAAGATGGTTAAGTTTCCTAACCATAGACATGTGTTGTCATTTGATGAACGGGATCCCATCATTAGGAGAATGATGTGGTGGACAAGACATGATGTGATGGACAATACCCATCCGTTAGCTTAGCATAATGATCGTTAAGTTTTATTTCTATTGATTTCTTCCTGACTTTTACATATTCCTTTGACTATGAGATTATGCAACTCCCAAATGCTGGAGGAATACCTTGTGTGCTATCAAACATAACAACATAACTGGGTGATTATAAAGATGCTCTACAGGTATCTCCGAAGGTGTTTGTTGGGTTGGCATAGATCGAGATTAGGATTTGTCACTCTGAGTATCAGAGAGCACTACAAAATAAATACACTTCCGTGAAGATACATGTTTGTCACAGTAGGTCATGTTTTCTGTCGTGCATGTACATCCATGACGATTTTACGATAGAATCAAGATAGTCATACCTGTGCTGTCGTAGAAGTGTTCCTTGACGTTACCAAAATTATCATCACGGAAGTGTCCACTTCCAGGACGATAAATGGCTCGTCATGGAAATGTTTTCGTCAAGGGTAACCGACATGTGGCATCGACCATAACGGGTCGCTGTTAAGCTCGGGTCTGGTTTTGGATCCGATAACCCGTTAACAGCCAGGACCAATGTCGGTGTACTAGAGTAGGGGTACCCTAGTATCCCGAACATTGTGCACGGGCAGTCGCAACATCCCGCGGCAAGGCTTGCCGGGTGAACGCCAAGGTCCTCCGTGGTTCCTTTGGAGCCATTCAAGGACAAAGTATCCAAGCCAAGGAGACAAGACCCCGACAAGAGGAGCTTGCCGGGAAGGCCAACCAAGGCATCTCAAGGAACTTGCCGCGACGCGCCACGCGTCCCGGCAAGGCCCGGTGAGCGACAAGCTCCCGGACGCGACAAGACAACGACCGCGGCAAGGCGCTTGCCGCGGCAAGCCACCACTCTGTGTCCGTGCTCCAGCACATCCACCAATGTGTCGCTCTGGGACCCTTCCAGGCGTACGTGGCGGGAGGCTGTGCAGCCAGCGGTGCACGGTGGCAAACGGCGCTGACAAGATTGCCATCGTGGCGAGCGGTGGCGTCCCTGACGATCCCCTTTTGCACTATTTAGGCGACGCAGACGGGCATTTAATGCCCTGGTCCCCTGCCGTCAGGGTTAGGTATGATACACTGTAGCAGGTAGCTGTACCAACCGCAACACCTTTCCATTTTTACCCTTGTCTATGTTGCCACCTGTCGGTGACCCCTTGAGCATATAAAAGGAGGCCCATGCGCAACGTAGAGGGGGGGGGAGAGGAAGGGAACACTCACGCTCGGTCTCGTTAGCTGCTGGGGTGTACTGTAGCACTCCGCGCTCCCGAGCAAGAACTCAATACAAACCACAAAGCAGGAGTAGGGTTTTACGCATCCGTGCGGCCCGAACCTGGGTAAACTGCTCGTGTGCTTCGCCTCGATCCGCTCTTCGTGCGACCCTCGCCCCCCGCCGAACCGAAAGGGACTCGGTCCGCCGGTCCCATAGGTGCTCGTGGATTAGTCGCTGAGAAGCTGTCTGCGCAGGAGGGCGAGCTGGTGCAGCGGAAAGTTAACCTCGACGGCCACGAGGAGGAGCTTGCTGCGCATGAGCAAAAATTCGGCGGAGCCCTTAAGCAAGCAGAGGATGCTGCCGCAGTTGTCGAGGCCGCCAAGAAGGTGCTGGAGACGAAGGTGGCGCAGCTGGAGGCCGATCTCAAGGCGAGTGGTGAAGAGCTTGCCGCGCTCAAGCGTGAGCGGGAGAAGGACGCCCACAGCAACTCAGAGCTGCAAGTTCGTTTCGCCAAGAAGGGAAAAGAGCTTAGCGCCGCCAAGGACTCCAACACAGATCTTGAGTTGAAGCTGACCGCTTTGACCAAGACGCTGGACGGCGCCAGGGAGCAGGAGGTGGCCTTGAAGGAGGAGATCAAGGGCGGCAAGGCGCTGCTGGCGAGTGCTGCCGCCGCCCAGAATGCTTTTAGGGAGAAAGTGGAGAACTGGACGGAGGGTCTCGTGAATGCTGCCGCAGATATCGACAGGGAGCTGGCGCAGCTGGGGGTGGAGGATCTCGGGTAACGGCAATCTTCAGCCTATCGTCTTCCGGGGCCACGTCACTCCAATCGCTGCCGCGTGCTACTGGGGCTTGGTGCCGGGTGGTAAATGGCTGCGGGTTCTCCTCAACAATCTAGCACCAGTCTGCTCTCCATTCCTCCCACTTGCCGCGGAACTCTCCCTCCAGATAAGTGTCCTTCTTGCCGGCCCTCGAGATCCAGGCGATTCCGCCGGATAAAGGCTCTCCTCTCTCTACTCGGGGCATAAAGAAGTGGCGAAAAAGGGCTACATTGGGATAGACTCCGACAAAGTTTTCGCAGAGATGTGCGAAAACTGCCATGGTCAGAACAGCATTGGGGGTGAAGTCAAGGAGGCGGAACCTGTAGGTGTTCATAATATCGCAGAAAAACTCAGAGAAGGGCGGGCAAAGCCCGTAGTAGAAGAACAAGGCGAAGAAAGGATATCCGTTTGGAGCCATTTTCCAAGCGGCGGCTGGAAGTACCTTCGTGCACGGATGCGCTCGCGTCTCCGTCGACCAGAAGAGGTAGTAATTCTCCCTCAGCTCCCTCGCGGCGAGCTTGGGGGGGAAGATTGCCCGCTCCTTTCGTAGCGCCGCAAGCCGCTGCGCCTCGGTCGACTTCACAACCTTCCCTTTGTCGGCTCTCGGAGCCATGGCGGAAGTGGTGGAGGAGGTCGACGGCGTTGGTGGTGCTGGTGGCGATGGGGGGCGGGGCGCTGCTCTCTTTCAGCTTTGGGAAGACGAGGGAGCGGCGGAGGTTTCCGAGATTGGAGTAGCAACCGGCGAATGGGCAAACTACCCCTGTTTCCCATGCTTATAAAGAGGGAGGGGGCGGACGTTCCGCCTTCCCGAATAAAGAAACCACCCACGATCTATCCCACGACGCCGCATTCAACGCGTGCCCTTCGGGGAGGGCGCGGTGGATACGGGGAGAGATACGGCGTAACCCAGGCCGCGCGTGCCCGTGCCCTGTTTTGGGCCTGGCCCAACAGAGCTCGGCACCGTGTATGGCCCAGGCCCAGGGGCTCCTGTCGGTGTACTAGAGTAGGGGTACCCTAGTATCCCGAACATTGTGCACGGGCAGTCGCAGCATCCCGCGGCAAGGCTTGCCGGGTGACCGCCAAGGTCCTCCGTGGTTCCTTTGGAGCCATTCAAGGACAAAGTATCCAAGCCAAGGAGACAAGACCCCGGCAAGAGGAGCTTGCCGGGAAGGCCAACCAAGGCATCTCAAGGAACTTGCCGCGACGCGCCACGCGTCCCGGCAAGGCCCGATGAGCGACAAGCTCCCGGACGCGGCAAGACAACGACCGCGGCAAGGCGCTTGCCGCGGCAAGCCACCACTCTGTGTCCGCGCTCCAGCACATCCACCAACGTGTCGCTCTGGGACCCTTCTAGGCGTACGTGGCGGGAGGCTGTGCAGCCAGCGGTGCGCGGTGGCAAACGGCGCTGACAAGATTGCCATCGTGGCGAGCGGTGGCGTCCCTGACGGTCCCTTTTGCACTATTTAGGCGACGCAGACGGGCATTTAATGCCCTGGTCCCCTGCCGTCAGGGTTAGGTATGATACACTGTAGCAGGTAGCTGTACCAACCGCAACACCTTTCCATTTTTACCCTTGTCTACGTTGCCACCTGTCGGTGACCCCTTGAGCATATAAAAGGAGGCCCGTGCGCAATGTAGAGGGGGGGGGGGGGAGGAAGGGAACACTCACGCTCGGTCTCGTTAGCTGCTGGGGTGTACTGTAGCACTCCGCGCTCCCGAGCAAGAACTCAATACAAACCACAAAGCAGGAGTAGGGTTTTACGCATCCGTGCGGCCCGAACCTGGGTAAACTGCTCGTGTGCTTCGCCTTGATCCGCTCTTCGTGCGACCCTCGGACCCCGCCGAACCGAAAGGGACTCGGTCCACCGGTCACATAGGTGCTCGTGGATTAGTCCCCCGACAACCAATGAGGATTTTCCACGTATAAAATTGTCATTGGTCGGAGGGAACACGTGTTGGCTCACCATTGGGACAGATGTCATCCATTCATTGGACAGGAGACGCCTATGATACGTCGACACGTGGCATAACCCAACAGAGGCCCATTCAGGTGAAAAGGCCGGCCTGTTTGACTTGGTCAAAAGGTAACGGGCCGGCCCACGGAAAGCCTGTTAACGGTCTGTTCGTATATAGCCCATTTACGGCCCGCTAACTCATGACCCATTATGGCCTATCGGAATTAAGCCCAGTAGCTTCATCTGGGCCGTCCAATATGATTCCAGCCATTGTAACTTCCGGCCCATGTATGGCCCATGATGTCTTTCGGCCCATACGAGGCCATTTGTAATTCTTGGCCCATTAATGGCCCATGGTGAATCTGGCCTGCAATGAACAGTGTACCACCGCCTTATACCCATTAACGTCCCATTATTCCATTGGGCCGTTTCCAACCCGTGTTATCTTTCAGCCTTCTCAGGGCCCATTTATTCTTGGGCTCATTTCCGGCATTCGGTTACTTACGGCTCGTTACTGGCCTTTTCTGCTTGTGGGCCAAATTCAGCCCGTGGTTACAATCGGCCCGTTTGTGGCCCGTTAATCCGTTGGACCATTTTCATAGCTTCATCAAATATGACCGATTAACGATGGCCCATTATGGTCGGCCCATGAACGGACGATTCCAAATCTAGCCCGTTTACGACCCATAATGCGGTCTGTTATTGGCCCATGTTTGGCCGATCGATCATACGGCTCGTAGAAGGCCCATTGATGCTACGGCCCGTAGAAGGCCCATTGTTTCTACGACCCTTAGAAGGCCCATTGTTTCTACGGCCCGTAGGAGGTCCATGGTAACTACAGTAAATATGTAGCCCATGGTTATTGTGGCCTAGTTTTAGAAAATAGGTTATTGCGGCCAGTAGTAAACCGCGGAAAAAGAACTGCACTGACTACAAGCTAACAAATAAACAAGACAACAAGGAAATAAATAAGCAAGCAACTTATGGTAGGCTATCACGGCTATTACACATATTACATCCACTGGGCATCAAAGTTCGCCACCAGTGCAAATATAGGGAACAAAGTAGCATATCACATACACTGGTTGTCAAAGTTGGTGACCAGTGCAAATAAATGTCGCAGCAAAACGAGTTCAGACCTGAAACCACTTCAGAAGAGCTCAAGAAACAATATCCTAGGTACCCATAAAGCTGGCAAGATGCTTAGCAAGCTTATTAACTTTCTCTTGTTTGGCGCTTAAATCCTCCAACACTTGCTGTTGCACCAGAAAGTATGCATCTGAATTCTGCAGGGACTTCCTCAGTCCTTCAGCTTCCTGTCGCATAACATCTGATCAATGTCTTTCAACTTGAAGTTGAGACTTAAGAAGCCGAACTGATTCAGGCAGCGAGTTTGAAGAGCTGGTGCCAGCAGTAGTTGCCAGTAACTCGAACACTACATCAAGACAGGACTTTGGGGTTGTCTCAGTGTTTTCAATATAGTTTTTATCAGCTTTCTTCGAGACCAACAGGGATGTCTCACTATCTCAAACCTTATCTGCATTACTTCCTTTACCATTGCATAACGGGGGTACTCTTCTCTAATATTTTATCCGCGTTCTAAAAGAGAAACAAACAAACACATCACAGGTTTACCATGTTGTATATGAAACTCATTTTGGTAAACCAGTTCAGTAGTAAGGTGGACAGGATAACAACATGAAACAAACATATATCTATGTAGTATGGTCACTGTATGGTCTATATCATTCTAGTTTATGTTGCCAAATCAAGATAGAGACAGTTCAAATCATATCTGTTTAAGACAAAGCAGCATAGACAAAATATAAGTGTGGGAAACTACACAGCAATAACAATACTTGTAATGTGCATGGCATGAGAACATAACTATTTATTCAATTGAAACTGAAATCAACATAGAGCAAGTTACAACAGCAAACACATTAAAGAAACATGTTTAAAACATACCTGTTGCACCATTGGAGTTTCAATTGCATCCTTCAAATTTGAAATTAGTTGGTATGAGTAAATACAGTGATGCAAGAGCAAAGTAGTATGAACCATAGCTACGGAACCTGACCTAAGAACAATTCTTCTTCTGCTTTAAGAGTTGACTTGGGGTTCGGAGTGGTGGTCCTCGTGCTTTGGGCATTGCAGTTGCCTTACTAACTGCTCGTGTTTGGGTGCTCTGTGGTGGAGACGGTGTTGTGTCAACTCGAACTGGGTTACTATCTGCTGGGGTTGGGGTTAGAAGGGGTGTAGCTGGTTCTCTGTCCAACTAGGTAGGGGTACAATCTGCGTGAGTCTGGGTTATGCGTGGTGGGGCTGGTTCTTGGCAAGTACAACCGTGGTTCTATCTACATCGACAGGTAGCACGATCTTTTCTAAAGATCGTGTTTTTACTCCCACAGATACTGTCATCACCCCCTCCAATTGAAATGGCTGATAAACAAGAAAAGTAATTGAATGTACAGACATTGTAAGATAGACAGGTGCAATGGATAGTAGGGAAGAAAACAAGGCATGAAATAATTCACATTTATGTTGTCTAACCAAACAAAATAGCAGGGCATAATTTCACATATATGATGGCTAATTAAACATGATAGCCTGACACAATTTCACATGTATGATGGCTAACTAAACAGGATAGAATGACATACTTCAAAATATGATGACTATGTAAACAGGATGACATGATATAACTATACGATGTGTCTATTAAAGTGGTTGGCATGCCATAAATCACAAACATGCCGTCGATGGAAACATGATGGCATGATATAATTCATGGATAGAATGACATAATTCAAAATATGATGACTATGTAAACAGGATGAGATGATATACATATATTATGTCTTTAGAAAATGGGTTGGCATGCCATAATTTAGATACATGCTGTCTATGTAAACATCATGGCATGATATAATTCAAATATATGATTTATATACTAAGCAAGTGAGCAGAGGGCAATCGCATATATGATGTGTCAACTAAGGAGATGGCATTCAATATTGTGTATATGATGTAAAAACTAAGCATTGCAATACAACATATGCATGATATATATGAGTAATATAACCCGGCCAAGTTTGAGCATAAACCTCAGGGGGATAATAGGACTGGTCATCTGCCTCCGAATCCTCCTCTAAAGAGCTATCTGTAACAAACAAGATATCTACTTTAGGAGGTAGCATTGTCTGCTTTGAAGACCTTATTTTCACTCCAGATTTCTCGATCACCAATTCAAATGGCTGATGCACAGGAAGAGCAGTTGAATATACAAACATTGTCGACTAATGCAATGAGAAATACAAAAAAGGATGGCATGATATAATTCACATATATGACACTTGGCTAAACAACATGGCATTGCATAATTCACACATATAATGCCTTGCAACAAGATAGCATTACATAATTCACATATATAATGTCTTGCAACAAGATGGCATTGCATAATTCACATATATGGTAATTAGACATTAAACATGTGGCATTCACACAAAGCATGTCTAAACTAAGCAAATGACATAGCAATGCAAGATACCATATGCACGATATGAGCAACATAACCCTGCCAAGTTAGAGCATGCACCTCGGGGGGGGGATAGGACTGGTCATCTGTCTCTGAATCCTCCTATGAGGAGCTATCCGTAACGAGCAAGATATGCGCTTCGTCAGATATCATTGTCTGCTCTGAAGACCTTGTTTCACTCCAGATTTTTCCATGACCGTGCCGAATGGCTGATGCATTGGAAGAGTAATTGAATGTACTAAAATTGTTGAAAAATTTAATATGTAATAAAAAAATGATGGCATGATATAATTCACATATAAGATGAACGGCTAACTAGGTTGGCATTGCAAAATTCACATATATGATGCCTGGCTAAACAACATGGCATTGCATGATTCACATATACTATAAAGAAACTAAACATATGGCATTCACACAAAGCATGTCTAAACTAAGCAGATGACATATTTGATGTATAAAGTAAGCAATGCAAGGCACCATGTACATGATATTACCAACATCAGCATGCCAAGTTAGACCAAAGACCTCAGGAGGTAAATAGGAGTGGTCTTCTCCTTATGAATCCCCCTCAGAACAATTATCTTCCTCTTGGTTACAATCTGAAATGGGTGGAGGGGGCCTGCCTTTGCGCCACCATGGAGCGACGTCTGCATGAAATTTTATTGCCACGCAAGGCTCGTATATTTTGCTCTACACATTCATTTCCATTGTGTACAATAACTGACATGCATATGTATAAAAGATAGTGAGATTATGTAAGGAGTGCATGCACAAATCCGGAGTGATGGTAGCAAACTGTGGATAGACCCAAAACCAATGATAGCAGGCAGATAATAGCTTTAGTTAAAAAATACAGATAATGGATCCTTCAATGTTTGTTTGCACCCAACATGAAACTCATAGTAGACACCCGAGATTAACCAGATAGTAGATAGATAGTACTGATTGCTGCCCCAATATGTACCCCACAACTATTTAAAAACTCAAGTTTTAGCATTAGTTTGTGTCAGGACCGGTTTTTCGGGATATTAATTTCCCAAAAGCGGCCCTTGTGCTCACCAGCCCCCAGGATTACTGTTAGCTGATGAGACACCAACTTGTTACAGAAATTCCAAGCAAAGTACAAAATATGTAGTACAAGACCATTCTGGCCTATGGGTACAACAATTGGTCTCTAGTGGTTGATGGCGGAAGCGGTTTGCGGATCATCAGCGTCTATGGAACTCCGTTTCCCACAGGAACAGCTGACCAAGATAACTCCTATCTTCGCGAGGTTGCTATCCTCATTGCGTAGGTTCCGGGGCTATCATCGCAACGCTCCTTTCCACGCAAGGAATCTGGCCAAGACAATAGCCAGGGACAAGCCAGTGAGTACTTTGAATGTACTCACAAACATTGAGAACACAGGTATAATATAGCCACTGATAATCATGTTTTAAATATATTCTATGATCACTTCGTCAATTATGAAATAAGGTTCATGATGCGCGCAAGCAGATCATTCAAATAAAACATTAGTGAACGATCAGGGTGTAGAAATGAAAAGCACCGATCGGGTGTCTGAAGCGACGCCTCGAAAGGATAATAATATGAAGCATGCCTCAGTCGGGCGTCTAAGCGACACCACAGAAAGGGCTTACATATAAAAGGAATAACAAGCATGCCACAGTCGGGCGTCTGTGCGACACCACATAAAGGGCTTATAAGTAAATGAAATGACAAGCATGCCACAGTCGGGTGTCTGAGCGACACCTCATAAAGGGCTTATATAAGAGTAAACACAGTGAGTATCCAGGAGGTAGAACCGTCCCAAGGATACTCAATAATTCAAATAACATAAATGGTTAGTCCATAATAATAATATTCATAATCATCATATATCACAAGTCATAATCAATGTTCTGGTTCAGTAGTTTCTCCTCCGAAGACCGACACTAAGATCAACACTTGACCCATCCCAGACTGTAGTCCTTAACCATGGACACGGCTATTCGAATAGGTATTATATCTCTGCAGAGGGTGTAATCTTTACCCACTAGCAATGGATTCCTTTAGTCCATCGGGACTAATTCCGTCCACGATATTTTGATTGAAAACACACCTGACCGCACACACCAGCCTAACTCACCAGTGTCTGGAATCACCCTTGACACCTGTTACGCAAAACTCTAAGTGGGGAGGCTACAACCTCGACTAGCATGGGATCACAAAATTTATACCGCGCGCAAACTGGGGGAGCTACCCCTTCGGCTACAACCGAAACACCCATGCCCCCTGACCGGATGACTGGCTTTAATCCAGGGCCATGGAACCCTCATCGCGGTCTCTTTGTACGGTGTGTGCTAGGACAGGGGTTGACAACTTACTGAACCGTACCCTACCTACGGCAGGGACAAGTGGCAGCACGAAACAAGTATGGGGGTTACTGGAACAAGACTCGATCTACGGCCGACTCAGGAGGCTTAAGTATTTCCTGCATGATTAGCTCAAGGATAATATTTCACATCCATCAAACACAACCACCACTCATCATACCTCCCCCTGCCCCACCAGTCATAACCATCTCGACGAGGGACAAGCTCGTGTCTACCCAAGACAGAGACTTTCCTGGATCCTTCCCGGTAGGCATGAGAGGCATATGAGGGTGATTGTTACCACAAGTATAACCATTTCCAACAGCAAGAATTTCCATTATGCACTCAAAGTGTATGATCATACCGCCACATAAAAATAACTAATGCTGCATGTCGAGGTGGGGTTATAACCGTATCAAACAATCCATAAAAATATTATGCCAGGGTTCAAAATGCTTGCCTTCAAGGTGTGGAGAGGCAGGGGGCATTCCAAAACTTTTGAAAGTTCTCTCCTTCTTCAAATTCCTATTTTTGAAAATATTCAAATAACACATACTTTAAAAACAGTACAAAAAAGTTGTTTGGAAAATTTTGAAATAAATATGAAAATAAACTAGACAACATTTGGGAAACAACAGAAAAAGAATCAAGTTATTTCGATTTATATTTAAAAAGTTATAGCCAGTCAAAGTTTCAGTCAAACTCTATTTTTAAAATAAAATAGAAAAGAAAACGTTTCAGATAAGAATACACTTCCGAAGCAGGGGATACACACTTGGGGGTTTTACACCTTCACTTATCCAGCATGGACGGGCGCGTGGGTCACTGACAATGGGTCCACGGGGCCCACTGGTCAGGTTTGACCAGTCCTCTCTCCCTCCTCTTCCTCTGCCCGAACGGAGGCGGGACTCCAGCGATCAACGCCGGCGAACGGCGGCTCCCCGTGTGCTCCAGAGGGTCGGGATGGATCCGCAAGACCGGGGCGGTCCTCCTGGTGGTCGTTGGGTCAGTGGGGGTGGAGGGAATCACCGACGACGAGCTCCGCGGCGGAGGAAGCTTCAGGTGAAATTGGGGTTCTGGGTTGCGGTGGCTCTGGGTTGCGTTTGAGGGGTTGGGCAGATCCGCGAGGTTGAGGGGAGTCGAGTGGTGGCGCTAGATGGACAGGAGGGGCTCGGGTTGTGACGCACGACACCGGAACGAGGCGGAGGCCGCACTGATCGGAGACGGGGAAGAAAGCTTCCCGCCATCGATTGCTGGCCGTGGTAACTCTAGAGAGGTGGCTTGAGGTCGCCTGAATGCTTAGTCGAGCTCGGGGTTCCCTTTTATAGGCGGCGAAGGTCGGTTCTGCGGCGGCCGTGGATAAGCTCGTCGGCGACCGTCATTCTATAGGGGCAGGGCGACGTGGCGGCGACGAGCGCTAGCGGACGCGTTTGCGGATGAGATCGAGTTGTCCCAGGGGCAGCTGGCGCGCTGGGGAGGCTCGGGTGGTGCTGCCATGGCCGACCGCTAGTTGCCACGGCTGACCTGACGGCGGCGCTGTAGAGCTCCAGGGGCGGCTCTACGGTGAAGGGAGGGGTCGGGGCGTCGACTGGGCGAGGGGAAGGGCCAGAGCGAGCGCGGGGCGTCGGTAGGCACGCACGTGCAAAACGCGCGCTCTGGGCGCGCCCAGAGCGTGCACGCCAAGCGTTCGGCGAAATGCCCGAGCATGCTAGGCGGCGTGGGTGGAGCTGGGGATTTGCAGGTCTAGGCTAGGGTCTCTTAGGAGATTAATGGACATGCCAGTAGGTACAGAGGGGCAAGATCACAGTGCAAAACCAAAATCATGCCAAAACTGGACATGCACACCAGGTGTTTGACAGAATGCCAAAGGCACCTAGGCAACTCTTGGGGTGGCCCAAATCTCCAGATCAGAGTCTCTTTGGATGAATAAGAGAGTGGTGAGGTTAGTTTGTCAAAAGCAGAAACTTGTCAGTTCAAGTTTGTGAGGAAATTGATTTTGGATAGAAAGGGAAAGGCACCATTGCATGAACTTAAAATCCTCCAATGAGTCCACTCTCCTGGACTTAAGGGTTTAGCAGGATGGGCTATAAGTAGGAAAAGGCATCATGGGTAAAAGAACAAGATAAAAATGGGTTGCAGTACAAACCACCAAGATGGATCATAATGAAAAAGAGGTTGTTTCACTCAATTTTTTTTCAAAGAACATAAAAGGGCTTTTGCATAAAGTTGCATAATATACTCCTATTAACATCCCATCATTTTGGTGGAAGCTAGAAAGGAATATTTAAATGGGTTGTAGTGCAAAATTGCCCACTGGACCAGATTTGAAAAATTGGTGTAGAGCTCAAAATATTAAATGAATGGAATATATTTTTGCATAAAAGTGATTTAAAAACATCACATGACATCTCCAAATTTTGGTGAAAATTGTAAATAAATTTATCAAGTGGTTGTAGTTCAAAAAGAGCTCCAAAACTAATGAAAAATCATTTTAAGGAATAAAGCTCAGAGAGAAATGCTTGTGCAAACAAATTCCACTAATAATAGGAATGCTTTCTTGAGAGGGTAAACAAGTCCAATAATATATTTGAAAGGTTGTCACTTGGGGTAAAACTCCATAATAACCAAGAAAGAATGGTTCTGAAATCAATGGAAAATCCAGAAAATGAAAGTTTGAATTTCCTGGCAGAATTTTAGTTAATAAAACAAGGTCAAAATTTTGGGGTGTCACAGTTTGGACCTGACTCGGAGTCTAATAGGTGAACATGACGATAAAGTAGTGTGTCATCATATTAAGCGATGCATAACGTAAGCAGATACAGAAGAGTGCGACCTCTCTTGCGGACCGGTGTAGTCCTCAAGGCCATCTACTCAGTTGATGATGGTAATGCAGTTGTCATGGCTGCCGTCGGCGGGGAAGAAGATCTGAGGTGGCGAAAGACAGTCTGGAGAGCAGATCCCTGCTGTGGTGAACCCTTCTATCGTTGGAGCAGCTGAGCTGGGGTGGAACACAACGCAACAGGAGCGGGACAAACCACACAAGGTTTTCTTTGACACATATCTATAACATAAGTAATTGTGTAAGGGCTTGTTTGAATTTGAGGATTCTAACAATGCAGGGATAGAAAATACATATGAATAGGATAGGAATGCACGTGCAAAATAGACAATTTAAAAACACAGGATTTCTGCCAGTTTGGGTGTTTGGTTCACAAGAATTGGAAGATCACATGATGCAAAGAGGCATGGTGAGATTAAGTCAAACCACAAGAAAATGTACGGTTATAATGCTATTATGCTACTATCTCTTAGTCTTGTGCTTCATGAATAGGAATTTGAAAAGGAGGACAAGTGGATATTAAAATTCCTACGGTTTTTCTTTCAAGAAGACACTAAAGGAACAAATCCTACAGTATTCCTTTGCTCCATTCCTTTGAAGCAAATGCATGAATAGTAGTACCATAGGAAACCTTCCAATTCCTATGTTTTTCCTTCACTTTTCCCTTCAAGCACTGGCGATTCTAGTAGGCAGGCTTGAGCAAGGAAGAACCTACACTCAAAAAATGTTTTTGTGCTACTTCTACTACTTTGGACATAAGGCACTACCCTACTAGCTCAATTCCCAGGCCAACCGACAAATGCACAGCTCAAACGCGCAGAGATAAAAAATGATGGCATTCATGAGAGTCCATCATGGATAGCTAAGTTGCCTGGTATCTCACTGCTTGTCATATAGCAGGAGAAACTAATCGTATTTCACGTTACTACGTGTGCTCAGTGGATAATATATATAACATGTAGAGTAAAAAAGAGATGCAACAAGTGTACAACCTCTTTGGCGAAGCCATGTTGATCTCAGCATGATTGGGTTGGTCGGTGAGGATGCTCCGGCTGACTTGGCTGTTGGAGGAGGGGAAGAAGATCTTAGGCGTCTGGAGATGGAGCCCGGGGTACTGCTCCGCTGTCATGGAGGGTTTCGTCGTTGGAGCAGCTTCGGTGAGTTGTACGACGCCGAGGCTAAAGCCGTACAAGAGAGACAACGTTAACTTAAGTGGAATTCTAATAGCATCTCCAATATATGATGTAAAATACATAACCACAAAGTGCTAGATGTAAAATACATTAGCCACTCATCTTTGAAATTAACTGTCGAAACTAAATTTAACTGTCGAAACTGAACTCAATTGTCGAAACTGAATTTTGCTGTCGAAACTGAATTTTACTGTCGAAACTGAATTTTACTATGAAACTCATAGTAATAGAAAAGCAGTAGCGGCAGCAGCGCACGGAGCAACAGCGCGTGCGAGAGCCGGGGCAACTGGTCGTGTAGCAGCATCAGGGTGAGGCTACACGTTAGCCGACTGACTTTTTCATCTCCGGTCAGTCGATTTTCGAGCCGTTGGATACGAAATCAAGGGCCTGCAATTCATCTTCAACCTCCACCCCCTGAGCCGCCAGCCACCACCGGCCAAACCGCCGCCCCCCGCCGCCCGCGGCCAGCGGTGCGCCGCCCCGAAACCACTCCCCATCGCCGGTCCGCTGCCGCCCCGGCCATCCTTCTAGGCCTCCTTGTGTCGAGCTTTTTCTCCAGCGATCCCCACACCACTGCCCCACCACCGCTAGTGACCACCGCCCCACCCTGAACCCTAAGATAGATACTGGGGTACCTCTCCAGCGAGCCCCCTCCCAGCTGCGGCTGGTTCTTCCTTAACTCCGACGAGCCCCCCCCCACCCCATGAAAATCAACTGACCCAAAAGTCGATTTAGTCGACTGAAGTGTAGTTAAATTGGAGCAGCATCGCAAGCAAGAGCAAGAGCGAGAGCAGCAGCGCGAGCAAGAGCAAGAGCAAGAGCAAGAGCAGACTAGGCAGGGGACCGAGAGCAAGAGCAGAGCAGCAGCGCGAGTGAGAGCTAAAGCAGCAGCAGCTCCTACTGATGTGGACATTACCGCCGAGGGAGCAACATCGTGGAGGAAGTGGCCGGCGACGCCGCCGTGGATGGAGCCGCGCCATGTCGGCTCGGGACTGAGCACCAGCAGAACCATGAGATCGAATCAAGAAGAAAATGTGGCGATTAGTGTACAACCTCTTTGGTGGCGCTGATTAGCCCTCAACTTCATTCAAGGAAACGGTGATGATGCTGCTCTTCTGGTGGTTCAGGTGAAGACGATGGTGTGGGAATGGAGGTGGCGTGAAAGACGAGGGGAACGTCGGGGCAACTCCTTGGAGGTGGAGGACGGGGTGGCTGAACCAGCAGGATGATGAGATCAATGACGGATCCTCATTCGGTACGGTGGATGAGGGACATCGAGGTGTTGCTGTGGACGACATCGTCGGGGAAGAGGCTCCGGCTGGGTGGCAGACGGAGGAGGGTGTGGGGCTTCGCTGGTTTTCGCGACCTCGATGTATGAATGAGTGGGCGGATGGGATGGGAGTGGGGAACCATGGCTTAGGGACGTGCTTGTCCGAAATGTCGGGTAAGTTATGGAAGTACCCCCACCGATTTGAGCTAGGCGGTTCTTTAGGTTCAGGGGTATCACGGGTATTTCGCGTGTCGAGATTTCGCAGGAGGTGGGTGTCGGTGTCAAAACCGGCGGATCTCGGGTAGGGGGTCCCGAACTGTGCGTCTAGGCGGATGGTAACAGGAGGTAGGGGACACGAAGTTTTACCCAGGTTCGGGCCCTCTTGATGGAGGTAAAACCCTACGTCCTGCTTGATTAATATTGATGATATGG
The DNA here is from genome assembly GCF_056163025.1 of Triticum urartu. NCBI lineage: Eukaryota > Viridiplantae > Streptophyta > Magnoliopsida > Poales > Poaceae > Triticum > Triticum urartu. Next base: position 530,401,262 of record NC_141876.1, read on the forward strand.
GTAGTACAAGAGTAGATCTACCACGAGATCAGAGAGGCTAAACCCTAGAAGCTAGCCTATGGTATGATTGTGTGTAGTCCTACGGACTAAAACCCTTCCGCTTTATATAGACACCACAGGGGCTAGGGTTTTACAAGGTTGGTTACAAAGGAGGAGATATACATATCCGTATTGCCTAGCTTGCCTTCCACGCCAAGTAGAGTCCCATCCGGACACGAGACGAAGTCTTCAATCTTGTATCTTCATAGTCCAACAGTCCGGCCAAAGGATATAGGCTGTTCGGAGACCCCCTAATCCAGGACTCCCTCAGTAGCCCCTGAACCAGGCTTCAATGACGATGAGTCCGGCGCACAGTGTTGCCTTCGGCATTGCAAGGCGGGTTCTTCTCCAACTTTCAAGTGTTCGTAAGCAGTGTCCGGCTCCATAAATGTTGAACTTCCTGGCTTCTGCGCCCAATAAGGGCTTTCTCCCATGCATCAAATGAATATGAGGCGCCAGGGAATTTTTACCTTCACCCCTAGCTAGATAAATAAATTGTCTATTAAAGGAATGGGGATTCTTAGATCCGATCCATACCATCCTCCCCCAGCGAGAATTCATCAGAGCGTGTTTCAGAAAGATCCATTCCAGCATGGCCGACCTCCGCAGCTCCTCCTCCCGCCCCCGTAGCCCTAAGCCCGGTGATTGGGACATGTGTTCAGTCCCGCATAGTTGATTAGTCGAGCTGCAGACTAAGGGATTTCTCCCTCCGGCGTATATGGTGCCCATTCGAGCCGGGCTTGCCACCTACAATGGCGGGGCGCAAGCGGAGAGCTTTCCTTGTCCCTCCATGGGGGAACGGGTCTGCCTTGTTCCTTATTTACTAAGGGGACTCGGATTTCCAATTCATCCGTTCCTCCGCAGGCTCCTGGTATTCTACGGCCTCCAATTACACAATCTCACCCTGCCTCCATTCTACATATCGCCGGTTATGTTGCTCTCTGCAAGTTGTTCCTGGGCTGCGAGGCTCACTTCGAGCTGTGGAAAAGGCTATTCTGCCTTGTCCCTCGCACATAGAGGGAATCACTTTATCAAGTGGGCGGAGCCGAAATATGGCGCATCACCGATACCGGATACCTGTCCGGTACCCCGAAGAAGCCGTCCGAAGACTGGCCTTCAGAATGGTTTTATATGGAGGACGCCCCCCTTCCGGACCCTGTTCGGCGGGGTCTTCCTGAGTTCAACAATGCTCCTTTGAAGAAGCACCGAAGTTGGCGCCCACGGAGCCCCCAGGCGGAAGACAACGGAGAAGTCCTCTATCTGATGAACCGGATCAAAGCACTGGCTCGATCAGGATTGACAATAATCGAAGTTATGTCGATTTGCATAATGCAGGGAGTGCAGCCACTTCAATATCGTGGGCACCCCTTGTGGTGTTACAACGGGGCGGATGACGCCACCCGCTGCGGGCGTAAGGGTCCGGACAATGCTGCCGCTCTAGCGAAAATTCTGTCCGAACTGTTCAAGGGTGAGGAAGAGGAGTTCACCCGCATCAAGCCACGGGATGGATTCTCCATGTACAATCCTCCAAGCTGGGTAAGTTATATCTCCCTGCCCCCATTTTTCCCACATTCTTAGTCGTAAGTATTCACGTTGCCACTTTGCGGCAGGAACTGTGAAAAGCCATAAAGGAGGTCAGCAGCCCTTCTCCACAACCAGAGGACCCTGACCGGGCCCTCGATTCCGGACTTGAAGAAGATCCGGTTATCTCCATGGAACTGATAGACCGGCAGTTCTATCAGTTAAGCTGCGATGATGCCCTGGTGGCCATTACGGCCAACTATCCTGGACTGCTCCCTGCATCGCAGGTAAGAAAAATCAAAAAGTCCCAACTCCAAAACTAGGATCCCCTTTTAGGCACTTCACCCACCATATACACATGGCATCTTTTACAGGGAAGGCATTCGGGATGCCCTGCCGAACCCGCAGCAACTCGCCAACAAGAGGCACCGAGGCCGGGTAGGCCAAAAAGGAAGGCGGTCAGGACGGAGACGCCGGCGCAAAGGTATAGGAAAAACCCTGCTCCGTGGTTGTCGTCTATCTCAAAATGTAATGACGCCCATGTTTCTTTAACAGAAAAAACGCTCGCCGGAATATGTCCGGCGATGCTACCAATCAAGCTTCCACCAGTCGGGCGCCAGGACCGGACATGGAGGCGGAAGCCGATATGGGGCAGGCACCGGATAATCCCCCTACATAGGATGCAGATAGATTATCCGCTACAAACTCAGAAGTGGAAAGCGCCATGAATCATAGGCGCCACCGGGCCGTACTCCGCGACGCTTGTTTCTCACCAGAGGCGTTCGACGCCTTCAATTCTGGAGAGGCGTACCTCCGTGCTGCTCAAGATGGTCTAGCCAGAGCCATGGATCAGTATGTAAAGGATGTACGGGTGAGTAAATCTGGCAATATATATGTATCAGTAGCCCCTGAGACTTGAAACAGTTAGCAGAACTGATTTAAGGATCATCTTTAATGTGCAGGTTCTTACAGAGAAGAATACTAGGCTGTCCCAGGAGCTGGAGGAATGCAAGACCCAACTGCGGGCCGCTCTTGCCGCATTGCAGGAACAGAAAAAGCCTCCCGCTGGTAACATTTACTTTAAAGAATGATGGTTACCATATAGTGTGCGACGTGTCTGCAGATCTAACAATTGATTTTGCAGATGAATCCGGAGAAAATCCTGGGGACCAGCATGTTATGCGATAGCTAGAGGCTGGCAAACGCGTGCTGACTGAGGTTATGCGGGAGAAAAACAATCTCCAAGACGCCAATATTAAGCTGAACGTGGAACTAAAAGAAGTTCGGGGCCAGCTTGCGGACTCCGAGAAGGAGAATAAGCGGCTTCGGCGCGGCATTTTCAGTAAGTGTTGGAATGAATCCTTTTAAAGGAGTTCGGCGAAGAAACTGACCAATAGCGTTATGTCTGTAGGTATGCTGACGGGTCGTCCCACGTAGGAAATGCCCGGGTCTGTGGGTGATCTTCTGTCCGAGCTGTCACATCTACACGAACAAGTTCGGCAGGTGATGCAGGGTCTTGCCCAGGCCTTGTGGCCGTCCGTCTCCCTGCCAGAAGGCGTTGCAGAGCTTGCGGAGAAGCTAAAGGGAGCACGGCGGCGCTTCCGATTATGGAAGATATCAGCCTGCCGACAGGGTGCCAGAGAAGCCTGGGCCATGGTGAAGACACGGTATACCAAGGCAGACCCAAATCACATGGCCGAGGTCGGACCTATGGGGCCCGACGGAAAAGAGATCCCCGTTAGCTTAGTTTATGGGCAAGTAGAATTAGCCGCAAAGTATTCCCAACATGATTGTAAGCTAGACCGCTTGTTGGATGGTATAGAGGAGGAATTTAGTCAGTCTGCATGACTATGTAATTAAAGTGACATGTATAATGCCTTCTAGCCGGATTGTAGATCATTTGTCGTTGTGGACCTTTTCGCTTCAACCTCCGGGCCCGATAGTCCGGAGTGAATCTGAATACCCGCTCAATTATATAAAACTGGGGTATGCGTGGAGACCAGGCGTAGGGGTCATTAGTGCTTTATCAGACAAGTGCCCAACTAGTTATGTTATATTACATGGGTAGTAAGAAACATATTCCAGGGAGAATAGTTCCGTTAAGGGTTCCTTTCCCTGGGTAAGCATGCCCTAAAGTGCATGTCCGGACTGCGATAGGAAACGCAGAAAAAACGTCTGGGGGCGAATATGGACAATAAATAAAGATCATCTTTTGTTCACCGACCGAATATTCCCTTAAGAACGCTAGCTTTCGGCTTCTCCCAGTCCGAGGTACACATCCGGCTGACCCGACAGTAACAATCGCAGAGGTGCTCCCCTTATGCCCTAGCCGAATTAACGGGAACATAGGGCATAAATACAAGAGCCAGGCAACCCAGCTTGGCCAAAACTTAAGTCATATCGATGCATATAATGGTGAAAAAAAGGTACATGCAGAAGTATAAAACATGTGTTGGGCATGAGGCCCAGATAAATAATTTAAGCTTCTGTGAAAAAAGCCCCCAAGTATGAAGAGTGCGGCTAGCGCATCTGTAATGTACAAGCGAGGCACAAGGTGACCCTTGAAAGCCTAGAGAAATAATAAAAGAAAGAAAGAAAGGGAAACAAGAAAGATGATGTATATGCAGAAAATGGACAAAGGGAGGGGACTAACATAGAGTCCGATGCTAGGCGTAGAATCTTCGGAGCGTGGCTGCGTTCCATGGGTTCGGCTCGAGTCGACTAGTCAATGCATCCCGCAGTCGGTACGCTCCACCGGTCAGAACTTGGTCAATAATGAAAGGACCTTCCCATTTGGGCTCGAGCTTGTTCTTTTTCTTATCCGACAGGCGTAGAACTAGTTCGCCAATGTTATAAGTTTTGGCCCATACTTCTCTGCTTTGGTATCTTCGAGCCTGTTGCTGATAAAATGCGGAACGGGCTTTGGCTACGTCGCGCTCCTCTTCTAGGGTGTCTAGACTGTCCTGCCGATCGAGCTCGGCTTCTCTTTCTTCATACATGCACACTCGAGGTGAGTCATGAATTATGTCACAGGGCAAGACTGCCTCTGCGCCGTACACCATAAAGAAGGGTGTATATCTGGTACTACGATTCGGCGTGGTCCGCAGCCCCCAGAGTACGGAGTCGAGCTCCTCTACCCAGTGCGTGTTAGACTCTGTTAAGGAGCGTACTAATCTGGGCTTAATGCCACTCATTATAAGACCGTTTGCTCGCTCGACTTGACCGTTGGTTTGTGGGTGATAGACTAAAGCGTAATCAAGCTTGATGTCCATTTTGCTGCACCAGAGTTTTACCTCGTCGGCCGTGAAGTTCGTGCCATTATCAGTGATGATGCTATGGGGGACGCCATAACGGTCTATAACCCCGGATATGAAGTCTATCACTGGTCCGGATTCGGCTGTTTTAACAGGTTTGGCTTCTATCCATTTGGTGAATTTATCCACCATGACCAATAAGTATTTTTTCTTGTGGGTTCCCCCTTTAAGGGGTCCAACCATGTCAAGCCCCCAGACCGCAAAGGGCCATGTAATGGGGATTGTTGGAGGGTGGTGGGTGGCATGTGGCTTTGATTTGCAAAGAGCTGGCAACCGGCGCAACGTTGGACCAAGTCCTGTGCATCTGTCCGGGCTGTTGGCCAATAGAATCCTGTACGGAAGGCCTTGCTTACAAGAGGCCGGGCTGCGGCATGATGACCGCCGAGTCCGGCATGAATTTCTGCCAAAAGATTCCGCCCTTCCACTTCGGAGATGCACCTTTGATGGACTCCGGTAATACTTTTTTTATACAATTCTCCCTCATGGACCCTGTAGGCCTTGGATTGCCGCACTATGCAGCGTGCCTCATTTCGGTCCTCCGGAAGTTCCTGTATAGTTAGGTAGGCCAGGAACGGTTCAGTCCACGGGGCAATAATGGCCATTATTTCGTGGGCTGAAGGTGTTATTTCGGTGACGGAGCCTCCGATTGTGTCAGAGAGTTCGGTATCGGGTATTTTGGCCTGGTCCGGACTGTTGTTACCGGTGTCCCCTTCCCATACTACGGATGGTTTAAACAGCCTTTCCAAAAATATGTTGGCGGGGGGGGACTGCATTGCGTTTTGCACCGATGCGGGCGAGGATATCCGCCGCCTGATTGTTTTCCCGAGCCACATGGTGAAATTCGAGCCCCTCGAACCAAGCTGACATTTTTAGGACGGCGTTTCGATAGGCCGCCATTTTCGGATCCTTGGCGTTAAAGTCTCCGTTTATTTGGGATATTGCGAGGTTTGAATCCCCACGCACCTCCAAACGTTGAATGCCCATGGAGACTGCCATCCGGAGACCATGCAACAGAGCTTTGTATTCGGCTGCATTGTTGGAGTCTTTATACAATATTTGCAGCACGTACTGAACGGTATCTCTGGTTGGGGACATCAGGACGACGCCAACCCCTAGACTAGCCAGCATTTTAGAACCATCGAAGTGCATGATCCAATTGGAGTTTGCGCCGTACTCTTTAGGGAGTTCGGCCTCCGTCCATTCGGCGATGAAGTTGGCCAATACTTGCGACTTGATGGCTCGTCGAGGTTTGTATGTTATGTCGAACAGGAGGAGCTCAATGGCCCATTTGGCAATCCGGCCCGTAGCGTCGCGGTTGTTTATAATATCATTAAGTGGCACTTCCGAGGCTACTGTAATCGAACACTCTTGAAAGTAGTGTCGCAGCTTCCGGGATGCCATGAATACCGCATAGGCTATCTTTCGATAATGTGGGTACCGTGATTTGCATGGAGTGAGGATAGTGGATACATATTATACCGGCTTTTAAAGAGGGAATTTGTGTCCGTCTTCTTCTCATTCGACGACGAGCACTGCGCTGACAACTTGATGAGTTGCCGCAATGTACAACATCATTGGTTTGCCGATGTTTGGCGCGGCCAGGATTGGGTTGGTTGCCAAAATGGCCTTTATTTCTTCCAGTCCAGCTGTGGCCGCGTCCATCCACTCGAAGTGTTCGGTGCGCCGAAGGAGGCGATAAAGGGGTAAAGCCTTTTCTCCTAAACAGGAGATAAAGCGGCATAGAGCCGCCACGCATCTGGTTAACTTCTGGATTTGTTTGAGGTCTGTTGGGGTAGCCAACTGTGGCAAAGCTCGGATTTTGGCCGGATTAGCTTCAATACCTCTATTGGAGAAAATGAAACCCAGGAGCTTTCCGGCTGGTATGCCGAAAACACATTTTTCTGGATTGAGCTTGATGTCGTATGTTCGGAGGTTGTCGAATGTGAGCCTCAAGTTGTCTATCAAAGAGTCGACGTGTTTGGTTTTGACGACCACATCGTCTACGTATGTGTCACAACCCTGGAGTACCTGAGTGAAATAGTTGCATCTGCACTCATGCATCATGTCTAAAATTTCTGAAAGTTGAATTGAGGTTTGTTGAAACCCTCAGAAACCAGTTCAAAATTAATCAACATTAAAATGTCTTCAAAGAAATCCAAGAAAATGTTCCACTTAGTCTCCGAAAATATTGGCAAGAAGTAAAATTCAAACCAATGTTTTTGGTATCTCAGAAACATTTATTTTGGGCCTTTGAATTAATTCAATAACTATTTGCATTGGATATATATTCTTTATATAATTAATATATGTCCAATAATTCTGGAACATTTTATGTGGTTTAGGATATTTTAGTTCTAGTCACATATTTATTTTCAGGATTTTATAAAATGGTTTGGTGTTAAAACTAAACCCAAAACAATTGTAGAAAAATAGAAAACTGAAACAATTTAGAAAAACAGAGAAGAGAGAGAGCTTACCTGGGCCAACTTACCTGACAGCCTACCTGTCGGCCCACTACTGTGCTAAGTCCAGCCACCTGGCCGGCCCACCGAGGGCAGGGGCGTCTTCTTCCTCCTGCCAGAAGGCAGAGGAGAAGACAACCACGGCGCCGCGGCGTGCCTCGCCGGCAGCTGCCTGCCTGGCTGCCCCCTCGTCGCCCTGGACTCCCTCTGTGACGCCACGCTACCCCCTGGACCCCCTTGACGCTCTCGCACTCTCCCTCGCCCTCGTCCCCTTCTCCGTCTCTCTCTCACGCGCGCGACCGAACACAGCCGTCGCCGCCGACGATCTCCCCCACGGCCACAACCATCTTTGAGCCTCTCCGATGCGCCCCCGAGCTCCGCCTGGTGCCCCTCTTCCTCCTCGCCAAGCCACGCAAGCCGAGGATCACCATGCCGTCGTCTTCGAGCTCGTCACCACTGCTTCTGCTCGCCGGACTTTGCCGGTTGATTCGCCGCCTCCGACGCTTCCCCGAGCACGCTGGCCATCCCTACGTCACCACAGTGAGCCCCCGAGTCGTTTCCCCCTTTTCCCCTGGTCGTTTTTGACCTCTAGGCCATAGCCCCATCTTGGCCGAGAACTCCACGCCACCGGCGATGTCGCCGCCGTGGCCACAGCCACCACAGCTCGTGTCCGAGCACACCATCGTGCTCAGCACGATCCCATGAGCCCGCAGACAACCGCAGCGCCCCTCCCGTGCTCTGTAGCGCTATCCCGAGGATGCCCGAGCTGCTGCCGCCGCTGAACCTCATCGCCGGCCACTTTTCCGGCCACCCCAGCTCCTACCACCACCCCCAATGGATGCGCCTCACTCCCAGGAACCCGTAGGTGCAACCCACGGATCGAATGGTGCCTTGTAGAGCATTTCCGAGCCGCCCCGCCGTCTCTGTCGTCGCCGGCGGCTAAACGCCGGCGACCCCTGACCCGTTGACCGGCATGGGTTGACCCCACTGCCCGGTTTGACCTCCCCCTCTCTCTCACTGACTTACGGGCCCCGCCAGACTAATTACTCTACTTAGCGCTAATTAGTTAGTTAGGTTAGTTACTACAGTCGCTGACCAGTGGGCCCAGGCTAGCTAGTTAGGGCTAACTAACTTAGTTAGTTGACTGGGTCACTGACCAGTGGGTCCCACTGGTCAGGTTTGACCTGGTCGACGCCTTTGACCTGCTGACATCACCTTGACATCATGCTGATGCAGTAATACATTTTCTGGATTTAGTTTAAATTATAATAATTCAGAAAATTCCAGAAAATATCCAAAACTTTGAAAAATCATAGAAAATAATCTATAACTCCAAATGAAAAGTTTTATATATGAAAAATTATCAGAAAAATCCAAGGAATCTGTTTATGGCATTTTCATGCATGTTTGAGCAAGTTAACCTCACTGTTTAGTCCAAAACATGATAATCACTATTTAAATTCATAGTTTGAATTTGAATTTGAACCTTGAGTTCAAATCAACCCAAAACCTTTCTGTTACTAGTTGCATTAGCTCAAATCACAACATATTGTCATGCCATGATCATGCATCATATTGTGCATTGCATTGATTGTGCTCTTCCTTGTTTGCCAGTAATTATCCCCTCTCGGTAGACGCTGCTCCGACGCTGTGATCGTTGACACTGATGAAGACTCAATGTTATCTTCAGAAGTGCCAGGCAAGCAAAACCCCCTTGTTCATTCTGATACAATCCCACTCTCTCGCTCATGCTCTCTTTTACTGCATTAGGACAACACTGATTCAACTGTTACATGCTGCGGTAGTTGAACCCTTTCCTTTGCATGACCTGTCATTGCCACAGTAAATAGATGAAACCCACTAGCATGAGTAGGAGTTTTTTGAGCCCTGTTGTGCCTACTCATTCATGCTTGTTTTTCATGCCTGCTACTGCTTAGAGTTGAGTCAGGTCTGATTCGTCAGGGATGAATTGGAATGTGGTGAACATGTCCTACCGTTGAGAGCTAAGTGTGTGAACACGATTTTGTAAAGGTAGCGGTGAGAGGCCATGTAGGAGTACATGGTGGGTTGTCTCATTGCAGCCATCCTTAGGAACTGAGTTCTGTGTTTGTGATCCATGAACAGTTACTACCACACATTGGGTTCCGGTAGCTCGACCCCTCTCGACTTATTAATCCACTCGATCTCTGTCCAGGAGTTGCAACTAGTTTCTGGTGTTTGTAGGTAGTGTTAGTAGTCTACCAAGTGGCACCCAGTACAGGTGGGCTTGGGACAGACTAGGCACAGTGGCCCGGTGTACCAAGTGGCACCCGGATGGTGGGCTTGGGAACCCTGTACACATCGTTTGGGGCCGTGAGCGACACCCCGGCCGGATCTCCTTGCGGATGGAACCCGAATAGGCGATAAACCTGGACTAGAGACTTGTTGGTTAGTCAGGTCGTGGCCGACTCCCTCGCCCGGCTTCCGCTTGAAGGTTGCTGAGGTACATGACGTGTACAGGGCGATAAGTGGCGAGAGCGTGTGTGAAGAAGTACACACCTGCAGGGTTATCATTATCTATTCGAATAGACGGATTCCTCGGATATGGAAACTTGGACCCCTTGCATAGTTCATAGACAAGTGAAAGTGGATACTCTAAAACTCGCAAGATAAGAGTGAGTGCTATGGATGGCCTTCTCGTAGGGAGACAGGAGCGGATCCATAGTGGTGTATTGATATGGTGAATTTGTGGACTCGCATGCACCACCTCAAAAGAGTTACTTGCAGTCGTAGTTCAGGTTAGCCACCGAGTCAAAGCTGGCTTGCTGCAGTTAAACTCCACCACCCCTTTGTTGATACTGATGCACATGTAGCTAGTTCTGATGTAAGTCTTGTTGGGTACATTTGTACTCACGTTTGCTTAATTTATGTTTTGCAGAGAGACTTCGGTCTCGCTAGTAGTTCCGCTTGGACTTCGACGTTTAGCTTGTTACCTCAGCTACGATCTTGTGCCCTCGGTAGGATCTGGTAGATAGTCAGGCTTCTCAGCCTTTTTCATTTGTAGATGTATGTACTCAGACATGTTAAGCTTCCGCATGTGCTTTGACTTGTATGCTCTGAATGTTGGGTCATGAGACCCTTGTTTGTAATACCTCGCTCCTCGGAGCCTAATGAATAATACTTGAGTCGTAGAGTTATGTTGTGATGCCATGTTGTAGTTACACATATCGAGCATATTGTGTGTATGATTGAAATGCTTGGTATGTGTGGGATCCGACAACCTAGTTGTTTATCCTTGGTAGCCTCTCTTATGGGGAAATGTAGTCTTGTGCTTCCATGAGCCATAGTAGTCCGCTACAGCCCGGTTCACCGGAGTCCTGCTAGCCCAGCACTACTGCTCCGGAACACTTGACTGGCCGGCATGTGATTCACTTCGTTCCTGTGTCTGTCCCTTCGGGGAAATGTCACGCGGTGACATCCGGAGTCCTGCCTAGCCTGCTACAGCCCGGGTTCCCGGAGTCCTATTAGCCCAGTGCTACAGCCCGGATTCGCACGCTGCTGACCGACATGCTCGATGTTGATTCATGTATGCCTGTCCCCGTAAGTTAGTGCCACCTTGGGTTCACGACTAGTCATGTCGGCCCGGGTTCTCTGTCATATGGATGCTAGCGACACTATCATATACGTGAGCCAAAAGGCGCAAACGGTCCTAGGCCTTGGTAAGGCGACACCCGTGGGAATACCGAGCGTGAGGACGCAAAGTGATATGAGGTGTTACAGGCTAGATCGGTGTGACTTAGAATCGGGGTCCTGACAGTATGCCTCTACTGTTTTGCCGATTTGTTTCTCCAGACATGTCTGAATCATGCGCTGATATGTTGCGCCAACATTTTTGAGCCCAAAAGGCATTGTGTTAAAACAGAAAGGGCCGTATGGTGTGATGAATGCCGTTGCGGCTTGGTCGGACTCCGCCATCTTGATTTGGTGGTAACCGGAGTATGCGTCGAGGAAACACAATGACTCATGTCCTGCGGTAGCATCAATGATTTGATCGATGCGTGGGAGGGGGAAGGGATCCTTTGGGCAAGCTTTATTGAGGTCTTTGAAATCGACGCAAAGGCGCCAGGATTTGTCCTTCTTTGGTACCATCACCAGGTTTGCTAGCCAGTCCGGGTGTTTTATTTCTCTGATGAATCCGGCCTCCAATAACTTGGCTAGTTCCTCTCCCATGGCATGTCTCTTAGGTTCGGAGAAACGGCGAAGAGCTTGCTTGACCGGCTTGAATCCCTTTAGGATATTGAGGCTATGCTCGGCCAGCGTGCGTGGGATTCCTGGCATGTCTGAGGGATGCCAGGCGAATATGTCCCAGTTCTTGCGCTGGAACTCTCGTAGTGCGGCGTCCACAGCGGGGTTTAACTGTGCCCCGATGGAGGCTGTTTTTGTAGGGTCTGTTGGGTGGACTTGGAATTTGACTATTTCATCCGCTGGTTTAAAAGAGGTGGACTTGGATCTCTTGTCGAGTATCACATCATCCCTGTCCACTGTGGAGCGTAGCGTGGTTAATTCCTCGGCCGAGAGGGCTTCGGATAATGCCTCAAGGGCCAGTGCGGCTGTTTTGTTTTTGGCGCGGAGTGCTATGTCCGGATCATTGGCGAGAGTGGTGATTCCGTTCGGCCCGAGCATTTTGAGCTTCATGTACCTGTAGTGGGGTACGGCTTGGAAGATTGTGAACGCCTCCCGTCCTAAAAGAGCGTGATAACCACTGCTGAACGGGGCCACTTGGAATGTAATTTCTTCGGACATGTAATTATCCGGCGTGCCGAATACCACATCTAGTGTGATTTTCCCAGCGCATCGTGCTTCCCAACTGGGGATGATTCCTCTAAAGGTTGTGCTACTTTGCTCAATGCGGTTCCAGTCTATTTTCATCTTTTGAAGAGTTTCCTCATAGATGAGGTTTAATCCGCTGCTGCCGTCCATGAGTACTTTGGTGAGTCGAAAGCCATCCACGATTGGACTGAGGACCAGTGCGGCTGGTGCTCGGGCCGTTCGGAATTTATGTTCGTCACTGGCATTGAAGGTAATAGCCGTGTCTATAAGTGCATCTAGTGCCACCCCTAGTTGGTTTTGGAGTATTGACGACAAACCTAGTTGAGGGACTAATGTGTTTGTGAGAATTGCAGGATAACACATGTAGAAGTCCCTCATTGATTTGGTTTTACTACCAGAGATGACCCCTAAAAATGTATGAAGACATTGAAGTCAAAGGTGGTATATGAAGATATTCACTTTGAAGACTATGACAAGAGAAGACACGATATGAAGCCTATGGAGCTCGAAGACTTAGATCTTACGTAGTTCTTTTTCTGTTGTGTTGAGTCATAGGAACCACCGTACTGTTAAGTGGGGTCCAGGAGAACCAGTCAGAATGACTGAAGTGATGCCTAAACCAAAAACCTATGTCTTCGAGTGAAGACAATGAGAGCGAATCTTGTCCAGAGCCGGACAAGTCAGCTTTTCTTGTAGCCCAAGTAAAGTTGTCGCATGAGTTTGAAATCTGACCGTTGGAACACGTGTCAGTTCCTTAGTGACCCAGGGTCATTTCGGACAAATCAGGTCGGGTTGCCAAGTGGCTATAAATAGCCCTCCCCCTACAACCATCAAAGGTTGGCTGCTCAGATTTCAGTGCACGACTTTTGTCGTTTGAGAGCAACCCACCTCGAAGCCTTTGAGAGAAAATTCCTAGCGAGGAGAAAGCCCTAACCACCCAGAGCCAGAGTAAATTGGGCATCACTTAAGTCTTCTTGTCTGAGTGATCTGAAGACTTATTACACTTGAGGACTGTGCATCCTCCAAACGGTTAGGCGTCGCGTTCTGAGCATCCAAGAGACATTGTGGATTGCCAGTGAACGAAGTCTGTGAAGGTTTGGGAGTCTACCTTGAATACTTACCTGAGTGATTGGGCGAGGACTATGTGACCTTAGCTCAAGGAGAATACGGTGAGGACTTGGTGTCCTGAGCTGCGTGTTCAGGACTGGGTGTCCGGGACTGTGTGTCCTAAGGTTTAAATACCTAGCCGCTCCAACCAGACGTACAATTGTCACAGCAACTGGAACTGGTCCAACACATCATTGTCTTCAACGAGTCACTGGTTTCATCTTCACTTCCTTTTACTTACTGTTACTCATTGTGAAGCCATTACATGCCTGCTATATCCTTTGTCTTCACAACGTAACTGTATGATTTGTTTGGCTTCATAACTTCTTCCTACCTGATCCTTATTACACTGCTGCTACTTGTCATTGTGCTTTCACTCTATTGAATACTTGACCATGGCTTGTCTAGTGTAATCTAACTTCCGCTGCATAGTAATAGGCCTATCTCTGCTGTTTGTCTTCATAACTTCCAAGTTTTGAAGACTTTCATAAAAATCGCCTATTCACCCCCCCTCTAGTCGATATAACGCACTTTCAATTGGTATCAGAGCAGGGTGCTCCCTTGTTCTTTGTGATTCGGTTTAACCACCTAGAGTTTTAGCTATGTCGACTGCAGGGATAATTAAAGTCTCCGCTGCGTGCCCCGTCTTCAATGGAACTGAATATCCCTACTGGAAGAATAAGATGCGTATGCATCTTGAAGCCATTGACGTCGACCTATGGTATGTCGTCGAGAACGGCGTTCCCAAGGCTGGAGAAGGTGTCACTGCTGCTGATGTCAAGAAATTCGTTCAACTGGACTCTACTGCCAAGAACATCATCTGTGGTCATCTGACCAAAGGACAGTATGGCCGTGTGAGTGCTTTGAAGACATCCAAGCTGGTCTGGGACTGGCTCTCCAAGGTCAATGAAGGCATCTCAACCCAGAGAGATCAGAGAATCAGCGTTCTTCGCAACCTCTTCAACCGCTTCAAGCGAAATGACAATGAGAATGTCTAGCACACATTTGATTGGCTCACTGACATCACAAATGAGCTTCAAGCCCTCGGCGCCACTGAGATTACCAAACACGAAGTCGTCAAGACGCTGCTGAGATCACTTGATAGTTCGTTTGACATCCTGGCCCTGATGATCCAAGAACGTCCTGATTTCAAGACACTCGATCTGTCTGACATACTTGAGAGGCTCAATACACATGAGTTTCAGCTTTCAGAGAAAAGAGATATCTACGGTCCAAACTATGGGCGAACTCGTGCCTTGAAGGCAAAAGCTGTTTCCTCATCTGAAGAAGAATTTGACAGCAGTTCTGATGATCCTGAAGACATTGGAAGGGAACTTGCAATGCTAGTGAAGAAGTTCCAAAAATTCACCAAGAAGAAAGGCTTCAGAAAGTCTTCACAATCAAGCTCAAGGAATAATGAAGCTTCTGCTCATGACTACAAGAAGAAAACATGCCACAAGTGCAAGAAAACTGGACACTTCATCTCTGAGTGTCCACAGTGGGACAATGAGAACAGAAAGAAGAAGAAGAGCAAGGAATATGACTCTGACGACAAGAAGAAGAAGAAATACACAAAGTCTTCTTCCAAGTCTTCCTCAAAGTCTTCATCACATAAGAAGAGCTCATCTAGCAAGGCACGTGCGTTTGTTGGCAAGGAAATGGATTCAGAGGAGGAGTCCGCTTCTGAGGAGGCAGAGGTGGAGTCTGAGGAGGAGTCTGATTCTAGCATTGCAAGTCTGGCTACATCATACGTCGCCAAGTCCATCTTTAACACTGAAGACAATGACCTCATCACCAACACCAATGCAAATGACAAGGACTACTCCACTCCTACCTACTGCTTCATGGCACGCGGTGCCAAGGTAAACAAACACACTACTCACTATCAAACATCTAGTGACGATGACTCTAATTGTGATTCAAAACCCAGTTACAAAACACTCGCTAAAATTGCAACTGAACAACAGAAAGCCATGGAACATATTCAAAAACTGTTAGACAGAAGCGATGATCTGTTGGGTGCTGAAATGACTCGATCTGAATCCTTAATTGAAGACATAAAAAATCTTCACGTTAAGTATCAGGAACTTGAAGATCGTCATGATACTCTCTCAACAACTCATGAAAAGCTTTCCTATGATTGTCTTCAAAGGAAGCAAGAACTTGAGAAATTGAGAGCGGCTCATGAAGATCTTCAAAAGGAAAACGAGTCACTTCGCGTCGAACAGATCAGTTCCGCTCAGGAAGGATTTGAACCACCATGTCTTAAATGCATTGAGCGTGATAATGCTACTTCTGTTGCTGAATGTTCCACTGCTACTGCTGTTGCAATATCTTCAACTGTTGATGTGGTAACTAACCCCTCTGCTGAGGATACCACTGCTATTGCTGATGAGAATGCTAGGTTGAAGACATTGCTTGAAACAGGGATGTACAAAAGCCTTAAAGGGCATCAGACGCTATGTGATGTCCTGAAAAAGCAGATTCTGAACCGAAACCCTAGGAAAGAGGGTGTAGGGTTCGTAAGGAAAATAAATGCAGATGGCTCTTACTGGAAACCTGAGCAGTACCCCAAAACCAAGTGGGTTGCTGCAAAGGAACCTTCAGCAGATCCATCCAATTTATCTAGCTTCACCTGTGCTAACCCCATTATCATTGATGAATCCTTTGATGCAAACTATGTACTGTTTAAAAATCAGAAT
This sequence comes from Triticum urartu, assembly GCF_056163025.1. NCBI lineage: Eukaryota > Viridiplantae > Streptophyta > Magnoliopsida > Poales > Poaceae > Triticum > Triticum urartu. The sequence goes on from NC_141876.1 coordinate 530,417,216, forward strand.
GATGTAGTGTTTGCCAGGTACATTGGTACTAACTGCAGGAATGGACCGCCTATGAAGAAGATCTGGGTTCCGAAAAAGTGTCTAGAAAATCTTCCTGTGAATGTCTTCATGACACCTCACATGAAGAAGACAAACCTCAGTCCAAAGGCTTCATGCAGACAGAGGACTCACCTGAGTCACACTAACACAAATGTTTTGCGGGGAAACCATACTCATGCATATGAATATGAGAGCGGTTCATCAAACCGTCATGTTCATATGACCAAAAATTATTCTGCCTATTCTTATGAGTACTATTGTCCGCCTGCTAGACTGTTTGCTAGGGCTCCAAAACCAAAATTCTCAGATGCTGCACTTAGACTTATTGCTTCTAAGCCACACTTGAAGATGTGGGTGGTTAAGAAAGCTTAACTCTCTTTTGCAGGGAAAGGTCTCCAGCAGAAAAACAAAATCTTCTGACGCTATTGCTGGGGACCTTAAAAATCTTGTAGGGCACAAGATAAAATGCCCGAACGGCATCATTATGTACTTCGTTCCTGAATCGCATGCTACTCTCCCTATTAGTCCTAATCTGGATCTAAGTTTTCATAAACCACTGGTTCGTCAAATGTTTTTGCTTCACAATTCTCTTCGTGAAGCCTATCCCCCTAACTGCACTGTAGGGTACGACACCAGCGTCTTCAGAGTCTTCAGAATGGATTATTGATAGTGGGTGTACAAATCACATGACTGGCAAAAGAAGCCTTCTTATGGACTCAACCTTACGTCCATGCGACAAGAGCCACATCACATTTGCTGACACTGGTAAAAGTAAGGTATTGGGTCTAGGTAGAGTTGCAATCTCAAAGGATCAACACATGGATAAAGTCATGCTTGTTGAATCCCTTGGTTTCAACTTAATGTCTGTCTCAATGCTTTGCGATTTGAACATGGTCGTAATATTTGGGAAATATCGTTGCCTTGTACTAATGGAATCTGACAAGTCTCTAGTGTTTGAAGGGTATCAGAAAGATGATTTGTATGTGGTAGATTTCTCAGCAGGGCCACAACTTGCAGTATGTCTTCTTGCAAAAGCTTCAGAATGCTGGCTTTGGCATCGGAGGCTCGGGCATGCTGGCATGAGGAACCTCCACACCCTTGCGAAGAAGAAACATGTCATAGGCATCGAGGGCATCAAGTTCAAGAAAGATCACTTATGCGGTGCCTGTGAAGCAGGGAAGATGACGAGGGTAAAACATCCCTCGAAGACAATCATGACCACTACTCGACCCTTCGAACTGCTTCACATGGATCTTTTTGGTCCCACTCACTACTCAACTTTTACTACTACTGCTTGCCTCTATGGCTTTGTTATTGTTGATGATTATTCTCGATATACTTGGGTGCACATAATCCTTTACAAGACTGAAGTGCAGGATGTGTTCAGACGCTTCGCCAATCGAGCTATGAACAATTTTGGCGCCAAGATAAAGCACATCAGAAGTGACAATGGCACTGAATTCAAGAACACTGGCCTTGATACATATCTTGATACCTTGGGCATCACACATGAATTCTCAGCCCCGTACCCCACAGCAAAATGGCGTCGTCGAACGCAAGAACAGAACACTAATTGAGATGGCCAAAACGATGCTAGATGAATACAAGACCCCAAGAAAATTCTGGCCCAAAGCCATTGATACAACATGCCATACAATCAATCGTGTTTATCTTCACAAGCTACTGAACAAGACATCTTATGAACTCCTTACTGGCAAAAAGCCAAATGTCAGTTACTTCAGAGTATTTGGCGCAAGGTGATGGATCAAGGACCCACATCACACCTCAAAATTTGCACCAAAAGCACATGAGGGTTTTATGCTTGGATATGGAAAGGATTCGCACTCCTACAGAGTCTTCAATCTCTTTCATTACAAAGTGGTTGAAACAGTGGATGTGCGGTTCGATGAGACCAACGGCTCACAAAAAGAGCAGCTGCCAAGTGTGCTAGATGAAGTTCCATCCAGTGAATCAATCAAGCTAATGGGAGCTGGAGAAATTATACCTTCTGAAGCTCATCCTGAAGAAGAACTTATCATTTCAGCACCTGATCAACATGAAGACAATGCTCAGCCTGAAGACATTCCTTCCAACAACGACAATGAACAGCAAGAGCAAAGTCTTCGCCCTGTACATCCTCGCGTTGCCAATGAAGTGCAGATTGAAAGAATAATTGATAGCATCAATGCACCTGGTCCACTCACTCGTTCAAGGGCAACTCAGCTAGAAAATTTCTGTGGGCACTTCGCATTCGTCTCAATGTCAGAACCCAAGAAAGTTGAAGAAGCCTTCATGGAACCTGAATGGATTCAAGCTATGCAAGAAGAGCTTCAACAGTTTGAGCTGAATAATGTATGGGAACTAGTTAAGCGTCCTGATCCACGGAAGCACAACATAATAGGCACCAAATGGATATATTGCAACAAGCAAGATGAGCATGGTCAAGTTGTCAGAAACAAAGCTCGTCTCGTTGCTCAAGGATATACTCAAGTGGAAGGCATTGACTTCGATGAAACATTTGCTCCTGTGGCTAGGCTTGAAGCCATCCGCATACTGCTGGCCTATGCAAATCATCATAACATACTTCTATATCAAATGGATGTGAAGAGTGCCTTTCTCAATGGCAAGATTGAAGAGGAAGTGTATGTTGCACAACCGCCTGGCTTTGAAAATCCAAAACATCCTGACATGGTATACAAGCTCAACAAGGCACTGTATGGCCTCAAACAAGCCCCTAGGGCCTGGTATGACACACTCAAATACTTCCTGAAGAGCAAAGGCTTCATACCTAGTTCCCTAGATCCCACTCTTTTCATGAAGACATATGATGGTGAACTGTTTGTGTGCCAAATATATGTGGATGATATTATCTTCGGCTGCACCAATCAGAAGTACAGTGAAGAGTTTGGCTATATGATGCAAGAGCAATATCAGATGTCTATGATGGGGGAGCTAAAGTTCTTCCTTGGTCTTCAAATACGACAACAACGCAATGGCATCTTCATATCTCAAGAGAAGTATCTCAAAGATTGCCTGAAGAAGTTCGGTATGCAGGACTGCAAAGGCTTCACAACACCAATGCCAGCCAAATATCATCTGGGTCCTGACGACAATGGTAAAGAGTTCGATCAAAAGGTATACCGCTCCATGATTGGTTCTTTACTTTATCTATGTGCATCTAGGCCAGATATTATGCTTAGTGTTTGCATGTGTGCTCGATTTCAAGCGGCACCAAAGGAATCGCATCACTTAGCTGTGAAGCGAATTCTTCGATATTTGGCTCACACCGCAACTCTAGGATTATGGTATCCAAAGGGCTCAGAGTTTGATTTGGTTGGATTTTCGGATGCTGATTATGCTGGTGACAAAGTTGATCGCAAGTCTACATCAGGCACATGTCACTTTCTGGGACGATCACTTGTATGTTGGTCTTCAAAGAAGCAGAACCGTGTATCTCTCTCCACTGCTGAATCTGAATACATTGCTGCTGGATCTTGCTGCGCCCAGCTTCTGTGGATGAAGCAAACACTCAAGGACTATGGCATTCATCTGAAGCAAGTGCCACTTTACTGCGACAACGAAAGCGCCATCAAGATTTCCAACAACCCAGTTCAGCACTCGAAGACAAAGCACATTGAAATTCGTCATCACTTTCTCAGAGATCATGTTGTGAACGAAGACATTGATATCATACACGTCAACACTGAAGAGCAATTGGCAGATATCTTCACGAAGACCTTGGATGAGAAGAGGTTTTGCAAGTTACGGTGTGAGCTAAATATCCTAGAATTCTCAAATGTCCTATGATCGGGCACACATCCTAACCCTTATGCATATTGATGACTTAGATGTGCAACACACGAAGTAAAGTGTATCTTCAATCAATGAAGACATACATTCTAAGTGTGAATACATTAATGTGGAATTTGACTTCGGAGCGCCACGATAATTGTGCGCCGTGTCTGGGTCTAATACTTCCTATACGGTGGGTAACGCCACCACCAAACGTTCTATTTTGCAGTGTTTCACTCATGGCGTTACCTTGCAATGTCTTCACATTTGGTTTGGCCTCAATCTCAACATGTCTTCATGATTATCTTCACTATGTTGATTATATAGATATATATATACTAGTCTTCTGTCCTCTACAGCATTCACTTATAGCTATGTCTTCTTGTTGAATCTTTTGAACTAAGTGAATGTGATCGGACCCTAACCTCTCTATGCTCTCTATCTCAAAATTCTATCTCTCCAAGTCATATGCATTCTATTGAAACTATCGAATGTCTTCTTTGCATCCTTGTCAGCAGAAGACACAGAGACAACATTTAAGTCCGTTTTCAATGCTCATTCATCCACATGAAATCCGGAGAAGTAGGAATGACCACCCGACAATCCAGGCGTGCGTGGGACGTGGAACTGCCCCCAAAATACCGCATGATGGCCACGTATTACTCAAATGCGAATCGCCAGGGGCACCTGTGTAATAGCACAGTGCCGCCCCTGTGCCTATAAATACACACTTACAGCGGTAACTATCTCTTCTTCCACCCTCGCATGAACCCTAGCGCCACCGCTAGCTCTCGACGACGCCTGCGACGAAGCGCTTCGCTGCCGCAACCTCTCCGACGCCGTCTTCACGCCGACCGCGGACATCATCCTCTCCTCCTTCGCCGTAGGTCTCCTCCGTCGCCAAGTTAGGGCACGGACGAGTGAACTGCTCGGCCTCATCTCCCACTCCGTCTAGCAGTTCTCAGTGTGGTAAATAAAACTCTTTCTTTACAGCACCGTTGATCCCATTGATCTGTCACTTTCTACCACAAGTAGTTTCTACTCACACAAACTAGATCTCTCTCAAACTGCATCTCATAACATGCCTAGAATATTCACTTGTGCTTCAAAAGGTAGTTAGATTCCTCACTTGTACTGATCTTTGGATTCGTACAAATCTGGAAACAACTTCTTATCTATGAGTGAATGTCTTCGCACGATGAGGTCAATGTCTTCTAAACTGATTTATCTTCAAAATCTTCTGAGAATGCATATGACCTCTTCCCCTTCCCTCGCACCTTAATGCTGTCACAGGTACATGTCCGTGGGAGAATCCTTTGGTTCTCATAGTCTGCATTCATTTGCAGAATTCCTACAGCATCACAGAAATTCTCCTGAAGCCAGTTCCTGTTGGTCTAGCAAGAAAAAGCCTTTGAAGCCTTTGAAAGTCTTGAAGCCTTTCAAGTTAAAGTTTATGGCTTCAGAAACAGCAGCAAGGAAGGGGGGCAGACAGCGACGTGGAGGAACATCCAAAGATCTGCCTGATGAACTGGCAGAAATGTATAAAACAGATCCTGAAGAGAATTATGGTCAGCGCAAGACCCGAATCCAATGGATTCGACGCTATTGGGCAAAACAATGGTTCAAGTACCGCTTCACAACCCAAGAGTATGCTGAGAAGAGTGCCATCAAGAGACCATGGGGAGACATCTTATTCAAGAACCTTGTACCCAGGTCCAGAGATGAAGCTATTGCCCAAAGCTTCTATACATGCATGGTTCGTGGGCCACAGCCTAATGATGCACATCCGTCGTCACTACTCTGGTGTCGTGACGACAATCTGTTCAAGCGCAACTTCCAGTTTGCCCAAAACTCAGCGAAGCAGAACAAGAAGAAATTTGGGTTAGACTTCAACCCTGGTCCCTCAGCACCAAGGGCAGATGGCACGCGAGAAGCAGAACCCAATGTCATCGGTCCGTATGCCAACCTTGAAGGCCTCATCACCTACATCTTGGTTCAAGGGACTGCAGTGAATGAGCCTGCAGCTGATACTGAGTCTGATGAAGCGCCTGCAGTGCTTGCAGTGCCGAAGCCAAGGCAGTTGAAGAAGCCAAAAGCTTCAAAGCCGGCCCCTTCATCAAAAATATCAAAGGCGAAGCCATTGGCGACTGCACCTCGTGAAGACAGTGTGTAGTCTGAAGACTTATCACGCATCTCAAGGCACCAGAAGGCCAAGATGCCTCTGTCTCACACTGGCAAAGAGCTCACAGCTGCTGCCATCCTGCGCAGCGAAGCCATTGATCTGTCAAGTGATGAAGATCTTGCAGATGACGCTCTTGAGCAGCTCATCAAGAGCAAAGAAGAAGCAGAAATCTTCAATAATCTGCCTCTCTTTGATGTCGCCATCATCCAAAGCTTCATTGACGAGTGGTTTGACACGCCAAACATCAGCTTTGAAGATCTGCAGCTACCTATTGGCCTCAATGTCGCCTTCCAAGGCGCCATTGCTTCAGAACTTGCAATTGCCCAGCGCATTGTTGAACTGAAGCAGAAGATTGACTATGAAAAGACTCAGTTCAAGAAGCACATGGCCAAGCTCAGCATGCAGGAAGTGAAGAACTTCAAGACAATGATGCACGAGCTCAAGGAAAACTTTCTGAAGAAGTGTGCAGAAGCTCAGGGTTCACGTGAGCGGATGAAGACTCTGGCTGACAAATGTGTGCAAGCCTATAATGAGGCTGAGAAGCGCAAGGCACTTGGGCGTCCTGGCATCGACCCCAAGATGGCCGCAAAGAAAAAGAAGACTATTCCAGCTAAACCGGAGGCACCAAGGCAGGAAGCAGTTCCGCTTGTCTTCCCAACTGCAATGACTGGCTCGAAGCCAAAGAGCCGGTCAACAGCTTCAGAGCTCAAGAAGACAAGAACTGTTGAGGCTGAAACTAGGAAGAGGAAAAGCTCTGCAGCCTCTCCTACTGCCCCCAGCAAGAAAAAGAGAAAGATCAAGAAAGCTCGGGATGCTCCCACAGAGCCCTTGATAGTTGAACCCATCTCTATGGTTCACCCTGACGCAGAACGTCAATTGACGGTTCATGAGCCTGCTTCCACAGAGGCTCTTGAAGCTGAAGATATTCCAGCAGCTGATCCCATCGCTGCTGAAGACATTGGTCATCGTGACAATGTAGAAGATGATGCAGCCCTTCCTCAGTTAGAACACAGCGAACTCATCAGCATTGGTCGTCCACTGACGCCAATTGCACAGGATGCTTCATGGGCGGATCGCCCTCAAGAGGAAGAAGACTATGAGGCCCAGCCCACTCCAACCCCACAAGCGTCGTCTGCGTTCCGCAGGCTTCGCAAAGGTCCAAGGCCTCAAGTCTATGCTGAAGACATTCCGGCTGCATCAGCCGCAGAAGAAGTACCACAAGAGCCCACTCCTCTGCTCCACCAAGAAGCAGTTCTCCAGGAGAACGTGCTTGTGACAGACCCTCCTGCTTGTCAAGCGGAGGATGAAAATCTTGAGGCTGCCACAACCGCCTCCCCAGCAAAAGCTTCTGAAGATAGCGAAGCCACTGAACCCACCACTTCTGTTCCTGAGTCTGCTGCCGGTCCCCAATTCAACTATCATGTTGAGCACAGGCCTCAGGTCCAGAAGCCAATCCCAAGACTGGCAAGGTTTCCAGGTCCTGCATCAGCACCTGGCTCCTTCAACATCAATGGCTTCAGGGCAAATAATACTTTCTTCAATAGCTCCAAGAACCCCTATTCAAGGGAAAGGATTTCATCAGATAGGTTTTGGAGCTATCCTCAGCGCAGCTACTACTCTTGCATACTGTACAACCAAGGTCGCATTTTCCCGCACAAGCGCCTTGATGTTGAAGCTATTGCTGGTCTGCCCTATCTAGAGGAAGCGTTGGATTGCTTCAAACAAGTGGGTCTACTGCAGTTTGTTACTGATGAAGAGCATTGGAACGAAGAGCTCCTGCTACAATTCTATGCCACACTGCACATCAAAGGATACAACAGAGATCCGAAGACTTGGGTCCTGGAGTGGATGACCGGCAATGTTCATCACGAAGCCAATGCATTTGATATCATTGAGCTCACTGGCCTGCCCACAACAGGTGAATTCTTCGAGCAAGACTGTCGGCTACACACTGAAGCTATTGAGAGCATATTTCAGAGGCCTGAACCGAATATGAGTCAGATGCTCTCCATGATGAAGCCATTACCCCACGATGCTCCTTATCCCACAGAGTTCTTCGTTGAAGACCTTGAGTACCTGCCCAGGACCATCTATCACATCATCCGGCGGACTCTCTGGCCCATTAAAGGACACTCTCCAAATGCCAAGATCGAGGGTGCAATGAAGACTCTGATATTCTGTATCCTTCATGGCAAATGCTTCAACACACATGATTTCTTCATATGCCAACTAGCTGCATCAGGCTCAGATCTGTTTGGTTTAAAGTTCTATGCTCCTTGGGTAATGAGGCTGATCAAACTTCACTCTGCCATCTCGTATCAGCCCTCAGCCCGCAACCATCGGATCTTCTTGCCTGATGTGGATACCTCTGCTGACGCCATTTATCCTGAACCTGCCAAGCAACCTCTGAGTCTTCAGAATGCAGAACACCAGAGCTTGACTCAAAATGTTGAAGGTGTTGAAGCCATCTCCAGGGTATATCCTTTGGCTGGCACTACACGTGCACCACATCCCGCTTCAACTGAAGCCACTGACAGTTCCACTGCTTCAAGACCCAAGAAGCGCACTCGTGTTCTCAACGACCGAGAGCTTCTTGTGGCCCTTCATAAAAAGCAGGATAGGCATCATGACTGGTTGAAGAGACAGATGAAAAGCCTCTTAGTGGATGTAAATCGCATCCGAAATCTTGCCACCAAGAATGCATTCGTTGCACATGAAACCTGTCGCCGCACATGGAAAGGGCTAACGATGATGCTTTATGAAGCTGATCTTCAAGAGGATGGCTTCACTGAAAGATTCAAGTTTGACTCCACACCTCCTCGGAGAGCTGTGCTGCTGGGAACTCCATCCCTTGAAGATTCTGAGTTCTCTTCCTCTGCTGCCACAGTCACTGCCAGAATCATTGAGGAAGAAGACGATGCTACTTCACCACCATATGCTTCAGCACCTCCAAGCTCTTCTGCACTGCCAACCAACACCAACAACCCTGCTACTTCACCTACTCCTCATGGGAACGAGTAGAGACTCTATGTCTTCAAACCTTTTTGGTCATTACTGACAAAAGGGGGAGAAGCATATGGGATATTGATAGTCTTCAAGCGGGTTCATATGAGCGGGTGCCTTATATTTTGATTCGTGCTTACAACTCTCATTTTTTTTGCTACATTTGGCTCTTATGAGTTGTAACACTTAAACTAGATGGTCGTCTGCTACTTGTTTGCCACCTTGTTTTGCGAAGATAAATTCCGCATGTGCGACGATAAATTTCGCACTTAGCTCATTCTGCAGACGTCCATTTTCCATTATGCTTGTCATTATCTTCATATACTTCCACATGCATAGTGGATTGTCATCATAAGCTGAAGTGGATCTCCACAAGTACAACCTGCCATGTGCATTTGCATACCAAAAGAAAATTAACTTATATGCACATCTTCAGGGGGAGCCCTTGCAACTTATGAAGACAATTCCTTATCCTGTACAATTTCATCGATTATATTCCCCGTTGAAAACTTCAACTAGTTTGTCATCAATCACCAAAAAGGGGGAGATTGTAAGTGCATCTAGTGCCACCCCTAGTTGGTTTTGGAGTATTGACGACAAACCTAGTTGAGGGACTAATGTGTTTGTGAGAATTGCAGGATAACACAGGTAGAAGTTCCTCATTGATTCAGTTTTACTACCAGAGATGACCCCTAAAAATGTATGAAGACATTGAAGTCAAAGGTGGTATATGAAGATATTCACTTTGAAGACTATGACAAGAGAAGACACGATATGAAGCCTATGGAGCTCGAAGACTTAGATCTTACGTAGTTCTTTTTCTGTTGTGTTGAGTCATAGGAACCACCGTACTGTTAAGTGGGGTCCAGGAGAACCAGTCAGAATGACTGAAGTGATGCCTAAACCAAAAACTATGTCTTCGAGTGAAGACAATGAGAGCGAATCTTGTCCAGAGCCGGACAAGTCAGCTTTGCTTGTAGCCCAAGTAAAGTTGTCGCGTGAGTTTGAAATCTGACCGTTGGAACACGTGTCAGTTCCTTAGTGACCCAGGGTCATTTCGGACAAATCAGGTCGGGTTGCCAAGTGGCTATAAATAGCCCTCCCCCTACAACCATCAACGGTTGGCTGCTCAGATTTCAGTGCACGGCTTTTGTCGTTTGAGAGCAACCCACCTCGAAGCCTTTGAGAGAAAATTCCTAGCGAGGAGAAAGCCCTAACCACCCAGAGCCAGAGTAAATTGGGCATCACTTAAGTCTTCTTGTCTGAGTGATATGAAGACTTATTACACTTGAGGACTGTGCATCCTCCAGACGGTTAGGCGTCGCGTTCTGAGCATCCAAGAGACATTGTGGATTGCCAGTGAACGAAGTCTGTGAAGGTTTGGGAGTCTACCTTGAAGACTTACCTGAGTGATTGGGCGAGGACTATGTGACCTTAGCTCAAGGAGAATACGGTGAGGACTTGGTGTCCTGAGCAGCGTGTTCAGGACTGGGTGTCCGGGACTGTGTGTCCTAAGGTTTAAATACCTAGCCGCTCCAACCAGACGTATAGTTGTCACAGCAACTGGAACTGGTCCAACACATCATTGTCTTCAACGAGTCACTGGTTTCATCTTCACTTCCTTTTACTTACTGTTACTCATTGTGAAGCCATTACATGCCTGCTATATCCTTTGTCTTCACAACGTAACTGTATGATTTGTTTGGCTTCATAACTTCTTCCTACCTGATCCTTATTACACTGCTGCTACTTGTCATTGTGCTTTCACTCTATTGAATACTTGACCATGGCTTGTCTAGTGTAATCTAACTTCTGCTGCATAGTAATAGGCATATCTTTGCTGTTTGTCTTCATAACTTCCAAGTTTTGAAGACTTTCATAAAAATCGCCTATTCACCCCCCCTCTAGTCGATATAACGCACTTTCAGTGTCACTCCATGGATTTATTGCTGCTACGTGGCAGATTTCGGCCATCCTGCGGAGTGTTCGCTTGCGCCTATTATTTGACGCGAAGGTCTCGAAGACCGTTAACACCGTATTGTTATCCACGGGATGGTGCTCTGTGGTATTTGGGAGAAGAAGATCCTCACCACTTTTGGCCACCTGCCGGAGTATCCAACATGCTCTGAGGCTGTGCGTTGGTATTGTATCCGCTGTACTATGAATTTTGCAGGGTCCGTTGAGCCATCCCTCCAGTACGGTTCCATACCTTGTAGAGGGTTTTTGCTTTTTAGTGGTTGACCCGGGTGTATTGTGATAATGCACCCTTTTGTTTTGGACTGGGTTTGTGTTCAGGGCCAGATTATCCCAAAAGTTTATTTCGGTTCTCCAGGCACTTTCCATCGCGTAGTACTTTCTTACTATGGACGCCAAGTCAACGAAGCGTGTTATCTCACGGCGATTTATGGTGTTAAGTATTCCCTTGTCCGTGCAATTATTGCAGAAAAATAGGATTACGTCTTCCTCGCGATAGTCCTTAACCTTGTTCATCGCAAGGAGGAATCTGGCCCAATAGTGATGTACTGTTTCCTGGGGCTCTTGCCTGATGTGGGAAAGATCGTTTATGTTTGGGTGGGTGGGTGGAATTGAATCCGAACCCTCACCTGATCTGGGATCCAGGGGTCGAGGAATTTCCAAATTTTGGAAGTTCCGGTTCCGGGGTGTGACCCGATAATCCTGGCCCGCTGCCTGACTCTAAGTTCAGGGATCAGGTGTTGTCCTCCCGCGAACGGGCGTCCGGCTCAAAGAGCTCGGGAATCCGGACATAGTTGGTCCTCAAGATGGAGGAAAGGTCGCCGCATTGTTCATCCACCACTGCAAGATGATGGGTGACCGGTGGAGAGTTAATCTTCCTTTGATTGGGTTTAAGCCCAATCCAATCATAGTCCGTAGCGACTCCCAAGGCGGCGATGCGATCCAAGAGCTCGTTTAAGGAGGCGAGCTCCATTGGATCCATCTTTTCGGCGAGTGCCGATTTGACATGGAGGCTGTTTTCGATGACCCAAGACATCGTCAGCGCGGCGGCCGAACAGGCGGTCATGATGAAACCGCCTAGCCGGAGAGTTTGGTCGACAGCCAGAGTTCCCCCGACAGTAGTACCGTCTTTAAAGACGAGATGAGACATCCTTCTTTCTGGCAACGGCACAGAGGAACTCTCAATGAAAGCACCAATGTCGGTGTCAAAACCGGCGGATCTCGGGTAGGGGGTCCCGAACTGTGTGTCTAGGCGGATGGTAACAGGAGGCAGGGGACACGAAGTTTTACCCAAGTTCGGTCCCTCTTGATGGAGGTAAAACCCTACGTCCTGCTTGATTAATATTGATGATATGGGTAGTACAAGAGTAGATCTACCACGAGATCAGAGAGGCTAAACCCTAGAAGGTAGCCTATGGTATGATTGTGTGTAGTCCTACGGACTAAAACCCTTCCGGTTTATATAGACACTGGAGGGGGCTAGGGTTTTACAAGGTCGGTTATAAAGGAGGAGATATACATATCCGTATTGCCTAGCTTGCCTTCCACGCCAAGTAGAGTCCCATCCGGACACGAGATGGAGTCTTCAATCTTGTATCTTCATAGTCCAACAGTCCGGCCAAAGGATATAGTCCGGCTGTCTGGAGACCCCCTAATCCAGGACTCCCTCAGTGGGAGTTTTCGCGCGCATTGTAATTTTGGGATAGCAAGGCGCGGGTTGAGATGGAGGGAGTTTTCGGAGCACAACGAGACAAAGATATATCTTAAATATTTCGGGGTAACAAGGCGCGGGTTGAAGAGGTGGGAGTTTCACAGCACGATAGACATAGATGGTGGCTTGAAATTTCGGCATAACAAGGCGCGGTTTGAAATTTCGGGAGAACAAGCTTAACGTGTACCAAAAAAAGACAATTCGCACCTCATCACTAGAGAGAGCCATGTACCGTTTTGCTATATTACCAGAAATGCATTCAAATACAACAACAAAAAAACTAAAAAAATTGGGACAACAAACATAACGTGTACAGTACCAAAACAATTTGCACTTCCCTCAACAATAAAAAAACAATGTGTGTTGTCTAGCATATGGACTAAATTTGAGTACATTTTCCTTGTTTGAATGGGATTGTACTCGGGTTAGTTATAAAACCATCTAAATATTATCTTCACAACACATCACATGAATATAGGAGAAGTAAATTCCTATATAAATACGAACTACATGTACATACGATCTTAGATTCAAATATATGTATCCATTTTATGTTGAATTCAAATCATAGTACATGTATGCTCTAGGTAGATGTTTAGAATCTAAACCATGTATGATACTACGTACAATGTGTTTAACACGCACAACACACACAAACACCATTGAGACTAGTAAGGTACACGTGCATTGCACGCGTGAGATTTGGCAACCAAATTATGAATAAATACCACATTATAGTATGTAAGATTTGAGCCATATATTCATGATGTAGATGTTCGTTTAAATCTTATAGTTCATTCCATTGAAAATCATCTAGTTTTTATAAGAAAGCTAATCTATTTTAAGATTCATGGAATTGTGCGTTGTAAAGCATAAAGTAAAAACAAATAATGGCAAATCATGTAGAAAAACATTTGGGCAATTCTGATACGGAAGATTCTAGAACAAAGAAGAAGTGCTTGTGTTTTGAGGTTTGTGCATTATGCTTAAGTTCAGCCATGGAGTCTTCTAGATTGTACATGTGGCAAAATCTGGTGGAATCTAGATGATATCCAACGGCCAGTAGTGCTCAAATTTGCCATCTCTGCACCATCGGATTGGCTTCATCCAACGACCATCTTTCAAAGTCAAAGTTATCCGCACACTACATAAAAAATATAAAATATAATATATAGGGGTATAGATATAGATATGTGATGCAAAAGCCACCCATCATCTCCAATTAGAATAGTGTGTCCATGCACGGATGCAATGTGGCCAAACGATGTCTGCCATCGGTATCTCAAATTCAAATAAGTCTGACCTTGTTCAATGTGTATACAGTACAACATGCTCGTTTCCAAACCACCCCCGCATATCTCAGTTATATTCATGCATGCATGGGTTTCAAACATCATGATCTCTTATTCAAATATTTGAATTCAACTTTACATTTATTATGACCTCACCTAGTCTTTTACACCCACACAATCATCTTCTCTTTATAGTTGTAGCACTAACTTTCTCTCGTGCATGCATGCACACACACTACCACTCGGCATTATCCATCACACACATGCAATATTTTTCTTCAGGTCGGTCTCCCATGCATGCACACACACATGCCTTCCCCTTTTCATCATATCGGGCATTCTTTATCTCTCACGTGCATGTGCAACGATAGATGTTCCGCTATGTGTGTGTATATATAGCTAGGTATTTCCTAGTTTTCCACACAAACCAATCAATCTATATATCTAGTGAGGTCTCACCCTCTTTCCCACGTACACATCGATCAATCTATACCTCTCTATATAGGATTACTAGCTAATACACCCACATTAATTATATATCCAACGTCCCCCTCTCATCATCCATGCCTTCCTCTTCATCTCTCAGACGCGCGCATAGTGGCAAAGACAGGGGCAGCAAGGGCCCTGCCCCCCTAACATCGCTAGATATTGAGGCTAATATGACTGTGATCATTAGATCAATTGCTAGAAAATGGTTTAAGTTGACGAACTGGCCCTCCTCGTAAAGGATTAGCAATGCTTGGCCCCCTAGCTCATTTATTTTTCATGGCTCCACCACTGCGCACAATAGTGCACGTTCTCGCCCCCTCTCTTTAAATATCGATCTCGCACTTGTGCACTCCTTCATAGTCTCCCTCCACTTGGCCCCTCGCACCATCTTCTAGCTCCCACCAGATTTTGCCACATGTACGATCTAGTAGACTCCATGGTTGAACTTAAGCATAATGCACAAACCTCAAAACACAAGTGCTTCTCCTTTGTTCTAGAATCTTCCGTATCATAACTGCCCAAACTTTTTTTCTAGTTGAATTGCCATTTTTTTTTTATTTTATGCTTTACAACGCATAATTCCATGAATCATAAAATAGATTAAGGGCTTCTTTGATTCAAAGGATCCTCAAAGGAATTTTGGAGGATTCTAATCCTTAGGAATTTTTCCTATCTTGGTTGTTTGATTCATAGGATTGTAAACCATAGGAATTTTTCCATAGGATTCCTTTGCACTAGATTTCATAGGAAACATCCCATCCACTGAAACGTCTTTGAAAGAATCCTACATTTTTCTATGCACAATCAAACACTCGTACAATCTTGTAGGATTCAAGATGACATTCCACTCTAATCCCATGTTTTTCCTATTCCCGCATTTTGGAAATCCTACGAATCAAAGAGGCCCTAGCTTTTTTTATAAAAACTAATTGATTTTGAATGAGATGAACTATAAGAATTAAACGAATGTCTACATCATGCATATATGACTCAAAGCTTACATGCTATAGTGTGGTATTTATTCATAATTTGGTTGCCAAATCTGATGCGTGCAATGCACGTTTACCTTACTAGTACTTCGAGTATGTGCAAAACACATAAATTAGAATTCCAATGGCACGCTACACAGTGTCTCTCTTTTAGTTCATGAAGCCACGTGGCACATGTGGAGGCATTGTCACGACCTCCTTGTGTGGATTGATCACAGTGACATGCTGCTGGTTCCAAAAGAATGTACTCATCCTCTCTGAGGCACACTGGTAGTACATGCACAAAGGGAAGATGTGCACGCACGCCACGCACACACTCATTTCCTTGCACGCACACGCAGGTACACGGGGGGACGCGTTTTTGTACGAAGATCCACCCCATGTGATAATTTGACGCGTGTAAAGTCCTTCACTTCATTGATGGTCAATTAATACAGCGCATGCAAATTGAGTGGACGTGAGGGAGGAAGTAGTTGAGAAAGACATTACTACTCCACTGCGTGCATGCGAGTAGTTAAATCATGGGTTGCTACTTCCATTGGTCTCCTTCGTCTTTTGTGCCAATTTTGACCATATTTTTAAGTAACATAATATTGATGCATGTCATAAAAAGTGGCAAAAAAGGGGGCCAATAAACCAGGATGCAGGCAAAATGATGAATTTTTGCCTGGGCTACTGTTGGTGGCCTTTGTATCTAAATATGGACGGAGTGGAGTACTACTATCTTTATCTTAGCCTCGTAGGGATCTCCCAGCGCCTAGGCTCGCCTTCCCGCCTCGCCCACCGGATCCCGCCATGGAGGATCTCGCCATGGATAATCCCTTAGATCCCAGGATCCCGCGGGCTACCCTCTCGCTGCGGCCCGCAGCACTGCCGCCTTTGAGCGAAACCCACATGTGTTTTAGAGGGGATCCATCGCTATGTAATCACATACCGGTGGCGCCGGAGGACATGCCAGGGCTGTGTTTCAGGTGGTGGGCAGCAAGGGCAAATCGGATCAAGGAAGCGTCACATCAATTGGAGAGAAGTTCCAAGGAGCTGCGCCTGGTGCAACACAAGGTGGAGGCGCAAGTCAATCTCAGGGGAGAGATGCTGAGGGATGTCAGCATCTGGCAGCGTCGTGTTGATTTCGAGCTAGGGCTAATGGCAAAGATCATATTCACGGAGTCAACTGCGGAGGAAAGAACGCGCATGCCTGTGGAATGGCATGAGCAGCTGGCGCAATTGTTCAAATGGGCGGTAGGAGAAGCCAAATCGCGGGATAAGCTGTGGCGGTGCCGCTGGGCATGCGTCGTAGGCGAGGTGAGCTTCCCTCCTTCCCCGCCGATGATGCAGTGACCTAATCGGATGCTGCTGCAGTGAACTTGCGGCGCCATGGCGGTTTGCAACCGTGACAATCACTCCATCTATATGTATTGTATTCCTGTGAAAATACTTGGTCGTTTGGAAAAATATGGTAATTGGTTTATCACTAGTTTTTGAATGCTTGGTCATGACAATCACCTGAAGCCACAACCAGAAGTCTCCATCGTGTAATACTTAGGGTCGGTCGCACCAATAGACGATCGGTCGGACCCGTGACACGCATCGGCTTGGTCTGACATGTATGACCAGTTATACATCACTGCTTATGCGACCATATTTGACCAGTAGTACTTGAAATTTGTGTTCCAGCAAACTCATCGGGAGCCGTTTCGGGCCTTGAAACCGAAGCCAACAATTAATCTTTAGCTTGTTCCCATCACATTCCAAAATGTACAGTATAATTAAGTGCAAACCTGATCACACCCTAGTACGTATCAAACCTGAACGTGCTCCCACTTCCCACTATGCAGGTTTTAGTACTAGTGCTAGTACTAGGTTATAAAATGGGAACTAGTACCTAGCCGAAAATCACTCTACCTCTTCCTCCTCATTAGTCTTTCTTGTTCGTCCGTCCTTGCCATGGCTGGTGTGCAGAGCTCTAGGTCAAGAACTACTCATAACAAGGGAGTGGCAACCAAGGCCACGGAAAAAAATGAGCGGGCTCGCCGCCTTGTAGAGACCTCGAAAGGTCTCTCACGGGCAGGCGAGGGCTCCCAGGAGCACACTAGCCATGGAGGCGAGTGCTCCCAGGAGTGCCCTAGCCGCGGAGGTGAACATGCCGAGCTGGCAGCGCTAGAGTCGTTATCCCTCGATGACATGCCCGATCAACTCAATAAGTAGGAGGAGTTCATCAACGGCTTGGTGAAGCTGCCGAAGGAGAGCCTCGAGGACATGCCCACTGAGCTCAATGAGCAGGGGGAGTTGACCACCGTCTTGGTGATGCTGCTGAAGAAGAGCATTGCCTCAGATAAGAAGGCGACCGGCGAAATCTTGCAACTTTAGGAGGACAAGGCGAAGCTCTGCACAAGCTTGACCTGCTGAAGGAGGAGAACGCCGGCTGGAAGAAGCTGCATGAGAAGAGTAGTTACTCGATGAAGATGATGCAGACCCTCGTCATGGAACAGAAGGAGTTGGCAAAGCTCAACATCGAGCACCCGACTGCTGTCAAGGTACGTAATGCAGTCGTGGAATAGATGATGAAGGCTCGCGTCGAGAAATCCTGAATCATGGACAGAATGATGAATATGGAGGAGGAGATGCGCAAGGGGATGGAGGGCGTGGAGGAGATGAATAAGCAGTTATGACTCCCCAGCCAGCAACCCTTCATGTAGTAGGGAGCAGCGCCCCATACTTGTGTGCGTGTCTTCCTTCTTTTTTGGGGGTGATAATCTTCTTCTTTTGCTCCTGTGTTTCTTCTTTTGCTTCGGGTGTTTCGCCGCACGTGTCACGTTGTCTGCGAGGCATGAATAGAACAATGCTAACGATGAGCGGTGCCATGGGATCGATGACTAGCAAATTAGATCATTTTTATCGACATATGGCACTGGGCTACCGTGTTTCCTGCTCCTCCGTCGTACTAGTACTCTAGTGGAAAACTTGAGTATACCGCACGGTTCTTTGCTCCTCCTCAGGTCAATGGCAACATTTATACGAGCAGTCAAATCACAAGGCCCCACCTTCTAGCAGTAATGAGCCGTCAAATCACAAAGGCGCTCGCCTCTCGTGGAACCGACCAAGTGAGACTGCCCCGCCCTCTAGCCTTTAAAAAATGTATACTTTTCTATAGTAGTAGTATCGATGGATTGCGCCATGGAGCAAAACTAACAAGATGAAATTAAAGAAAAAAGGTGGTACATATAGAGAGTGCTCGTCGCCAAATTATGCATATAGTACTATTTAAAAAGCTAGTACGTGCTTAAATGGGGTGCTAAATTCTATTAAAGAAATTAGCATACCTATTTAATTCTTGGGTTCTTATTATTTATGCCACTAGTTGTGTATCACTACTCAATTTTGCTATTAGAAGTTACAACTACTCAAAAATGCCATCGACCTGTGAGATGCTTGCTCAAAAATGCAATTAGATATCTCAAAAATGCCATTGTCTCGTTAGATGTTTGCTCAAAAATGCCATTAGACATTGTTTTTTTCACGTCAAACCCATTGACCATGTTATATGACAAAAATAAGCCGATTCTCTCTATCTCACAATGATAAGTGTGGCCCCGCTTATCAGGAGTAACCAAGCGAATAATTTTACAGGAAAATAAGAACACTGTTGGGATCAAGTAGGCCACACAATTTATTGTATTGTAGTGAGATAGAGGGAGAGTTGGCATGTTGGTCCATAGGTATTTATGTCATTGTAACATGGCAAAAGAGATTTGAGTCACAATAATGGTGTCCCGCACAACACACCCCTCAAATAAAACTAAGCACCCTGAAATTCTTTGACAACTAAACTGCTGGCTATATGATGTTGGCCATATATATTGTATGTATATAATGTGAAGAAACGAGTGGTAGTCACTACTGCAGGATGCTGCTAACACGACACTACAATCAGAGACCCTTCGAGAAACTGTGTGCGATGCCATAATCGCAAACGGTGGTGTATGAAAACCGTCAGACATGTATAAAACGTTTGCGATGGAGGACGCATCAAACACGGTTCAGATTTTAGTTGCGTGTGCGATGAAGGGCATACGGTTCAGTTCCATTAACTGTTTGTGGTGAGGAGGAACCAAGGAAATGGGCAGTCAGATGAAGGCGTGTGCGATACACAGCATACGGTTCACTCGGATGAACTGTTTGTGATTAGGCAACACAAAATAAACGGGCAGCCAGATGAAGGTGTGTGCGATATACAACATACGTTTCACTCGGATGAACAGTTTGTGATTAGGAAACACAAAAGAAACGGTCAGCTAGATCAAGGTGTGTGCAATATACGGCATGCGGTTCAGTCAGATGAGCTATTTGCGTTGACACAAGAGAACAGAAACGGTTCAACTTAACAAGACATGTGTGTTGTGCGATGGGATTGCATGTGGTTCACTCGGCCCTTGTCGTCAGTGTGTGACCTCTGTCGCAACCGTTCGCTCCCCAGGCGCCTCTTCGTGTATCATGGCAACCGTCCACCGACTCTTCGCCGTTCCCTCTCGATTTGGAACTGCTGTCACACGCTAGCTATTCCTCCCTCCTCCATTTGCCTTCACCCTTCCTTCTGCCATTGTTTGATCGTCTTCTCCATGGAGGGAACAAGCCGGAATCAACCCCGTTATTCTTGCCCCGATCTGAATGATGACGCGATGGAGGAACTCATTGATCGGTGCGACGTCATCACCTCGGCTAGCATGGCAGGTTCGTTCAAGACCATTCTCGACTCAACTAATAACATCATTACAAGGAACCCAAGGGTCCAGGAGCGGTTTGATCTCCCTATCTTCTTCCCCGTGACCCTGCTGACTGGCGCGGGGACGAGGGAAGCCTCGCCTTGTGTAAGTTGATGCCACTTGATAATGATACGTATGATGTTAAGATGCCATCGCTTGAGGGCAAGGCTTGGGAAAGCGCAAATGGAGAGTGGGTTGTTTATATTGGGTACAACTGTGAGTGGGAACTTGTGAATGTGTACACTCGTCACCGGGTTCCACTTCCAAAAATCTCAGACTGCCCAAAGGTTGAGCACACAGATGGTCTACGTGAGTTCAAATACGATCATGGTAACTGTGTCTACGAAATATAGCAATTTGTCGAGTTCCCAACCGCTCTTGGGATTACACGAACTATGAAGTTGTTTCTATCTTCGACAAGCTTGTTGCCTTCCTTACTTCCACGCCTCGATGGATATTGCTCGAAAATCAGTTTCTATACACGGATGAGTACCGTGATGCAATTCAATACGAGGGTCTTTTATTTGCTGCCACCACTCGTGGCACTGTTTTTGCATGGAATCCTCATGATTTTGGTATGTTTGTCTTACACCATAATTATAATTGTTTCATCCACATGCATGCGGGTTAGCTAGTTTCCCTTTACAAATTAACCTTCTTGTGTTTCCAAGGTCCTGTGAACATTTCACCACCTATACTTGAAAATTTTATTCACGAGGATGAGGACGAGCAGGACCCATATACTCAGTGGCGCCTGGCAACTTATTCCGATGGATCACCTCTTCTTGTCTGTATACGGGGCACTTCTGATGTTACTAAGGAAGCAGGTGTTGTCTCAGATGGTCGCACTCTCCGGACCTATTCCAACATCCGTTGCAGGGTATTCGGGATGGATACTGGTGTAGTAGCGCCAACACCTTCTCCCTGGTTCAATATTGAAAGTCTTGGAGGAAACTCGCTCTTCCTTGGACAAAACTATCCAATGATGGTGGAAGGCGATCCAGCTACTGTTGACACAATGTTACTACCATTTATGAGAAGCAACTGTATCTATACCTCAGACATTACTATGCTTCCCTACCGTCCCAATATGGGTGTTGAAATAGGCCGCTTCAGCCTGAATGATCAGTCCTGCGTTGGTCTCGAGATTGGCAGTAGCTGGCCCTTCCCAGAGAAACACTTCTGGTTCAAAGCAAGTGTTTCCAACGCCGACGAGTGGTTGAGCTGAAGTTCATTTCATCGCTTTGTTATTTGTTGTGTGAGAAAAACTTTACTAGAATGTTTTGTTGGAAATGATCTATAATCCAACGTGTATCCTCGTTGTCGTTGTGGGTTGATGACTTGTTGTATGTAATCAATGGTACATTTGCATATGTGTCCATGAACTCACGCCTACAAGTGGTGTCCATATGAACAGTGCTAGTGATTTTAGTTGCAAAAATGAGATAGTGCTAGTGATTTGTAGCTGCATATTTTGACAAATCGCAGTGTTACAAGGTTGACAAGTGGCAATGTTACTAGATAAACAAACGTCAATCTTTACAGTTTGAGAAATGGCAACATATCCAAAATGACAGATATGCAAATCTTACCCAATTGTTTGTACATGGTTGCACACGGGCCATGCAAAACAACCGTTTGTGTTGAAGGGATGCAGAAATCCTGCTCGGCACATTTTCCCTTGGCTTCCTGGGGAAGCTGTCGGTTTGCATACAGGTGTTCTAACTAAAACGTTTGCGATGAGTGTTTTATATTTAAAAACCGTTGACGTTTTTTTCAAAATAAAATCGTTTTATAAGTATGTACATTAAGAGAGAAAAATGCAAGTTCGTTCAAACCATATCTTTCATTCAGTCACACTACGAATTTATATTCATATGATCGAGAATTCGAGATAGAGTATTAAACCCCAAAAAACTATTTCTGGCGGCGGCGGAGGCTGTGTGCCGCGCCGTCGTTTTCATTTTCGTCCTCCGAGACGTCATTGTTGAAGTCTTCAAGGCAGCACAAAATGTTCTTCACTTGTAAATCAAACATCATGTCGTTGCTGTCGGATCTCGGGTTCCGGCAAACCCTCAAGGTTCGAACACTCGGGTGCACGCGAAGATCTCCCCCTACCGATCCACGTCCTAGCTTCGCTAAGATCTCAAGGGCTAACTCGACAAACTCGCAACACAAAGGACACAAGATTTATACTGGTTCGGGCCACCATTGTGGTGTAATACCCTACTCTAGTGTGGTGTTGGTGGATTGCCTCTTGGGCTAAGGATGAACAATACAAGGGGAAGAACAGCCTCCTGAGGCGAGGTGTTCTTGTGCTTGGTGGGTGTGAGGATGAACTAAATCTGTTCCCGCCCCCACCTACTGTGGTGGCTAATCCTATTTATAGAGGCCCTGGTCCTCTCCCCAAATATTGAGCGGGAAGGGAGCCAACAACGGCCAATTTGAAAGGGGATAGCTAGTACAACTTATCCTGATAAAAGCAGTCTTCGCCTGCAAAAGACTCTAGTGGTGACGCCGCCTTGGGCTCCATGGTGACCTCTGTCCTGCTGGTCTTGGTCTCGTTGCACTGATATGGAAACCTTTGCTTGACCCCTCGGTACTCTGCGCCTGCGCTTGCTTCCTTAGCACCAAAGAGGAAACAAGGACACTGTGCGCGCCGGCACCCGCCTGTTGCCTGCTTGATCTTGATCGTCATGGCTCACGTCATTGAAACCTCGCGAGGTTTTCCTTGCCTTGAACTCTCCACCCCTCACGAGCCAGCCTGGTGAGGACGCTCCTGAGGAGGTCTTGTGTCATCCGCCTCACGAGGCTTGGCCCCTCGCGAGGGTCTTGAGTGCTTGTTAGTGAATATGGGCCGTCGAGCCCGCTCGCGGAGCCATGCTGTGGGCCGCAGGCAGGCAAGTATGGGGACCCCCATTCCAGAAAACCGACAGTATCCCCTGGGCCCAAGGCGCCCTCGGGCTTGGCTTCGAGGCGAAGCCAAAGATCAAGTGCAGAGCGCCACGGGCCCCAATAGCCTACGGCCTTGGTTGACGCGAGGAGATTGATTGGACGTGGGCGTCTCCGCTTCCCCATGCTGCCTCGGCAACTGCCCGACTGTCAAAAGGCTGGCGTAGATAGCGCTTGCCTTCACTACTTCCTTTCACCTTGCTCAGATCCCCTTTCTTGCGCCCTGCCTCCAAAATCCCCAGATCTGCTTCCATCTTCTCCCGCATCAGCGACTAATGGCGCCGCGCAAGGTTAAGTCTACCTCGCCGCCGGCTTGGTACGAGCCAACCCTCGATGCGCCCAATGTCTCAGAGAAGAACCTCGCCGCCACGCGCTTGTTGACGGTGGGGGAAAGCAACGAGAGGGGGAAGACTGAGCTTCGGGTCGGCTTTGCCGTGCCGAAGCCCGAAGGAAGCACCTTATTCCCCTTCTTCACGAGTAGCATTGCCGCAGGACTGGTTCCCCCTTTCTCTGACTTCTTGTATGAGGTCCTCGGCCACTACGGGCTGCAAGCGCTACATCTTCATCCCAACTCCATCCTTCTCTTATCCATCTTCGCCTACTACTGCGGGGCACACCTCGGCGTGATGCCGTTCGTGGCCCTTCTGCGCCACTTCTTCCTCCTTCATGTCAAGGAGGGTCATGCCTCTGGGTGTGTAAATTTCATCGCGGCCGGCAAGGCCAACTCAATCTCGAAGACGGGGAAGAAAGCCGAAGGCTTCCGGAGCAAGTGGGCCATGATGGACGCTAAATGCATCCACCCACGCTTGACGCTGCCGACGGAGATGCCCTAGTCCGACAAGGGGTGGTCCTGCGCGAAGCTCACCACGAGCGGGCGACGTTGGTTCTGGAGAAGATGAACTCCGACCTGAAGCCGGGCAACGCGAAGGCGGTGAAGGTTACAGGGGCCATGCTCCTAAGGGAATTCCTGATGCGGCGCGTGGCCCCGCTTCAAGCCCGCACACGTCCCTTGTGAGAGCTTGGGGACGAAGAGGAAAAGGTTCGCTTGAGCTCGAAGGCCTTGTCGGGCAAGGAGCTGGCCGCAGGTCTCCGCCTCCTAGTTGGGGACGACCAGGAGTACACCCGAGCATCTTCACCCCCTTGTGTCACCGTGAGGACGGGGCGCAGGCCGTGGCTTCCAGGCTGACTTTTGACGGGCGCGGGCTGGTGCCGCCGGTGCCTACCAGGGCCCCTGCGGCGCCGAAGCCAGTGGAGCTATCTTCTGATGAGTCCCACGGGAGGAAGAGGGGGAGGAGGAAGACTCGGAGGTGACCCCCGAAGGGATGGGGGAGACCTCCCTCTTGAGCAAAGCTGACATTGTCCGCGCCTTTCCTGACGAAGACGAGGTCGGTGCCCGCGAGGAGGAGGGGGAGCTGCCCGTTATCCCAATGAGGGGCAGATCATCTCTGGTCTCTCGAGGTTTTACTCCCGCCTTGATGTCGTGTGAAGCTACTTCCGGCCCTTCTGCTGCGCCATTTTTTGCTCCCGGAATCTGTGCGCCCACTCCTCAGGCCTCGAAGTTCTCAGGCTTCAAGCTCACCAAGTGGAGGGTGGACTACGCTGCTATGGACCAGTAAGTGCTTGAGCTTCATCTTGTTCTTGCTTATACTGCTGCCTCCTGACGTTCATCCTTGTTTGACCAGGCTGCCACCTTTAGCGAAGAAGAGGAAGGAGGACGCAACGCCCACGCCTGGGACTGAACCATCTGTAGCAGCCGCACCCCCTCCGTGGAGAAAGGAAACGACAGCTCTCGTACCTCTCTGGCCCTGTCGCCCTCGCGAAGCCCGGAGGGGCGTCGTCCGGAGGAGTCAGCCCCCGAGGCCCCACTGGCTCCGAAAGTGCCGATGTCCGGTTTGGCTGCTGAGGTCCCGGAGGGTCAGGAGCCCTTGGTCTCCCAAGCCCTGGTGATGACATCGCCTCCTCCTCCTGCTGCGCCATTACTCCCAGGTTCTTCTGCCTCCTCTGCTATCTTGGAGCGTGCCCTTTCAGAGATGACTCAGCTGCAGGAAGATCTCCTGGGCGCGGATACGCGCCTAGTAGCCGGGCTCCTGGGGCTGGCCTACGGCTGGCTTCAATCTGACGTAGCAGTCCGAGCGGCACTGAGGCAGGCCGCGAGGACCTCCGAGAAGGAGAAGCGGGCCGCCGTTCAAGCTGCAGCCAATCGCGAGGTGGCGCTGAAGAACGCCGAAGCCGCCCACGACCGCTGCCGGGCGCTGGAGGACGAGCCGAAGAGTCTGCGTGATGAGCGCACAGAAGAAGCTCACGGCCGCCAGGCAAAGGAGGAGGAGATGAGGGCCCGGGAGGATGCCATCAAGAACCGCGACGCCGAACTGGGGGAGTTGGCGAAGGCGCAGGCCACTGAACGTAGCCGGTTGGAGGAGCTGGAGCGGAAGGTGGAGGCGAAGGGGGTCGATCTTGACGCCAAGGCGAAGGTCCTGGCTGAGGACCGTGTAGCCTTCGCACTTCTTGAGAAGAGGTCCTGTGTGGCGCTGAAAGCACTTTACGAGAAGGGCCTGGAAAAGCCACTGACCATCGATGAGGATGGCCCTGCTCAGTTGCTTCCCTACTTGGGTGCCGCGCTTAAGGAGGTTGTGAGCGGCATCGGTCCTATGGCCGAGGAGGAAGCCCACGTTCTTTCCTCAGCTGCACTGACGCGTGTCTTCAGTCACCTTCATCTTCGCGATCCAACTGCCCGCCTGGACGAGCTGCTGGAGCTTGTGGACAAGGAGTGTTCTGTGGCTGCTGCCACAGTCGTGAAGGGCCAGGTGGAGGCCTGCTGAAGAAGTTCCGTGGCTTCGCTCTCGCACCTTCGATCGGCGATGCCACCGATCCTACGGCTCCGGCTGGCAGTGTAGGCGAAGGCGATGCCACCAAGGGAGGAGCGATGGTGGTGTCCAAGAGTGACCTGCTTGCGGTAGCTTTCCTATTTTACTCCTGCAACATGCATCGTGCCTCGTGGAGGCGTTTAAACTTGTGCTCGACGTTTGAGAGAACAATATGTCTTGTAATATTTGTTTTGAGATTTTGCGATTTTCTTCCTATTTGCTTTATGTTCTACGTCAGCAGAGCCCGACCCCGCGCATACCTCAATCGCCGTTGGGCCGACCGTGGACGAGGACGGAACCAAGGAGTGAGGGGCTACGTGACCAGTTAGGCTCCTGAGTCGCGATGCTCAGGAGACCCCTTGACGTGCAAACAACTTATAGGAAGGAGACACGGGGATAGGATTAGCGTTCTACGTTGGCGGAGCCCGGCCCCGCGCATACCTCAACCGCCGTTGGACCGACCGGAGACTAGGGTGGACCCAAGGAGTGAGGGGCTACGTGACCAGTTAGGCTCTTGAGTCGTGATGCTCAGGAGTCCCCCTTGACGTGCAAACACCCTTCATACCTTTACCCTCGCCGAGGCACGGGAGGGGCGCACGACGACCGGGTCTGGGGGACCCGGTTGGGTGGCATACGCTTGGGCGTGACCCGAGCGCAACCCCCGTGCCCAGCCCCCTCGCACGACTCTCCCGAGGGGAGGTGTTGCGGTGAGGCCGGACACCGAGCTCAGGTGCTCCCTGAGGTTGGTGCGGCCATGGGGCCGCCCTCAGTTGTTTATCACCAGCGCGGAGCATACCGCTTCCGCACTTGCATGGGCATAGCCGCTCCTCGGCAGTGTCGACGGCCAACGCGGAGCATGGTGGTTCCACTAGTACGTGGGAGGGGACTCCCTACTGCGGAGAGCCCCTGCGATGTGTACAGCCCCGGCCTGACACATGGCTTGCATGACAGGGCTAGACGAGGTGTGTCTGGGCACTCGTGAGTCAGCATGGGACTCACGAGGCCCTACCTCAAGGTGGGTTGCGCCTGGTCTTGGTTTTTGTTCGCTGTGCTAGTCCTGCGAGGTGGTCAGACAACCTGCGCTGAACGAATCTCTTGAGGTTATCGCGTGAGAAAGCCAAGCACCAACGGCCCCAGGAGGTGACGTGAACGGGGCCGGCCCGCCAGGCAGAGCTCAGCCATTGGATTTATCGACGCTGCAGGGACGGGCCCGAGCACAAACGCCGTGCCTAACCCTCTCATGCGAAGGATCCTGAAGAAAGACGGCCGGCGCGCGGCTCCCATGGCGGGTGACGATCGAGCAGGTGATAGTCATAAGTAGATTAAGCATGGAAAGCAAACTGGCTTAGGTAAATGCAGGGAAGATACATGCCACTAGGTCAGGCCCGAGCGGCTTGGGGATGATGCAGCCCGAGGGGCGCCCCAGCGAGGTAAGCTAAAGACATAAAAAGGGATACATGCCACAGGGACGGACCCACGCGGCCTGGGAATGATGCAGCCTTGAGGGTTCTCCCAGCTAAATAAACTCGGAAGATGTCACTTGATTCTTTTGATGAAGGATAGTTGGGGCGGCTGAAGGTACGCGGCGAAGGGGTCGCTCCTCATGAGCCACCGGGGCCCTGAGCCTCGGGAGGCTCTGGGGGTCCAGGCGGTTCCTTGAGGACCGTCTCCATCTCCGTCAGGATGGCATGGTGCCTGGCCTCCTGAGTCGCCACGGTGCGCCACAGGTTGCGCTGATAGGCAGACGCCACGCTCGGCAGGCCAAAAGGCATGCGAACATAGCTGTCCGGTGGGCCCTCGCAGCGTCCTACGCACGAAGGCCAGAAGGGCTACGAAGACGCGGCTCTGTTGAGCCCTGGGACGTCGATGCAGACGCGCAGTCCGGCATCCTCGCCTGGATGGGAGGCTGCGCCAGGTAAATAGTGATCGTCGTGCATGGCCCTCACATCTTGCAGCTCTTGGGTGGTCGTGGTAATGAACTCCTGAGCGCTGGGCGCTCCTCGTCTTTTGCGCTCCTTAGGGTGACGTGCCACAAAGCATGCCTCCAGATGGTGCCCGAGCGCCTCCCTCGTGATGCTGGCGAGGTCCGAGGCCCTCCAGAAGAGAGCCCCCGAGCCCTGCCCGAGAGAGGCGCCAGGCTCGCTTTCCTATGCGATGGAGGGAGGCGCCCCAGGTGTGGGCGCTGATCCGGTCATGGCGCCGCTTTCCTGAGACCCTGCGCGGAGCAGCTGCTTCTTCTTCTTGGGGGTGGCCTCAGGAGGGCGCTCGCCCTTGCTGTCGGGGTCGTCGATTGCTGCAGCTTGGAAGGCACACTCGAGGGAGCACACCACATCTCTTTCTTCGCACGGGACCGTGATGACTCCGCCGCTTCCTGGCATCTTGAGAACATTGTAGCCATGATGGGTCACCGCCATAAACTTGGCCAGGGTTGGGTAGCTGAGGATCGCATTGTATGGCAGACGGATGTGGGCGACGTCGAAGTCGATGAGCTCGGTGCAGTAGTTGTCACGCTGGCCGAAGGTGACAGGGAGGCGGACCTGCCCGATCAGGGTGGTGGAGCCGTTGGTCACTCCTGAGAAAGGCTTTGTGAGCTAAAGCTAATCATATGACACTTGGAGGTTGTCGAATGTGTCGACGGACATGACGTTGAGCCCTGCGCCGCCATCGATGAGAGTCTTGGTAACTTGCACGTTGCTAATGACTGGTGAACAGAGCATCGGGAGGGCGCCGGCGGTAGCCACGCACATGAGCTGATCTGCCGAGCTGAATGTGATGGTGCACTTGGACCATCTGAGTGGGCGCATGGCCTCGAGCTTGGGGAGGACTGCATTCACTTCACGAGTGAACTGTTTGAAGATACACTGTGAGGCTGGGGCTTGAGCTCTGCCCAAGATGCAGGCGATGGCACGCGGCTCCTGGAAGCCCCCAGCCCCCTCGTCCTGATGGTGGTCGTCATTCCTTCTTGGTGGTGGCGGTAGTGGAGGGAGACCAGCGCTGCCCTGAGGATGATCCTCACGACGCTGATCCCTCCAGGCGCCCTCTTGAGACTGATCTTGCCAGCAGTCCTCACGAGGCCGGTCGCGCCACTCCTGGCGCGGGGCACGGTCATCCCAGCGTCCGCCACCATGTCCTCCTCCTCGACCATAGGCCCGGTCGTTGCGCTCGGGGCGTCGACCAAAGCATCCTTCTTGAATGGCTCTGAGCTCTTGACAATCGCCGGTGTTGGGGCTATGCAGGTTATGGAAGGCGCAGAAAGGTCGGCTGCTCTTGGATGACTCGGGCTGGTCCCTGCCGTGCTTTGTGTCCGGCTCCGCTACGAGCACGACTGCTCCCTTGCGCTTCATGTCTTTGGCCTTGGCTTTCTTCTTCCCCGGGTCCACACCCGGGAGCTCGAGGAGGGAGAGGCGCCCCTCCTCAGCTCTTGCGCACTTGGTCGCCATGTTGAATAGCTCCAGAGACGTGCACAGCTCCTCGTGGATGGCGAGCTCCTCCATCTTGACGTCGGGGACGCCATCGGAGAACACAGAGATGATGGCCTCATCCGTCACCTTGGGGATCTTGAGGCGAACGTTGTTGAAGCGCTGGATGTACTTCTGGAGGGTCTCTCCTGGTTGTTGCTTAACGCGGAATAGGGCACCCGCAGCCGGTGGGCGTTCGCGAGTGCCCTGGAAGTTGGCAATGAAACGGTCGCGCATCTCGTTCTAGGAGGGGATCGAGCCTGGAGGCAGGTTCAGGAGCCAGGAGCGGGCACCATCCTTGAGAGCCATGGGGAACTAGTTCGCCATGACTTTCTTGTTGCCATTGGCCGCCTCGATGCTCATCTCGTAGAGCTGCAGGAACTCCGCCGGGTCGGGGGTGCCATCATAGCAAGGAGGCAGATCCGGCTTGAACTTGCCCGGCCAAGCGACGCTATGCAGCTCAGGGGTGAAGGCGCGGCAGCCTGCCATGGCCACCGGGACTCTGCGCTGGTGGAGAACTTGTCCTTGATGGGGTCCGCGCACCGCCGCCGTAGGCGGCACACGGTCTTGCCGTGGTGGTGCAGGGAGCGCGGGGGCGTTTTCTCGTGGCCGAGGGACTTCTTGGCAGCTTCTTTCTTCTTGCGCGGGCACCGGACGTGGCAGGTCGTGCCATGGGACCGCGCGCTTGGGCACCAAGACTCCGTCTTGGGGCAGAGGTGGTTGAGGCGCTCCATGGGCCACTGAAAGTGCAACTATCCCTAAGTGGTTTTGGTAATTCATAACAACATATAGCTCATTGAGCTAATGCTATTCCAAGATGACTATTTCAGGAAAGCTCAATGATTGGCATGGCATGGATGTGAAAGTGGAACCCTCAAAATGCTAAGGACAAAGGATTGGCTCAAGCTCAAAAGCTCAAGACTCTTCATTTTATATTTTAGTGATCCAAGATCACATTGAGTCTTTAGGAAAAGCCAATACTATCAAGGAGGGATGAGGTGTTGCTTAATGACCCTCTTGATTCATGTGCTTAGTGATATGCTCCAAAACCCTCAACTACTTTCCCATATCCACATATGACCTAAACCCTAAGCCAAACTCGGTCCTACCGATTCTTTCTATCCGGCGCCACCGAGTTTCACTTGTCATAAGCCACTGTCAAACCCTAGCAATTCGGTTCTACCGATAGGGATCTCGGTCTCACCGAGATGGGATTGCAAACTATCTGTTTCCCTTTCGTAACTTTTCGGTCTCACCCAAAGAGCGAATCGGTCCCACCGAGATTGCAATGTAAACTCTCTGTTTCCCTTTTGTAACTTTTCGGTCTCACCGAAAGAGCAAATCGGTCCCACCGAGTTTGCCTGACCAACTCTCTGGTTAGCTTATTACCAAACTCGGTCTCACCGAGTTTGTGTAATCGGTCTCACCGAGATTACGTTATGCCCAAACCCTAACCATATCGGTCCTACCGAGTTGCATGTCAGTCCCACCGAAAATATCTAACGGTCACTAGGTTTACCTTTTCGGTCCGACCGAGTTTGTTGATTCGGTCCCATCGAGATTGGAAAACTGTGTGTAACGGTTGGATTTTGTGTGGAGGCTATATATACCCCTCCACCTCCTCTTCATTCGTGGAGAGAGCCATCAGAACACATACACAATTCCAACTCATATGTTCTGAGAGAGAACCACCTACTCATGTGTTGAGACCAAGATATTCAATTCCTACCATATGAATCTTGATCTCTAGCCTTCCCCAAGTTGCTTTCCACTCAAATCTTCTTTCCACAAAATCCAAATCCTATGAGAGAGAGTTGAGTGTTGGGGAGACTATCATTTGAAGCACAAGAGCAAGGAGTTCATCATCAACACACCATTTGTTACTTCTTGGAGAGTGGTGTCTCCTAGATTGGCTATGTGTCACTTGGGAGCCTCTGACAAGATTGTGGAGTTGAACCAAGGAGTTTGTAAGGGCAAGGAGATCGCCTACTTCGTGAAGATCTACCGCTAGTGAGGCAAGTCCTTCGTGGGCGATGGCTATGGTGGGATAGACAAGGTTGCTACTTCGTGGACCCTTCGTGGGTGGAGCCCTCCGTGGACTCGTGCGACCGTTACCCTTCGTGGGTTGAAGTCTCCATCAACGTGGATGTAGGATAGCACCACCTATCCGAACCACGGGAAAAACATCCGTGTCTCCAATTGCGTTTGAATTCTCCAAACCCTTCCCTTTACATTCTTGCAAGTTGCATGCTTTACTTTCCGCTGCCAATATACTCTTTGCATGCTTGCTTGAATTGTGTGATGATTGCTTGACTTGTCCTACAATAGCTAAAATCTGCCAACAACTAAAATTGGGAAAAGGTTAAGTTTTTATTTGGTCAAGTAGTCTAATCACCCCCCCTTCTAGACATACTTTCGATCCTACAAGTGGTATCAGAGCTAGGTTTCCATTTGCTTTGATCTCCATAGCTTTTGGTGGTCATAGCCTTGGTTTCACAACCTAGGAGAGTATGGCGTCTAGCAAGGAAAATTATCACCGTAGAGGTCCTTACTTTGATGGTACTAATTTTGCTAGTGGGAAGCATAAAATGAAAATGCATATTCTTGGACATAACCCCGCCGTTTGGGCTATTGTGTGTGTTGGTTTGCAAGGTGACTTCTTTGATGGGAAAGAACCAAACCGTGAAGCTACCGCGGATGAGTTGAAGATGTTGCAATACAATGCTCAAGCTTGTGATATTCTCTTCAACGGATTGTGCCCCGAAGAATTCAACAAAATCAGCCGTCTTGAGAATGCAAAGGAAATTTGGGACACTTTGATTGATATGCACGAAGGTACCGACTCCGTCAAGGAATCCAAGTTGGATGTGCTTCAAAGTCAACTTGAAAAGTTCAAAATGAAGGATGGTGAAGGTGTCGCTGAAATGTACTCTAGGCTTGCTCTCATCACAAATGAGATTGCCGGCTTAGGAAGTGAAGAGATGACCGATAGATTCATCATCAAGAAGATTCTAAGAGCCTTGGATGGAAAATATGATACCGTGTGCACATTGATCCAAATGATGCACAATTACAAAGATCTCAAGCCAACGGAGGTGATTGGAAGAATTGTTGCTCATGAGATGTCACTTAAGGATAAAGAGGAACTTCACAACAAATCAAGTGGTGCCTACAAAGCCTCATGTGAAGCCCCTACATCATCAAGTGAGAAACAAAACTTCAATGAAGAATTGAGCTTAATGGTGAAGAACTTCAACAAGTTCTACAAGAGTAGAAGCAAAGATAGAAGCTTCAAGTCAAGGTCCTACAATGACAAAAGATCTTCTAGTCGAGAGCGAAACTGCTACAGTTGTGGAAGACCCGGACACTATTCCAATGAGTGTACGGCTCCCTACAAGAGAAGAGAAGATTCTCCAAAAAGAAGAAGCAAAGAATCACCACCAAGAGAGAGAAGGAGTAGAGATGATCGTTATGAACGAAGATACTCACGGAGAAGCAAGGATTCGGAAAGGAAGGAAAAATCATCAAGGAGCTACACAAAACGAAGACATCAAGCTCATGTTGGTGAATGGGTATCCGGCTCCGACTCCGACAGCCACTCCGAGAGAAGTTATCGCTCCGACTCCGAAGATACTCAAGATGAAGGTGTTGCCGGTCTAGCACTTGTGTCAACCAACTCCTACGACATATTTGACTCACCAAATGAAGGAATTGGAAGATGCTTCATGGCCAAAGGTCCTAAGGTAACACACCCCGAGTATGTTGATTTCAATAGTGATGAAGATGACTTGTTAGGTGATGATTTGCTTGTTGACAACTCTAGTGATGAATACTATGATGAAACGTCAATTAATCATGCTAATCAAGATAAAACGAATGACAATGATAAGGAGAAGATTGAGGCTCTAACTAAAGAACTAAACACTCTTAAGTTAGCTCATGAAACTATCTTCGAAGATCATCAAGAACTTTTAAGAGCTCATGAGAAATTACGCTTTGAAAAGCTCAATCTTGAGCAAGAGCATGAGTTCTTAAAAGCAATCAATGATGATTTCCGCAAGAAAAGTTCTTCTTACATTGCCAAGCGTTTACTCTTATCCACTTACATGCCTCAAGTCAAGTCTAGTAACAAGAACAAGAAAGATTCTTCCTCTAGCAGTAACAATGATCATGCTAAATCCAATACTGTTGCTTCTAGTAGTTCTCTTGATTCCACTAATAATTCTCTTATCCAAGTTACACTTGAGCAAGAAAATAGCTTATTGAAGGGAATTATAGAGAAAGGAGTGTACAAAAGCCTCGCCGGGAGTAAGCAATTCAAGGAAATTGTGCGCAAGCAAGGCATGCACCGGAAGAATCAAGGTGTTGGTTTTGAACAAAAGTTCAATGCCAATGGAGTTGAGTGGGAAGAAGATCAATACCCCAAGACAAAGTTTGTTCCTCAACAAGAGAAGTATGATACTTCTTTCAAGGGGACACAAGCTCAAGATGATCTTCCACCACAAGACTACAAGCAAAAAGGCAAGGACAAGCTTCAAGAGGAAATTGATGCATTTGAAGAAGCTCCTAAGACCTTAGTCAAGTGGATTCCCAAGACTACTTCAAGTTCCACTTCATCAAGTACGACTACAACTCCAAGGATTCCCATCAAGATGGTGTGGATCCAAAAGAAGAAGAACTAGAGAGTTCTTGAGGGTGACTCCGCCAACATACTTCACTTTAATAAATTCTGGCAAGAATAAGTGCAATCAACTTCCACATCTTGCACTAGTTAAAGGAGTCACAAACCCTCTTGTTGGTAAGACAAGGGACAAGGTAACCTAAAAGTTTTCATGGACATCATCTTGTGTGTGCATCACTCTATGTCTATGGATATCCTTGTTTGTTCCTTGTGGGACTAACCCATGTAGGTACTGAAAGTGCAATTCACTCAAATGGATAGCTCCAAGTGATCTACATCAACATTGAGCATCCACATCTTCAACATCTACATGAAGTCATCATCGACAAAACCCGAGGTTAGTTCATCCCTCTAAGGGGGGATATCACATCTGGGGGGAGCTTTACTCTAAGACTTGAGCTAAAGCAACTCTAAAGATGTGAACACAACAATGCTTTATGTAAAAGTGGTAACCCCACTTGAGCTTAAACGATGAGTATGACCTATGATCAAGTGTTCTCACTTAACTCCTAAGTCAATATACTCATATATAGATGACCTTGTCATCGCAAATTGCTTGATAGATGCTAGAATTGGTTGTGCATGCCTTGTCACATATTTCATTTGCCATCTTATTGTGTGAGCATGCTGGTTGCATATTTTACTCATTCGAGGACATCCACTTGTTGTTTTGATTGTTTGGTTTTATTTCCTTTTGCCAAGTGGATGGACAAGAATGCCTAAGAACCTCCTCTAGCTATATATGCTTTTCTCGTCTCAAACTCTATTCATGCTACATCACAAAATTTGATCAAGTCAGACTCGAACCACTCTGTGTGAGGAGCGCTCGGAGTCCCCGATTCGTCGTAGACTTAAACTTCCAAAACCTCTTTATGATTCTCGGTCTGACCGATACCCTACTTTCGGTCCTACCGAGATCATTAAGTTGATCTAGGTTTTCGATCTCGGTGCAACCGATTTGAACCATTCGGTCACACCGAGTTGCAACAACTGTATACAGTTTTGCATCTCGGTGCCACCGAGTTGTTCCACTCGGTCACACCGACAGGGTCGGGCTATATATAGTCACGGGCAAAAATTTGGAAATTTCTTCGAACCCCTTCACCCGCGCGATAGCCTGCTCTGCCAACTTGGTCTCCGGATCGTCTCCTCGCCGCCAGCCGCCTCCAGTCGCTGGTCTCTGTCGCCGTCAACGGAAATTCAACCCCGCCGTTGCCGCCGTAGCGAGTCTCCGCCGAACTAGGGTATGGACTCGATCTTTGTGCTATTCCCCAATCCGATTCTTAGCACATTGTGATCATCATGATTCTTGCCACATTTGTTAAACTTCTATCCAGTCAATGAACTCGTAGATTAGGTTTAATTCAAAAATTTTAGGGTTAGGTTTCCGCCGAAACCATCTCGGACCCACCGAGTTGAAAAACTCGGTCCCACCGATTTGGCTTATGCCATTGCACAAGTGAGACTCGGTCTGACCAAGAATTACTTATCGGTGTGACCGATTTTGGAACTTTGTGAAACCCTAGCAGTCTCGGTGCCACCGAATTGTGACTCGGTCTGACCGAGTTCACTAGTTTAGGTGCCAAAAACTGCTTCGGTATCACCGAGTTTAGAAATCGGTAGATCCGAGATGCTTTTAGTGGGAAACTAAAACTAAGTTTTTGAATTATTCTTTTGCAAAAATCTCTGCATTTTGTGATGCTTATCCACTCTATCTCATCTATAACCTATTCACAGGCTCAGCAGTCAGAGTTTGCATCATGTCAGACCAAAGTGATAGCCAGAACTTATTAGAGCAGCAAG
The DNA here is from genome assembly GCF_056163025.1 of Triticum urartu. NCBI lineage: Eukaryota > Viridiplantae > Streptophyta > Magnoliopsida > Poales > Poaceae > Triticum > Triticum urartu. The sequence goes on from NC_141876.1 coordinate 530,453,205, forward strand.
TGCAGATGAGTGAGGGCACTAGTCCCTCAAGTTCCTCAGATGATGGCAGCAGGAGCACCCCTAGCAATCTGCCTAAAGCTGCCACAAGACAGAGAAAGAAGAGAACCTCAGACTCGGAAGATGAGGATTATGTGGCAGAAGAGGAAGCAACTTCCAGGAGAGTTGAGCCAGCACAGGGCATAAAACCAGGGATGAAGATCAAAAGGCCAGCAGGCAGGCAGCCTATGTCAAAGGCCAGAGCTTCAATTGAGAAGCCCACTCCCATTGAGCCAGTTGCTGCTGAAGGCAAGAAGAGGAAAGAAAGGGTGAAGAAAACTGTAGCCAGAGTGCTTGGCAAGGCTTCCATCATGGAAGATGAGGAGGAAGAAGAAGAGGTAGCTGCACCAGCACCTAAGGCACCCAAGCTGATGGGTGATGCCATAAGAACAGGGGCAGCTGCTTCCAAGGCCAAGCCAGCTCCAAAGCCAAAGCCAAAGAGGAACACAAGAAGCATACCAGCTACTGAGAAGAACAAGGCCCCAGTGCCTGAAGCTGCAGAAGAAGAAGAGAATGTTCTTAGAAAGCTCAAGCCCAAGATCCCAGACCACAACGATGCTCATCCTGTGGCTGAGGATATGAAACTCAGGAGAGATTCAGGGCTCCGGAAGTGGAGAGAAGCAGACCCGTATGCTTCAAGGAGAAGGACTGCAGTTGACTACATGTTTCACACCAAGGAGCAGCAAGACTTTTATGAGACAGTGCTGCTAGACAAGAAGCCAATTGTCTGTGATATGAGATGGGTTGATTGGCAATACATCAAGGACAATGAAGAGTACTCCCCTGGAGTGCAGGACAGCTTCAAGGCATGTGGAGTAGAGGACTTTGTTGGGCAGAAGCTCACAAAGTGGAACGAGGAACTCATCATGCAGTTCTACTCCACAGCCCATTTCTATCCAGATGGCAGGATTTTATGGATGTCAGAGGGTACGAGGTACCAGTCTACAGTTGCTGAATGGGCTCAGCTGATTAATGCCCCAGAAGAGCATGATGATGACTTGGACATTTATGCCAAGAAGAATATGGGCCACAACTCAATGTCAAACATGTACAAGGAGATTCCAAATGAAGCACTTGATACATTCAAGTTTGGCTCAGTACACTATCTTCTGTCAGGGCTGCCAACCATCAACTGGATTCTTAGGCACACCCTATTGCCCAAGTCTGGAGATCACAAGATGATCAGGGGCCACGCGATCAACTTGCTTCATATGTTTGACGTGCCACAGAAATTCAAAGTCATGAGCCTTATGATTGAAACAATCAAGAGGACAACAGCAGACCAGAAGAGGAGCTGTGGATATGCCCCACAGATTCAGGAGCTCATCAACTCTAAGATGGGCATGGGCATATACTTATTGGACAAGGAACACCTGCCCATCCGTCCAGACTTTGAAGATAATCAAGTGGTCATGACTGAGAATGAGCCATCATCTGCCCAAGCACAAGCCAAGAAGGAGAAGGCGAGGAAGGAGAAAGATGCCAAGATGCCTACTCAAGAGGAGGCATCTGAATATTTCCTGAAAACCAAACAAGAGCAGCTTGGTTACTTGATTGCATCCACCCTGCGGATTGAGCAAGGACTAGCCACCCTAACTCAGAACCAGGCAAGCTTAGAGAGGATCATGGAACAAAAGTTCTATGACTTGGATGTCAAAGTGACAGAGATTCAGACTGTAGTGGAGCAGCTCCAGGATGACATGCAGGAGAGGAGAGGCAAGACTACAACTGATGCCTTTGCCAGAGTGCCACGAGGTCCGAGGTCGTCTGCAGTGCCAGTTGCTGACCCCAGAGCCACCACGTCTGCACCAGCTACAGCCTCAGTTCCACCAGCTCCAGCGTCCACTTCAGCCTCTACTCCGACCACGTCTACAGAAGGCTTCGTCCTTGGAGTGCTCCGGACTCCACCACCACCTGAAGATCAAGCCTGAGTGTCGACTTAGCACTATGCATTTTCTGGGAACTTTTTGGTAACTTGTTGCCAAAGGGGGAGAAAATGTATAGATCATAGGCTTCGAGAGAGAGTGTTGCTTTTATTCTCTCTTGTTTTATTTGGTGGTTTTTTGAACTTTGCTTTTGTGTGAGATACTATGTCATTGCTCGTGAGACATTGATGATCATGTGTTTGATCATAAGCTACACTTAATGTTTGCTTAATATTATCATCTTATCTATCTTATGTGATCATTCACTATTCTTGGTTATGAGTGCATGTATTTCATTCTTATCATTTTAAGCGCTCCACCAAGATGTATGTGACATGGAAGAGTAACCCATGACTCTAACTCTTTGTGCATTTGCAGTCCAAAGCAAATTTTAAATATGCACAAATTTAGGGGGAGCTCTTACTTGTCACATACTTCTCAAAGCGACGATATATTTCATGCTTATTATCATTTGTCGAAGCTTTGATCTATATGTTGTCATCAATTACCAAAAAGGGGGAGATTGAAAGTGCAACTATCCCTAAGTGGTTTTGGTAATTCATAATAACATATAGCTCATTGAGCTAATGCTATTCCAAGATGACTATTTCAGGAAAGCTCAATGATTGGCATGGCATGGCTGTGAAAGTGGAACCCTCAAAATGCTAAGGACAAAGGATTGGCTCAAGCTCAAAAGCTCAAGACTCTTCATTTTATATTTTAGTGATCCAAGATCACATTGAGTCTTTAGGAAAAGCCAATACTATCAAGGAGGGATGAGGTGTTGCTTAATGAGCCTCTTGATTCATGTGCTTAGTGATATGCTCCAAAACCCTCAACTACTTTCCCATATGTAGGATCTAGAAGTAGATGTGTCTAGAGGGGGGGTGATTAGACACTTAATGCTAAAGTTGCAATTTTTAAGCTTTTTCGGTTTAAGTGGAGTTTAGGCACAATTTCAACACACACAATACATATCAAGCAAGCATGCAAAGAGTATATGAGCAGCGGAATGTAAAACATGCAACTTGCAAGAATGTAAAGGGAAGGGTTTGGAGAGATCAAACGCAATTTGAGACACGGATGTTTTTCCCATGGTTCGGATAGGTGGTGCTATCCTACATCCACGTTGATGGAGACTTCAACCCACAAAGGGTAACAGTTGCGCGAGTCCACACAGGGCTCCACCCACAAAGGGTAACGGTTGCGAGAGTCCACACAGGGCTCCACCCATGAAGGGTCCACGAAGAAGCAACCACCCACAAAGGGTCCACGAAGAAGCAACCTTGTCTATCCCACCATGGCCATCGCCCACACAGGACTTGCCTCACTAGCGGTAGATCTTCACGAAGTAGGCGATCTCCTTGCCCTTACAAACTCCTTGGTTCAACTCCACAATCTTGTCGGAGGCTCCCAAGTGACACCTAGCCAATCTAGGAGACACCACTCTCCAAGAAGTAACAAATGGTGTGTAGGTAATGAACTCCTTGCTCTTGTGCTTCAAATGATAGTCTCCCCAACACTCAACTCTCTCTCATAGGATTTGGATTTGGTGGAAAGAAGATTTGAGTGGAAAGCAATGGGAAGGCTAGAGATCAAGATTCATATGGTAGGAATGGAATATCTTGGTCTCAACACATGAGTAGGTGGTTCTCTCTCAGAACATATGAGTTGGAATGGTGTATGCGTTCTGATAGCTCTCTCATCGAAAGAAGAGGAGGTGGAGGGGTATATATAGCCTCCACACAAAATCCAACCGTTACACACAGTTTTCCAATCTCGATGGGACCGAATCAACAAACTCGGTCGGACCGAAAAGGTAAACCTAGTGACCGTTACAGATTTCGGTGGGACCGACTGGATCAACTCGGTGGGGCCGATGTGCTAGGGTTAGGGTAAATCCAAAACTCGGTTTAACCGATTACTCAAACTCGGTGGGACCGATTTGGGTAATAAGTGAGACTGAGATTTGGCCAAGCAAAACTCGGTGGAACCGATTTCATATCTCGGTGGGACCGAGAATATTGCAATGGGTAACAGAGAGTTTGCAAGCCCATCTTGGTGAGACCGAGATCCCATCGGTGAGACCGAACTGATTAGGGTTTGGCAGTGGCTTATGACAAGTGAAACTCGGTGGCGCCGGATAGGAAGAATCGGTAGGACCGAGTTTGGCTTAGGGTTTAGGTCATATGTGGAAGTGGGAAAGTAGCTGAGGGTTTTGGAGCATATCACTAAGCACATGAAGCAAGAGGCTCATTAAGCAACACCTCATCCCTCCTTGATAGTATTTGCTTTTCCTAAAGACTCAATGTGATCTTGGATCACTAAAATGTAAAATGATGAGTCTTGAGCTTGAAGCTTTAGCCAATCCTTTATCCTTAGCATCTTGAAGGAGTTCCCACAACCTTTAGTCCATGCCACTCCATTGTTGAACTTATCTGAAACATGCTAGATCGAAATGTTAGTCCAACAAGAGATATGTTGTCATCAATTATCAAAACCACCTAGGGAGCACTTGTGCTTTCAATCTCCCCCTTTTTGGTAATTGATGGCAACATACATCAAAGCTTTAGATAAAGATATAAAGAACAACAAGTAAAGCTTTGGAAGGACATGTAACAAGCATAGGCTCCCCCTACATGTATGCACTCATGTAAATATGAAATATACAGACATGTGAGAGCATAACCATGACAGAGTAGGCAATGTGTTACATGCATCTTGGCCATATGCATCAGAGCAAAAGATTATCAAGGAAAATACCTTCATGCTCATGAGTCCTTCTTGCAAACAGTATGTACATAAGCAAGAACTCCTCATACTCATGATTTTGATGCATATACTTACCTTGTGGTCTTGAGTTGGCTTAGGATGGACGTCCACTAGCCAGAGCAAACAAAAGAAACCACAAGAATACCAAGACTGGGATGACATGTAGAGAGTGAGTACAAGGTACCACATTGAATTCAACATGTCCCCAAGAATAAAGATATGCAATGAATTTGACTGATTTCTTTCCCTTAGGTGTCTTGCTCCCCCTGAATCGTACATGGGATATTGGGAGAAAATAGGAAATAGAAAATCAGAGCTGAAAGATATGAATAGAACTTAATTCAAATGAGTTCATATGAACATGTCTTTCCCCCAAAAAGACATGTGGCATCTCTCCTCTTGAACATCAAGCATTTGGGATCCTTGAGTATTCTCTCCCCCTTGGAGATTTCTTTCTCCCCCTTAATATATGGGATCCTTGAGTATTCTCTCCCCCTTAGTACTTTCTCTCCCCCTTAGTACTTTCTCCTTTGTAGGTGATAAGCTTTTGATGTGATCTCTCTCTCCCTAATGATAAGCTTTGATGTGATCTCTCTCTCCCCCCTTTGACATCAATTTCCAAGAAGGTTTTTCCTGGAATCCGTCGAATAGGTTTGGTCCTTGAGATTCAGTACAAAGCAGGGAATAAAACTGTGATGCTTGTAGAGGACAAGATTCATTGAGTGGAGCTAGATTAGAAGAAATATAGAATATGTGGCAAACTGTTTTTCCTGTTGCGAAATCGGTGGCACCGAGTGGCAATTCGGTGAAACCGAGTTCATCACAGAGAAAAACACTTGTCACCTCAGCTCACTAGTCAAGTAAGATCTCACAAAGATTTGCAATGAATTAGCTGAAAGATTTGCAAGGAATTTCATGCAGAAATATGCAGAATAAAAACCAAAAAGAAAAGAGTGAAAGTTTCTAGATGAAGTTTTTTTTGTTTGAAAAAGAAGGAAACAAATATGCAAGGGACAAATGCAATAACTCAGAAAAGAACACAAGAGAACTTCATCTAGAATTGGGCGGTGACATAGTCACCTATGTTAGAGTATATTGACTTAGGAGTCAAGTGAGGACACTTGATCGTAGTTCATACTCATCGTTTTAAGCTCAAAATGGGGTTACCATTTTTCGTTTAAGCATCTTGATGTATTCTCACCTTGTTAAGTTGCTTTGACTCATGTCTTGGAGTAAAGCTTCTCTAAGATGGAATAACATACCTTGGGTGGTGGTGTGGTTCTTGCTCATGTAGTTGAACTTGTGTGAGTGCTCAAGGTTGATGTAGCTCATCAAGAGTTGGGAGCATCACTTGGAGTTTGAGTTCATCTACCTACATGGGTTAGTTCTTGCAAGGAAGAGCACTTGTGTATCCAAAAATGACAATCATGAAGCTTAACATAGAATTTGTCAAAGGATATGTTTGAGTGGTTTTGTGCTTCCTTGTCTTCAACCACTATTGTGTAGAGTCTTGGTCTTGTAGAGATTGCTCAAGATGTGAGTGAGTCGCAATCTCATGGAATTAGATTCAACCAAGCACCTACATGGGTTAGGCAACATGCAAGGTGCAAATATATCCAAGACATAAGATAGTTATCATAAGAGATATATCATGGATTAGTCATAAGCTCATGTCTTGCATGTATCCAATGGAGTTTCTACTCCAAGTTCGAAGCATCAATGATGTTCAATTCTCCTCTCAACCTGCAAAACACTTTCTCATCAAGTGGTTTAGTGAATATATCCGCTAATTGCTTGTCGGTGCGAACATGCTTAAGATTGATGTCACCCTTAGCAACATGATCTCGAATGAAATGATGACGAACTTCAATATGCTTAGTTCGAGAATGTTGTACAGGATTATGACCAATTTTTATAGCACTTTCATTGTCACAAAGCAGTGGAACATGTTTCACATAAATCCCATAATCTTTAAGAGTTTGGGTCATCCAAAGTAATTGAGCACAACATGAACCAGCGGCAATGTATTCCGCTTCGGCGGTGGATAAGGATACCGAGTTTTGTTTCTTGGAAGACCAAGACACAAGAGATCTACCAAGAAATTGACCAGTACCCGAAGTGGACTTTCTATGAACCTTGTCTCCGGCATAATCCGAGTCAGAATAGCCAACAAGATCAAAAGAAGACCTCTTAGGATACCAAATGCCAAAATTTGGTGTATGGATTAAATATCTCACTATCCTTTTCACAGCCTTAAGATGACAATCTTTAGGAGCAGCTTGATATCGTGCACACATGCACACACTTAGCATAATATCGGGACATGAAGCACATAGGTATAACAATGAACCAATCATAGAGCGATAAACCTTTTGATCAACCGGTTCACCATCTTTGGTTAAATCATTATGTCCACTAGTAGGCATGGGTGTAGACATACCTTTGCATTCTTGCATATTGAACTTCTTGAATAAGTCCTTGGTGTACTTTGTTTGAGAGACAAATGTACCTTCCTTAGTTTGCTTGATTTGCAACCCGAGAAAGAATTTGAGTTCACTCATCATAGACATCTCAAACTTCTCTGACATTAGCTTTCCAAACTTTTCACTAAAGAGAGGGTTAGTTGAACCAAATATGATATCATCAACATAAATTTGGCATACAAATAGTTCTCCATTAACCCTTTTAGTAAGAAGAGTAGAATCAATTTTACCAATTTCAAAACCACTTGTAGTAAGGAACTTGGTCAAGCATTTATACCATGCTCTAGGAGCTTGTTTAAGACCATAAAGAGCTTTGTGAAGTTTGTAAACATGATTTGGTTTCTTAGGATTGATAAAGCCGGGAGGTTGTTTGACATAAACTTCCTCCTCTATTTCACCATTTAGAAAAGTACTTTTAATGTCCATTTGGTACAAGGTGATATTATGGTGATTAGCATAGGCAAGTAAGATGCGAATGGACTCAAGTCTAGCAATGGGAGCATACGTGTCACCATAGTCCATACCTTCAACTTGTGTGTACCCTTGGGTGACGAGACGTGCTTTGTTGCGAACCACTTGTCCATCTTCATCTTGCTTGTTGCGAAACACCCATTTGGTACCAATGATGTTGTGGTTGTTGTCGGGCTTCTCGACCAATGTCCAAACTTGGTTTCTCTCAAAATTATGTAGCTCTTCATGCATAGCGTTTATCCAATCTGGATCTTCCAATGCTTCTTCAACCTTCATAGGTTCAATGCTAGAGATGAATGAATAGTTTTCACAAAAGTTAGCTAAACGAGTTTTTGAGCGAGTGATTCTCCCGGTTTGTATATCATTGAGGATTTGCTCGACGGGATGATCTTTGGCAATTCTTGCTCGAACTCGTGAGAGCTTTTGCTTGGGTCTTTGTTGAACATCTTCTTCATCTTGTTCTTCTTCTTGGCCTTCTTCATTGTTGACGTCGTTGTTCTCTTGTCGTGGTGGAGAAGGAGGTTGTTGATGTTCATCTTGACGTACTTCCTCGTTTTCTTCATCTTGGTGTGTCCCACTTGTGGATGCTTCCGTGTTGATTCTTGGTTCACCTTGTCGTGAAGTAGAAGCTTCCACTTGGACGGATGAAGTACTCTCCTTCACCTCCGTTGGACGAATTTTGCCAATGGACAAGTCTTGAATTGCTTCTGAAGAGTCTTTGTCTCCTACATCAATTGGCAATTGCTCTACTTGCGAGCCATTAGATTCATCAAACTTCACATCTACCGTATCTTCAACCTTTCGGGTGAAATTGTTGTAGACACGGTAAGTGTGAGAGTTTGAGCCATAACCAAGTAGAAAACCTTCATGAGATTTAGGAGCAAACTTTGAACGACGATGCTTATCAAGAATGTAGCACTTTGAGCCGAATACTCGAAAGTATCCAACTTGGGGTTTGTTACCGGTGAGAAGCTCGTATGCCGTCTTGCCGAGTAGCTTGTGAAGATATAAGCGATTTGTTGCGTGACAAGCTGTCTCAACCGTTTCTGCCCAAAAGTGCTTTGGCGTCTTGTATTCATCAAGCATCGTTCTTGCCATTTCGATGAGCGTCCGGTTCTTCCTCTCAACAACTCCATTTTGTTGAGGTGTGTACATAGCCGAGAACTCGTGTGAAATCCCTTCTTCGTCAAGAAAGGTGTCCACATTTGCGTTCTTGAACTCCGTTCCGTTGTCACTCCGAACCTTCTTGATCTTCACATCAAACTGATTTTGGGCCTTCCTAGCGAAGTTTATGAAGATCTTTTGGACCTGCGACTTGTCATTAAGAAAGAACACCCACGTAAATCTTGAAAAATCATCAACTATAACTAGACCAAAGGAATTTCCACCGAGACTCTTGTAGGCGTTGGGACCAAAAAGATCCATGTGAAGTAGCTCGAGTGGCCTCCTTGTGGTCATGATGTTCTTCACGGGATGTCTTCCTCCAACCTGTTTACCTGCTTGACAAGCACTGCAAAGTCTATCCTTATCAAATATGACATCGTTGACTCCAAGGATATGATTTCCTTTAATAAGCTTTTCAAGGTTTCTCATGCCAACGTGACCTAGTCGTCTATGCCACAACCAACCTTTTGAGGATTTAGCAACAAAGCAAGTTTTAGGTTGTGCCTTTTTAGAGAAATCGACAATGTAAAGATCACCTCTACGCATACCCGTCAAGACCATTTTATGATTGTCTCGACGAAATACTTGGCAATCTACCTCAGTAAATAGGACATTCAAACCGAAATCAGCAAGTCTAGATACTGAAAGTAAGTTGTAGCCAAGAGATTCAACGAGCATGACATTTTGAATGGAACTATCATGTGAGATGGCCACCTTACCAAGGCCAACCACTTTACCCTTTGAATTATCACCAAAGGTGACATATTTTCGAGGGCCGTCATTTTCAGCAAGATCACGAAACATCTCTTCATCTCTGGTCATATGATCAGTACATCCACTATCAAGAACCCATTCCTTTCCTCCTGATTCATATCCCCGAAGATTTGCCATAAGACCAAAATGTCTCATTGCATCATCAAGATCAAAGTCACTATCATCATCATCATAATATTCATGTTCATCATGATCTTGTGACTCATCATTTCCTAGAGAGGGTAATTCATTAGATAAATGATTATCAAAGTGGTCACTTTTATGAATTCTTATAGCTTTGAATATGATATCATTAATGATTCCAACATCTCCTTTAGCCTGCTTAAGATTGGTAAGTTCAAATAGACATTTACCAAAACTAGGATCACTAGAATTCATCTTACTCAAGGCAATAGATTTATGGAAAATTTCATCCAAAGTTTTCAAGGAATGATCGGGAAATCGTTCCTCAAGAAATTTCCATATAGTATAGGCACAACTTTGAGTAGGCAAACTAGCAATCAAGTTTTTGGGCAATCCTCTAATGATGAGCTCAATAGTTCTAAGATTGCGAATCATGTCAATATCTTCATCTAGGGTAGGATGCAAAGGATCAACATGAAGTGCACAAGGGCTAGCAATATACCTGTTCAAATGATATTGATTGAAGATTACAAGCATCTCATTTTTCCACTCATGAAAATACTTTCCATCAAGAATAGGCACTCTATGTCTAAGACTCCCTAGAGTAGACACATCCATCTTCCTCCAATGGTGATTAAACCAAGGCAATGGAGACCAATGCTCTGATACCACTTGTAGGATCTAGAAGTAGATGTGTCTAGAGGGGGGTGATTAGACACTTAATGCTAAAGTTGCAATTTTTAAGCTTTTTCGGTTTAAGTGGAGTTTAGGCACAATTTCAACACACACAATACATATCAAGCAAGCATGCAAAGAGTATATGAGCAGCGGAATGTAAAGCATGCAACTTGCAAGGATGTAAAGGGAAGGGTTTGGAGAGATCAAACGCAATTTGAGACACGGATGTTTTTCCCGTGGTTCGGATAGGTGGTGCTATCCTACATCCACGTTGATGGAGACTTCAACCCACAAAGGGTAACGGTTGCGTGAGTCCACACAGGGCTCCACCCACAAAGGGTAACGGTTGCGAGAGTCCACACAGGGCTCCACCCACGAAGGGTCCACGAAGACGCAACCACCCACAAAGGGTCCACGAAGAAGCAACCTTGTCTATCCCACCATGGCCATCGCCCACACAGGACTTGCCTCACTAGCGGTAGATCTTCACGAAGTAGGTGATCTCCTTGCCCTTACAAACTCCTTGGTTCAACTCCACAATCTTGTCGGAGGCTCCCAAGTGACACCTAGCCAATCTAGGAGACACCACTCTCCAAGAAGTAACAAATGGTGTGTAGGTAATGAACTCCTTGCTCTTGTGCTTCAAATGATAGTCTCCCCAACACTCAACTCTCTCTCATAGGATTTGGATTTGGTGGAAAGAAGATTTGAGTGGAAAGCAATGGGAAGGCTAGAGATCAAGATTCATATGGTAGGAATGGAATATCTTGGTCTCAACACATGAGTAGGTGGTTCTCTCTCAAAACATATGAGTTGGAATGGTGTATGCGTTCTGATAGCTCTCTCATCGAAAGAAGAGGAGGTGGAGGGGTATATATAGCCTCCACACAAAATCCAACCGTTACACACAGTTTTCCAATCTTGGTGGGACCGAATCAACAAACTCGGTCGGACCGAAAAGGTAAACCTAGTGACCGTTAGAGATTTCGGTGGGACCGACTGGATCAACTCGGTGGGACCGATGTGCTAGGGTTAGGGTAAATCCAAAACTCGGTTTGACCGATTACTCAAACTCGGTGAGACCGATTTGGGTAATAAGTGAGACTGAGATTTGGCCAAGCAAAACTCGGTGGAACCGATTTCATATCTCGGTGGGACCGAGAATATTGCAATGGGTAACAGAGAGTTTGCAAGCCCATCTTGGTGAGAACGAGATCCCATCGGTGAGACCGAACTGATTAGGGTTTGGCAGTGGCTTATGACAAGTGAAACTCGGTGGCGCCGGATAGGAAGAATCGGTAGGACCGAGTTTGGCTTAGGGTTTAGGTCATATGTGGAAGTGGGAAAGTAGCTGAGGGTTTTGGAGCATATCACTAAGCACATGAAGCAACAGGCTCATTAAGCAACACCTCATCCCTCCTTGATAGTATTGGCTTTTCCTAAAGACTCAATGTGATCTTGGATCACTAAAATGTAAAATGATGAGTCTTGAGCTTGAAGCTTTAGCCAATCCTTTGTCCTTAGCATCTTGAAGGAGTTCCCACAACCTTTAGTCCATGCCACTCCATTGTTGAACTTATCTGAAACATGCTTGATCGAAATGTTAGTCCAACAAGAGATATGTTGTCATCAATTATCAAAACCACCTAGGGAGCACTTGTGCTTTCACCATATCCACATATGACCTAAAACCTAAGCCAAACTCGGTCCTACCGATTCTTTCTATCCGGCGCCACCTAGTTTCACTTGTCATAAGCCACTGCCAAACCCTAGCAATTCGGTTCTACCGATAGGGATCTCGGTCTCACCGAGATGGGATTGCAAACTCTTTGTTTCCCTTTCGTAACTTTCCGGTCTCACCCAAAGAGCGAATCGGTCCCACCGAGATTGCAATGTAAACTCTCTGTTTCCCTTTTGTAACTTTTCGGTCTAACCGAAAGAGCAAATCGGTCCCACCGAGTTTGCCTGACCAACTCTCTGGTTAGCTTATTACCAAACTCGGTCTCACCGAGTTTGTGTAATCGGTCTCACCGAGATTATGTTATACCCAAACCCTAACCATATCGGTCCTACCGAGTTGCATGTTAGTCCCACCGAAAATCTCTAACGGTCACTAGGTTTACCTTTTCGGTCCGACCGAGTTTGTTGATTCGGTCCCACCGAGATTGGAAAACTGTGTGTAACGGTTGGATTTTGTGTGGAGGCTATATATACCCCTCCACCTCCTCTTCATTCGTGGAGAGAGCCATCAGAACACATACACAATTCCAACTCATATGTTCTGAGAGAGAACCACCTACTCATGTGTTGAGACCAAGATATTCCATTCCTACCATATGAATCTTGATCTCTAGCCTTCCCCAAGTTGCTTTCCACTCAAATCTTCTTTCCACAAAATCCAAATCCTATGAGAGAGAGTTGAGTGTTGGGAAGACTATCATTTGAAGCACAAGAGCAAGGAGTTCATCATCAACACACCATTTGTTACTTCTTGGAGAGTGGTGTCTCCTAGATTGGCTAGGTGTCACTTGGGAGCCTCCGACAAGATTGTGGAGTTGAACCAAGGAGTTTGTAAGGGCAAGGAGATCGCCTACTTCGTGAAGATCTACCGCTAGTGAGGCAAGTCCTTTGTGGGCGATGGCCATGGTGGGATAGACAAGGTTGCTACTTCGTGGACCCTTCGTGGGTGGAGCCCTCCGTGGACTCGCGCGACCGTTACCCTTCGTGGGTTGAAGTCTCCATCAACGTGGATGTAGGATAGCACCACCTATCCGAACCACGGGAAAAACATCCGTGTCTCCAATTGCGTTTGAATTCTCCAAACCCTTCCCTTTACATTCTTGCAAGTTGCATGCTTTACTTTCCGCTGCCAATATACTCTTTGCATGCTTGCTTGAATTGTGTGATGATTGCTTGACTTGTCCTACAATAGCTAAAATCTGCCAAGAACTAAAATTGGGAAAAGGTTAAGTTTTTATTTGGTCAAGTAGTCTAATCACCCCCCCTTCTAGACATACTTTCGATCCTACAGCCACGCTGCCCGTGACTGGCGGAGGGCGAGGCAGCGAGAGGGACGGCGTAGGGGAGCCCCCTGCGGCACTAACAAGCTCGGCGATGCGGTTGAGCCAGTCCTCGTAGGGGTCGTCGACGGGGCGGTAGCGCAGGAGCTCGTGCGCCATGCACAAAGCGGCCCGCGCGTCCACGGGAGCGTTACGAGTGTGGGATGACGAACCGGCTTGGGTCAGCGATGGAGTGGCGGTGCAGCCGTCCTGCCGCACCGAGGGGTGCAGCGAGGATGCTTGCTGCTCGTTCGACGCCGGGCCAGTGGTGGCATTGGCGGCAGGCGATAGAGAATGATGGGGTGGCCCGCCAATGGGAGCCGTCTAAGCAATGCGGGCGGCGAGGGCAGCCCGACGCTCAGCGTGAGCGCGGCGAGCGTCCGCCATGGATACGATGAAGCAACGGGACGCCGAGCGATGGAAGGGAAGCTTCGGTGCACCCCTACCTGGCGCACCAAATGTTGGATCTCGGGTTCCGGCAAACGCTCAAGGCTCGAACACTGGGGTGCGCGTGAAGATCTCCCCCTACCGATCCACATCCTAGCTTCGCTAAGATCTCAAGGGCTAACTCGACGAACTCGCAACACAAAGGACACAAGATTTATACTGGTTCGGGCCACCGTTGTGGTGTAATACCCTACTCCAGTGTGGTGTTGTTGGATTGCCTCTTGGGCTAAGGATGAACAGTACAAGGGGAAGAACAGCCTCCTGAGGCGAGGTGTTCTTGTGCTTGGTGGGTGTGAGGATGAATTGAATCCGTTCCCGCCCCCACCTACTGTGGTGGCTAATCCTATTTATAGAGGCCCTGGTCCTCTCCCCAATTATTGAGAGGGAAGGGAGCCAAACAACGGCCAATTTGAAAGGGGACAGCTAGTACAACTTATCCCGACAAAAGCAGTCTTCGCCTGCAAAAGGCTCTGGTGGTGACGCCGCCTTGGGCTCCATGGTGACCCCCGTCCTGCCGTCCTGCCGGTCTTGGTCTCGTTGCACTGATATGGAAACCTTTGCTTGATGCCTCGGTACTCCGCGCCTGCGCTTGCTTCCTTAGCACCAAAGAGGAAATAAGGACACTGTGCGCGCTAGCGCCCGCCTGGCGCCTGCCTGATCTTGATCATCATGGCTCACGTCATTGAAACCTCGCGAGGTTTGCCTTGCCTTGAACTCTCGCCCCTCGTGATCCATCTTGGTGAGGGCGCTCCCGAGGAGGTCTTGTGTCCTCCGCCTCATGAGGCTTGGCCCCTCGCGATGGTCTTGAGTGCTTGTTGGTGAAGATGGGCCATCCGGGCCCGCTCGCAGAGCCAAGCCGTGGGCCGCAGGTAGGCAAGTCTGGGGACCCCTGTTCCCAGAACGTCGACAGTCGTGCGATCGACGGGCGGGGCGTGGGAGGACGGCAACTGGCACCGTTGAGAGGTAGTGGTCGACTGCAGCGTCCCATGCCGCCGAGGGGGGGGAGGGGTGCACAGGCACGGGCGCGGCGGGTGCAACCAAACGCACGGGGACCGGCACCGCGGTGGGTGGAGGGGCACACACAGGGCGCGGCGGATGCAGCCAAACGCATGGGGGTCGGCGTCACGGTGGGTGGAGGGGCATGCACGGGCATGGGCGCTGCCACTGGCATGTACACGAGCTCGTGTGGGTCCGCGAAGACCTCGCTGATGCCCGCGGCTTCCAGCTCTGCGATAGTGCTCGGCGACCAGCCTGTCAATGCTACGGGGATGGTCGCTGGTGCGGGCGCGTGTATGGGAGCTAGGATGAGAGCGGGGGCAGTAACCACCGCGGCCAGCTCGTTCTGGGCCATGTCCATGAGGCCCCTTTCCTACTTATTTTCTATCTCCTCCGGCTCGGAGTCGACTTCAACAAACTTGAAGACTAGTGGCAGATGATCATTCTGCGCCATGGCGGTGGAGGTCTGCCGGGGGGGTGGGGGTGGGGGGAGGGAAATGGGAGGCAAACAGTAAGGCCTCCCGTATTAAACAGCGGCTTGGGCGCCATTAATGGAGAGGAAGGCGGGCGGCCATGGAAGTCAAAGGGCTCGCTTCCCAGTGAGCCTGTGTAGCGTAAAGCTCGCATGCTTCCCGGTGAGCCTGCGCATTGGAGGATAGCTTGCACGCCTCTTGGTCAGCCTGCGCACCGGATCACGCTCGCATGCCTCCCGTTCAGACAAGGTCAAGCAGCTGTCCACATGGCACCTCCTACAACCATTAAAACCAAGACATGTGGCGTCATGTGAATGGTTAACAGAAGGCACATGTTTTGAATTATACAAACGTTTGAGATATTAAGTGGCAGCCATTTTTTCAAAATGGCTTTGTTGGCTGTCATTATTCGAGTGCGCCTTCTCTCAAAATGGACACGAAAAATACCACATCATGTCGGGCACCATTCCATGATAGCATGCCAAGTTTCATGAATTTCAGACGAGTTTTGGATTTACTAGAATTTAAAAACCAGGCATCTCAATGTTTTATCGGCAATCAACGGTGCCCTGGTGTTTGATATTCATTCCATTTATTGCATGGGACCTAAGCATGCACCCAAGGACACATATTTGATTTTTCAACCAATTTATATGCACTGGAGCATGTGCATGTAGTTCAAATTTGAATTATGCACATAAATGCATTGAAAACTCAGTTAATGCATAAAAATGTCCAAAAGAACCACAAAAAATCACAAAATTGACACAACACTCCTATTATTCTATGTTGACATGAGAAAATTTTTGGAAGCAATAAGAGGCAGTGGATATTGTTTCGTCCCCAAAGGTGGGACGTTCCCTACCGAAACCATGATGATTGTTGTGAGAAGCTCTGGTTTGTGAGAAGCATATACCCAAACCTGCCCCAAACATGACAAAATTTTACCATGGCATGTTGATGCCACTCCATGAAAGCATGCCAAGTTTCATGAGTTTCAGGCGAGTTTTGGATTTACTAGAATTTAGAAACGAGGCATCTCAATGTTTTGGCGGCAATCAACGGTGCCCTGGTGTTTAAAATTCATTCCCATTTCTTGCATGGGACCTAAGCATGCACCCAAGGACACAGATCTGATTTTTCAACCAATTTATATGCACTGGAGCATGTGCATGTAGTTCAAATTTGAATTTTGCACATAAATGCATTGAAAACCTAGTTAATGCATAAAAATGTCCAAACGAACCCCCAAAAATCCTAAAAATTAACACAACACTCCTGTTGTTCTATGTTGACATGAGAAAATATTTCAAATCAATAAGACGCAATGGATATCGTTTCGTCCCCAAAGGTGGGACGTTCCCTACCAAACCATCATGCTTGTTGTGAGAAGCTCTGGTTTGTGAGAAGCATATACCCGAACCTGCCCCAAATGGGACAAATTTTTTAACACGACATGTTGATGCCGCTCCATGATAGCATGCCAAGTTTCATGAATTTCCAACGAGTTTTGGATTTACTAGAATTTAAAAACCAGGCATCTCAATGTTTTGTCGGCAATCAACAGTGCCTGGTGTTTGAATTTCATTCCCATCTCTTGCATGGGACCTAGAAATTCACCCAAGGACACATATTAGATTTTTCAACCAACCTAAGTGCATCGGAGCATGTGCTTGTAGTTCAAATTTGAATTGTGCGCATAAAATGCCTAGAAAACTTAGTTAATGCATAAAAATGTCCAAACGAATAGTTAATGCATAAAAATGTCCAAACGAACCCCGAAAAATCACAAAAATTGACACTAGAAAATATTTGAAAGCAATAAGAGGCAATGGATATCGTTTCGTCCCCAAAGGTGGGACGTTCCCTATCGCTACCATCATGCTTGTTGTGAGAAGCTCTGGTTTGTGAGAAGCTTATACCCGAACCTGCCCCAAACGGGACAAAATTTTTACCATGGCATGTTGATGCCGCTCCATGATAGCATGCCAAGTTTCATGAATTTCAGACGAGTTTTGGATTTACTAGCACTACAAAAAAAGACACATCCGTGACATTTTGGGCCGAACGAAATTTTTTATGTCATACATATGACACTTCTATGACAATAATTGTAACAAAACCCGGTATCATCATAGATGTGGTGGGCTCCTACTTCTATGACAAAAAATCATGACAGAAAATGGGCTTTTTGTCCTGGGCGGGCCGGAGACGCAGCTGCATGACATTCTTTGGGCCGTCCATGATGGGAAAAACCGTGATAGAAGCGAGGGGGAGGAAAATTTCGGGGAGTTCCCGGTTACGGTGGGAGGTCGGGGCCAAGCAATGCGCGTTTCTCTTGTACGCATACGTGCGTGTGTGCGAGGCGTTGGCTCTAACTGAACCCGAGCGAGGCGTTGGGCACTAACAGAACCCGAGCGATTGCACTGCAGGCTACGCGTTACTGAACCTGAGCGACCGATCGATGGCTGTTAACTGAACCCGATCAAGCGATTCCTTCGCTACTGCTGCTAACTGAAGCCGATCAATGGGATGAACAGTGAGTGTTGCGGGGGGGGGGGGGGGGGGGTTGGATGAACAGTGAGCAGTGGCGTTGCCTCTGGATGAACAGGACGCCGTGGTGTGGTGGAGGGCTGCATAAACAGTAGACGGTGGAGGGGTGCCCGTGGAGGGGTGGATGAACAGGACCCCGTGGTGTGGAGGGATGGATGAACAGTAGACGGTGGAGGGGTGGTTGAACAGGACCCCGTGGTGTGGAGGGATGGATGAACAGTAGAGGTGGAGGGGTGCTCGTGGAGGGGTGGTTGAACAGGACCCCGTGGTGTGGAGGGCTGGATGAACAGTATACGGTGGAGGGGTGGTTGAACAGTAGCCGGTGGAGTAGCGCACGGTGGAGGCTGGATGAACAGGAGCCCGTGGACGCTGGAGGAGGTCGACGGTGGAGATGAACAGTATCCCGTGGAGTCCCGTTTGGCGGTACGCCACACCCCTCCCGATGAACAGGACTCCCGTTTCGACCATAGCGCTCCAACACAAGTCCGTTTCCTCCGTTTTGCGGTACGCCACACCCCTCCCGATCAACAGGACCCCCGTTTCGACCGTAGGAGGTCCGTTTCCTCCATTTTGCGGTACGCCAGACCCCTCCTGATGAACAGGATCCCGTTTCGAACGTGGCCGGTCAAACACAAGGCCGTTTCCTCCGTTCTGCGGTATGCCAGGCCTCGTTTCCATTGCCTGTTCCGTCCAAGCCCTCCCGATGAACACGACGCATTCCGTTGCCTCCCCATGAACACGACACATTCCGTTGCTTCCCCATGAACACGACGCATTCTGTTGCCTCCCCATGAACACCACGACGACGTTGTTTCTCCGTTCCAAACCAGCCATGTACACGAGCCCTGGCCATAAGTATGCTCGAGTAGGCGTTTGAGACCCCGCCCGTATGTACACATACGTGGCCGTATTTTCTTTCTTGCACCCTGGCCGCTGTACGTACGTGTAAATGCTACATGCGTGCCTTTACCACGACACGTGCGCGCCTCTACATCGACCAGTATGTACGTACACGTTCGCGACCAGAATGACAACGCTACGTACGCTTCGACCAGGTGGGTCCTGACTGTCAGGCACTTCCTTGCCTGCAAAGATGTAGCTGGTCGGTCCCAGCAGTCAGGGGGTGAATTGGTTTTTCTTGCCCGGACACACTTCCTTGCGTGTGAAGATGTAGCTGGTGGGTCCCAGCAGTCAGGGGCAAACGTTTTTTTCGCGAAATACAGTGGCCCGTCTGATGGGTCCCAGCTGTCAGGTGGAGGAATCATTATTTTCCGCGTAATAAGGAGGCACTTCCTTGCTCCGGCCGTGGACCCACTGAGGGAGTCCTGGATTAGGGGGTGTCCGGATAGCCGGACTATACCTTCGACCGGACTCCTGGACTATGAAGATACAAGATTGAAGACTTCGTCCCGTGTCCGGAAGGGACTTTCCTTGGCGTGGAAGGCAAGCTTGGCGATACGGATATGTAGATCTCCTACCATTGTAACCGACTCTGTGTAACCCTAGCCCTCTCCGGTGTCTATATAAACCGGAGAGTTTTAGTCCGTAGGACGAACAACAATCATACCATAGGCTAGATTTTAGGGTTTAGCCTCTCTGATCTCATGGTAGATGTACTCTTGTACTACCCATATCATCAATATTAATCAAGCAGGACATAGGGTTTTACCTCCATCAAGAGGGCCCGAACCTGGTTAAACATCGTGTCCCCTGCCTCCTGTTACCATCCGACCTAGATGTACAGTTCGGGACCCCCTACCCGAGATCCGCCGGTTTTGACACCGACATTGGTGCTTTCATTGAGAGTTCCTCTGTGTCGTCACTTTTAGGCCTGATGGCTTCTCCGATCATCAACAACAATGCGATCTAGGGTGAGACTTTTCTCCCTGGACAGATCTTCGTATTCGGCGGCTTTGCACTGCGGGCCAATTCGCTTGGTCATCTGGAGCAGATCGAAAGCTACGCCCCTGGCCATGAGGTCAGATTTGGAAGTTTGAACTACACGGCCGACATCCGCGGAGACTTGATCTTCGACGGATTTGAGCCACAACCGAGCGCGCTGCACTGTCATGATGGGCATGATTTAGCTCTGCCGCCGAACAGTGCCCTGGAGGCTGCACCTGTGTCCGCTCCGACCCCTAGCTCGGAGCCGATCACACCAACCGAGGATGGGTGGTTAGACACCGCCTCGGGGCTGCAATCTCTATGGCGATCGAGCCGAACACCAGCCCTATTCTCTGCGAAGCCCGTGACTCCAAGGAGCCGGACTCCTCTCCAGACTCCGAGCCCTCCGCGCCCCGACAGATCAAACCCGATTGGGCGAAGATCATGGAGTTCACCGCCGCGGACATCTTTCAGCACTCGCCCTTCGGCGATATTCTGAATTCACTAAAGTCTCTCTCTTTGTCAGTAGAGCCCTGGCCGGACTATGCTCAGCAAGGTTGGGATGCGGATGATGAAGAAATTCAAAGCCCACCCACCACCCACTTCATAGCCACTGTCGATGATTTAATCGACATGCTCGACTTCGACTCCGAAGACATCAACGATATGGACGCCGACGCAGGAGACGATCAAGAACCAGCGCCTATAGGGCACTGGAAAGCCACCTCGTCGTATGATATATACATGGTGGACACCCCAAAAGAAGGCAATGGCGATGGAATAGCGGAGGATGACCCCTCCAAGAAGCAGCCTAAGCGCCGGCATCGGCGGTGCTGCTCTAAATCCCGCCAAAACAAAAACGGTGATTCCGGCACAGGGGATAATAACACCCCGGATAGTGCCGAAAACAACCACCTCCAGCAAGATTCAACACAGGAGGATAGAGAAGCCAGCCCTCATGAGAGAGCGGCAGACAGAGAAGTCGAGGACGATAATTATATGCCTCCCTCCGAAGACGAGGCAAGCCTCGACGACGATGAATTTTTTGTGTCGGAGGATCCCGTCGAACAAGAGCGTTTCAAACGCAGGCTTATGGCCACGACAAGCAGCCTCAAGAAAAAACAGCAACAACTTAGAGCTGATCAAGATTTGCTAGCCGACAGATGGACTGAAGTCCTTGCGGCTGAAGAGTATGAACTCGAACGCCCCTCCAAGAGCTACCCAAAGCGCAGGTTGCTACCCCAATTAGAGGAGGAAGCACCTAAACCTACATCACCAACGCATGATGCGGCCGACCGGCCACCCCGTGGCCGCGATAGAGAAGCCTCTTGGCCCTCCACTCAAGCCGCACCCCGGCGCCGCTGAAAAACTACCAAGGCATGGGAAAATGCGCCAGACCTGCGAGATATATTGGAGGACAAGGCAAGGCAAACAAGATCGATCTACGGATCATGTGGGCGCCCCACGGCACGAGACGGTACTCGTCACGCCAGATAGAGTAAATCCGGCCGGGCCGAACACAGGAGACAAAGCTCTTTTGAGCTGCGTCGTGATGTAGCCCAATACAGAGGCGCCGCACACCCACTATGCTTCACAGATGAAGTAATGGATCATCAAATCCCCGAGGGTTTCAAACCCGTGAACATCGAATCATACGATGGCACAATAGATCCCGTGGTATGGATCGAGGACTATCTCCTTCATATCCACATGGCCCGCGGTGATGACCTACACGCCATCAAATACCTCCCACTCAAGCTTAAAGGACCAGCCCGGCATTGGCTTAACAGCTTGCCAGCAGAATCAATTGGTTGTTGGGAGGACCTGGAAGCCGCATTCCTCGACAATTTCCAGGGCACTTATGTGCGACCACCAGACACCGATGACCTAAGCCACATAATTCAGCAGCCAGAGGAATCGGCCAGACAATTCTGGACACGGTTCCTAACCAAGAAAAATCAAATCGTCGACTGTCCGGACGCAAAGGCCCTAGCAGCCTTCAAGCATAACATCCGCGACGAGTGGCTTGCACGGCACCTAGGACAGGAAAAGCCGAAATCTATGGCAGCCCTCACGACACTTATGACCCGCTTTTGCGCGGGAGAAGACAGCTGGCTAGCTCGCAGCAATAACATGACCAAGAGCCCTGGTAATTCGGATACCAAGGACAGCAGTGGCAGGTCGCGTCGCAACAAGCAAAAGCGCCGCATTAACAGCGACAATGCTGAGGATACGGCAGTTAATGCCGGATTCAAAGGCTCTAAACCCGGTCAGCGGAAAGACCCATTCAAAAGAAATACTCCGGGCCCGTCCAGCTTGGACCGAATACTCAACCGCTCATGCCAGATACATGGCACCCCCGAAAAACCATCCAATCACACCAACAGGGATTGTTGGGTGTTCAAGCAGGCAGGCAAGTTAAATGCCGAAAGCAGAGGCAAGGGGCTGCATAGCAATGACGAGGAGGAGCCCCGGCCACCGAACAACAGTGGATAGAAAGGTTTTCCCCCACACGGCAGCAGCCTGAACCTGCTTTATCAGGATACAGTGCGGAAAATGGGCATCGATCCCTCGAGGATTAAACCCACTAGAACGACCTTTAAAGGCGTCATACCAGGTGTAGAAGCCAACTGTACAGGCTCGGTTACACTTGAAGTGGTCTTCGGATCTCCGGATAATTTCCGAAGCGAGGAGTTAATCTTCGACATAGTCCCGTTCCGCAGTGGCTATCACGCACTGCTCGGGCGAACCGCATTTGCCAAATTCAATGCGGTGCCGCACTACGCATACCTCAAGCTCAATATTCCAGGCCCTCGAGGAGTCATCACGGTCAATGGAAACACCGAACGCTCTCTCCGAACGGAGGAGCATACGGCGCCTATCGCAGCGGAAGTACAAAGCAGCCTCTCAAGGTAATTCTCCAGTCCGGCCATTAAACGTCCGGACACCGTCAAGCGCGCCCGGAGTAACCTACAACAAGACCGCCTGGCACGTTCCGAGCAAGCGTAGCAATGCGGCCCCAACCCCAGCCCTCGCGAACTTGTGAAACCAGTGTTGCGCGTACATAACTACACTCTAGAAATACCATGTGCACAGGGAAGGGGCACCATCACGGCACGCCCGAAACGCGGCTTAAACCGCACTAGGGGCTGCCGATTTCTTAATTTTCTCTTATTTTCAGGACTCCATTCTTCGGAAGGCTTGTCCGGCAGTACAATTGCCGCAAAAATGATACAACCAGGGAAGCAGAAAGCTACGCCGCACTACGGAACTCTAAGGTGGTCTCTATAACGAGCAGTATACCTGTTTCACATAACATTCCGCAGCTCGCCCCTGGAAAGGACATATTTGATAGTCCCACCTTTTCTTATCGCACTATTTGTATCGTTCTGCTTTGATCGCAGTCTTTTTAAATAAACAATGCATAGCATCCGTCTATTATTGCATTACCTTTTTTACGAATATATGTTCATTAATGACATGTTGCACCCGTACACTTTGGTTCGGCCAATACGCCAGGGGCTCAAGTACCCCACAATATGGCGTGAGAAGTCCGAACACTTTCACAAGTGCGGCACCCCGAACTTATAGCATTATATGAATCGGCTCCGAATCATGTCTTAGGTCAAATGTTGGGTTTGCCCGGCTCCTATGTTTTGGTACCTTACGTTCCGTTATATCGGCTAAGGTAGCACTAGGAGAACTACTATGATTGTGCCCCAGTTGAGCTGGGCTAAGCACCTCAGTAGAGAAAGCTAAAACTGACTGTCATGATAAGGCGAGAGCTGGTCGCTGTTCGAGAGGTTTTCGAGTCCCTAAAGACTTATGCCGCTTAGAGCGAGGAGTCGACTTTGTCCGGCCTAGGCATGGATAGCGCCTCGAACTCGGTCTTCCGAACACTAGGGGCTTCGCCGAAATTTAAAATTATTGAATTCTATGGCTAAGTGAGAGTGTTCAAGCATTATAGTCCGATTTCCTTGTTCGTTGTGTTGAGCGCCTCCCTCGAAGGACCCAAGAATGGGAAAAAGAGCGCTCATGTTTATCCTGAACACCCCAGCACTCGTGGCATGGGGGCAGAAGCCGATGACTCGCCATCTCTCAAATTTGATAAACGGCCGCACAGAAGGTAATATTTTAAATTCAAAAGCGTTGCTTAGCGCATATGAACAAGTTTTCAGCGTACAGGATCACAAATGCGAGTTTACTCAAAAATTACATCTTTGGAGCATTCATCCGCTATAAGGCGGGCACCCCTTAGGACGCCCTCATAATACGCCTCTGGGACGCGATGCTCCTTGCCCAGCGGCGGCCCGTCCTTCACCAGCTTCTCCGCATCCATCTTTCCCCAGTGCACTTTAGCACGGGCAAGCGCCCTACGGGCACCTTCAATGCAGACGGAGCGCTTGATCACTTCAAGCCGTGGACAGGCATCCACCAGCCGCCTCACCAGCCCGAAGTAGCTCCCAAGCAGAGCCTCTCAAGGCCACAGCCGAACTATGAGGCCCTTTATGGCCTGTTCGGCAACCTTGTGGAGCTCGACCATTTGCTTCAGCTGGTCGCTCAAAGGCACCAGGTGTCCGGCCTTAGCATACTGAGACCAGAACACCTTCTCCGTCGAGCTCACCTCTTTGGCTCGGTAGTAGGCGGAGGCATCCGACGCACTGCGGGGCAAATCTGCGAATGCTCCTGGAGAGCTCCAGACTCGGGTAATTAACAAGTAATTCACTTTCACGTGCTTGCTTTGCATAATGAATGCCTTACCCGCTTCTATCTTCTTCATCGCTTCAATTTCTTTGAGGGCTTTCTAGGCTTCGGCCTGGGCAGACTTCGCGCTTTTAAGGGCTTCCGCAAGCTCGGACGCTTCCGTCTTTGAGTTAAGCTCCAAACTCTCGTGTTTTTCATGAGAGCCTGGAGCTCTTTCTGCACCTCCTCCACCCGCACCTCCTGCTTCCCTCTCTCCGTGCGCTCCGCGGCCGCTCTGTTTTCGGCCTCGGACAGTGCTTGCTTAAGGGTTGCCACCTTGGTCGTGGCCCCTATAATAGCACGTTGATCCTGTCATTTTTTGCAACCACATCTTCTCTATATACTTGCGCAAGGTATTACTTACCTTCCTTCTCCTCGAGTTGCCTCTTGGCATGTCCGAGCTCGTTCTCGGACCACGCAAGGTTTTGCTTCATCGTATCCACCTCCGCAGTCAGTGCGGCGGAGGCCAGCAGCGAAGCCTGCATACGCATATTGACTTGATTATGTTAGACTCCTCCGAATGTTATTAGATCCTCTATTCGGCTTTTCTTTCTGAACACCGAACAGAGCATCAGGGGCTACTGTCTATGCGGTAATATTTTTACATATTCTTTACTTACCTTAAAGCCTGTTAGAAGGCTGGCACAGGCTTCAGTCAATCCACTCTTGGCGGACTGAACCTTCTAGATCACCGCACTCATAATAGTGCGGTGCTCCTCGTCGATGGAGGCGCCGTTAAGCGTCTCCAGCAAATTGTCCGGTGCCTCCAGTTGGACGGAGGTCACCGGCTCGGTAGGCTCGCTCCTCTTGGAAGGAGACTGCCTACTGGAGTCCAGAGCCATTGAAGGTTCCGGTGCGGTGTCTGGCTCAAGGCCGGATTCAGAGCCCTTGGGGGTTCTATCCCCTTTGCGCCTGGAGTCTGGGAGGTCGCCTTGCGGCGCCTCCAGGACCACCTCCTCCTGGCTTGGAACCTGTTGGGACAGCACCTCGGCATCGTCCGTAGGGTGGGGGGAGGTAGCTGTCGGAAGCAAATTCACATCCGATGAATCCAGGGAACCGCTCGACGACACGTCGAGCCGGTCTTTGGGTGGACTGCATAAACATGTTCGACATAAGGAAAAGTTGTGCAATGGAGGAATACTATGAATCACTCTGGTATCCGGACACTTACGATCTCGCCAGGGGCTTGGCCCTGTGCGGCCACTCCTCTTCGCCGTCGTCGGCGTTGGTGGAGCCGTCCGGAGGAAGGGTTTTCCCCTTCTTGGACCCTTCGGCCTCCCCTGTTGGGGCGGCCTTCCTTTTCTTCTCTCCCCCCGCTGGAGGGGGAGAGGTCTCTTCTTCCTCCTCCTCGTCTTCACGGGAGGAGTGCGTCTTGGAGTCGTCGGATGATGAATCCGACACCCCCAGGCGCCGGGCACTCTTCCGAGTCCCCGTGGCCTTCTTCTTGGCCTTCTTCTCCGGCACCACATAGGGTGCCGGAACCAGCAGCTTCGCCAAGCGAACGTCCACTGGGCCTTCAGGCAAAGGAGCCGGATAGTTGATTTGTCTGGACGTTCCTGCCAATCCTGTCAAAGGTAAGGGAGCTTAAGATCCCGCATAGAGTCAAACTATGAAAAACTAATACCCTGTAAAAGGTAAAAACACCTTACCGCACGAGCGCGACGCTGCGTGCTGAATCCGCGATCCTCGGTAGCGGATGCGGGGGCCTCGTCGCCCTTGAAAAGCACCTTCCAGGCATCTTCGTACGTCGTGTCGAAGAGCCTGCTCAGAGTTCGGTGCAGCGCCGGGTCGAACTCCCACAGGTTGAAATCCCGTCGTTGACACGGGAGGATCCGGCGGATGAGCATAACCTGGACTACGTTGACAAGTTTGAGCTTCTTGTCCACTAGGGTTTGGACGCATGTTTGGAGTCCGGTCAGCTCTCCTTCTTTACCCCACGACAGGTCCATCTCTTTCCAGGAAGTGAGCCGCGTAGGGGGTCCGGATCGGAACTCGGGGGCTGCGACCCATTCAGGGTCGCGCGGCTCGGTGATGTAAAACCACCCCGATTGCCACCCCTTTATGGACTCCACGAAGGAGCCCTCGGGCCATAGGACGTTGGGCATCTTGCCCACCATGGCGCCTCCGCACTCCGCTTGGGTGCCGCGCACCACCTTTGGCTTGACATTGAAAGTCTTGAGCCATAGGCCGAAATGGGGGCGGATGCAGAAGAAAGCCTCGCACACGACGATAAACGCCGAGATGTTGAGGACAAAGTTCGGGGCCAGATCATGGAAGTCCAGGCCATAGTAGAACATGAGCCCCCGGACAAATGGGTGGAGAGGGAAGCCCAGTCCGTGGAGGAAATGGGGGAGGAACACCACCCTCTCATGGGGCCTAGGGGTGGGGATGAGCTGCCCCTCTTCGGGAAGCCGGTGCGCAATGTCGTTAGACAAGTATCCGTACTTCCTCAGTCTTTTGATGTGTCCCTCCGTGACGGAGGAGACCATCCACTTGCCTCTCGCTCCGAACATGGCTGGAGAAGGTTGAGGTGGGGTGTGCGGACTTGGGCGCTGGAGCTCGAGTGCGCGGAAATGGATAGGCAAAGGAGGAAGAAGGCGTGGATGAAAAGGTGGATCCTTATCCCCTTATATGGGCGGACGCGACTATGCGCCCCCACCAGCCTAGTAAAATTCGCTCATCTCCCAAGCGCCATAGTTAATGGCGCGGTTGGGTTACCCACACCCATATTGATGAGAATCCCGGAATAAGGGGACACGATCTCTGCTTTAACAAGACGTGCCAAGGAAACCGCCTTGCTAAACGCGCTGAGGTGGGACAGTAAAACGATTTGAATAAAGACTTGGGTGTGGTGTGATGTCACGCTACGGAATCAGCAGATTATATTTGTGTAAATATTATTCTCTCTATGGCAATATGTGTAAACTTATTTTGCAGAGCCGGACACTACCTTTGTGTTCAAAATCTTCTATGAAGTATTTTGAGGAGGAACCCGCCTTGCAATGCCGAAGACAATCTGCACGCCGGACTCGTCGTCATTGAAGCCTGGTTCAGGGGCTACTGAGGGAGTCCTGGATTAGGGGGTGTCCGGATAACCAGACTATACCTTCGGCCGGACTCCTGGACTATGAAGATACAAGATTGAAGACTTCGTCCCGTGTCCGGAAGGGACTTTCCTTGGCGTGGAAGGCAAGCTTGGCCATACGGATATGTAGATCTCCTACCATTGTAACCAACTCTGTGTAACCCTAGCCCTCTCCGATGTCTATATAAACCGGAGAGTTTTAGTCCGTAGGACGATCAACAATCATACCATAGGCTAGCTTTTAGGGTTTAGCCTCTCTGATCTCGTGGTAGATCTACTCTTGTACTACCCATATCATCAATATTAATCAAGCAGGACGTAGGGTTTTACCTCCATCAAGAGGGCCCGAACCTGGGTAAAACATCGTGTCCCCTGTCTCCTGTTACCATCCAACCTAGACGCACAGTTCGGGACCCCCTACCCGAGATCCGCCGGTTTTGACACCGACACCCACCTGTCAGCCTCTCCACGTACAGTCCACATCCGATGGAAGTCGTTCCTTGACCATGTTGACCACGCCGCGCCGAGAGCACCAGGGCGGTGGACGACGGCGAGGCCTAGGAAGGGGACGACACGGAGGCAGGGAAGACTCGGCAGTTGTTTCCCATGCGGAGGGGAGTACGACTGTACGAGGGTTTACTGGTTCGTCTGCCATCGCCGGAGAATATCAGCAGGTGTGGGTAAGTAGAGGGATGGCTAGGCCAGCAATGGGAGTACGGTTGGGCAGCGAGACCTGCGCGGCAGCACAGCCAGCCGCAAGGAGGAGGGAGCAGGCAGTCCCGTCGGCGCTTGTTTGAGCGACTGAAGCAGGAAGAGCAGAGATTGAAGAAGCACGACGGCCGTTGGATGGACATCCAACAGTCAGTGCTTGTGCGTCAACCTTTTTTTAGGAAAGCCTCAAATCTGTGGAAAACAGCATACATCCCATCTGCCATTATTTCTAATAATTTACAGCCAATTTGCTAATTCTTAAGGTTTTTTTGGAGCCCATATTCTTTTTGTTAGCATTACAGCCCATATTGTGGCAACGGTTAAAAAATTATACGAGATTTTGCATATTTTGGTGCGGTCCGAACTGTTTTTAATCCCGAAATTTCGACTCACATTCAAACTGATTTTAAAAAGAAATGTATATCAATATAAAATCCAACAAATTCTCCACGCATAAAAATTAATGTAATTTGAAATATTGAAATGAAAAAAAAGATATTTGAAACTAATTGCCGGTTTGATGTGTTTTAAAAATGTACAACCCATTTCTCATTACTGATGGGCCATTTTCTCGGCCAGCCGAATGAAAGCTCTCCTCGTCTTGAAAGATTTGCAGCCCAACAGGACTGACAAAGCGACTTGGCAAATCACAAAAAAATTGGGCTGTGGCCGTGGACCCAGCTGTCAGCCTCTCCACATACAGTACTCTTCCGATGGAAGTCGTTCCTTGACCACATTGACCATGCCGCGCGGAGAGCACCACGGTGGTGGACGACGGTGAGGCCTAGGAAGGGGACGACGCGACAGTGGAAGCCCGCGCGGAGAGGACTACGAGGGTTCACTGGTTCGGCTGCGGTGTGAGGCTGCCGTCGCCGCAGGGCCTGGCCAGCGGTGGTAATAGTAGGGGGCAGTGAGGCCTGTGCGGCAGCACAGCCGGCCACGGGAGGCGGGAGAATGCGGCACGACCGGTGCTGCTTTGGGCAGCTGAAGCAAGAAGACCAGAGGTTGAAGAAGCACTACAGCCGTTGGATGGACATCGTACGGTCACTGGAGCTAGAATCGTTCATATTGACTAAGTTGACAAAGCCCTTCGTCCCCGTCAACTTAGTAGGCCCACAAGTCAGCCTCCCAGCAAGGTGGGTCCCAGCTAGCCTTTTTTGTGCGTAATAAGGAGGCACTTCCGGTGGGTCCGAGCTGACAGCAGGGGGAACGTTTTTTTCGCGAAATACGGTGGCCCGTCCAGTGGGTCCCAGCAGTCAGGGGGAAACGATTTTTTTTGCAAAATACTGGTGGCCCGTCCGGTGGGTCCCCGCTGTCAGGTGGAGGAATAATTATTTTCCGCGTAATAAGGAGGCACTTCCTTGCGGCTGCCGTGGACCCAGCTGTCAGCCTCTCCACGTACAGTACTCTTCCGATGGAAGTCGGTCGTTGACCACATTGACCACGCCGCACCGAGAGCACCAGGGCGGTGGACGATGGCAAGGACTAGGAAGGGGACGACTCAGAGCCGGGGAAGACGCAGCAGTGGATGCCCACGCGAAGAGGAGTACGAGGGTTCACTGGTTCGGCTGCGGTGTGAGGCTGCTGTCGCCGCAGAATAACAGGGGGTGAGGGTGAGTAGAGGGATGGCCTGGCCAGCGGTGGGAGTAGTAGGGGCCGGTGAGGCCTCCGCGGCATCACAGCCGGCCACAGGAGGCAGGAGCACGACACGACCGGTGCTGGTTTGGGCGGCTAGAGCAAGAAGACCAGAGGTTGAAGAAGCACTACGGCTGTTGGATGAACATCATACGGTAACAGGAGCTAGAATCGTTCATATTGACTAAGTTGACAGAGCCCTCCGTCCCCGTCAACTTGGTAGGCCCACAAGTCAGCCTCCCACTATGCTGGGTTCCAGCTGGCAGGGGGAATATTCAATTTTTTTGTGCGTAATAAGGAGGCACTTCCTTGCGTGCGAAGATAGGTGGTGGGTCCGACATGTCAGCGGGGGGCACTTTATTTCGCGAAATACAGAGGCCCTTCCGGTGGGTCCCAGATGTCAGGTGGAGGAATCATTATTTTGCGCGTAATAAGGAGGCATTTCCTTGTGTGCGGCCGTGGACCCAACTGTCAGCCTCTCCACTCACAGTCTACTTCCGATGGTGTCGTTCGTTGACAACGTTGACCACGCCGCGCCGAGTGCATCCAAGGTGGTGGACGACGGCGAGGCCCCGGACAGCAACGAGCCGGAGATGGGAAGACGCGGGAGTAGAGTCGTAGACAGAGAGGTGTACGAGGGTTAACTGGTTCTAGTGCGGTGTGGTTCGACAGTCAGTGGAGAAGAACAGGAGGTGTGGAGGGGTGGAGGGATGGCCTGGCCAACGATGGAGTAGCGCTTCATAGCGAAGCGTGCTAAGTAGAGCTGCTAGCAGCAGGAGGCGGGAGGTGGTCCCGGCGGCGCTAGAGGAAGAAGACGAGAGATTGCAGATGGATGCCGGTCGTTGGATGTAAATCCAACGGCTAACATGTCAGAATCATTTGTTGACTAAATTGACAACGACTTGCATTGGCTTCGACCTATTGGCCCACATTTCAGCCTCCAAAAATGTGGCACGTATTCAACCCATTTTTTCATAATTTACAGTCTTTTTTTCGCGCGGTAGAATTTACAGTCAATTTGATCTTTTTTTGAATTACATCCATTACCTGGGCTGGGTGAACAAATAATGTAGCGTCCATGCGGCCCGTTTATTTTATTTCCTAAAAAATATAGGCCATTTGCACTTTCTCAAAATACATGATTTTGCTGGGCTGATTCTAATTATAATGTTGGGTTGGGCCAGCAATGTTATCAAAAAATAAAAAGGGGTTGAGCATTTTGTTATAATTATATTTAAATAATAAGTGATATTATTACATTCGTCCTTAAATCTTACCAAGCTTTTGTACACAATCACTAGGATTTTTGTGCCAAAACAATCCAGGATTTTATTTGTTAAGAAATTATTTTTGTAAGTTAATAAGATGTGGGATATTGTTTTCTTACATATGTAAGTATCTCTTAAATACATGATGACAATAAAAATAATATATAATAACATATAAAATAATTTTTTTTAGAAAAACAGGGAGCATCTCCCCGGTTCCATTGCTGAGAACGAAACCACAACATTTTTTGATACAGCAGCTCAAAGAGCAGTTCGAAAGCAAAGGTAGAAAAGCTACAAACTAGGGGGTGGATGAACAAGTTCTCTGAATAACACAAATCACCTGAGTGGTGCCAATGGCAGAGCGGATAGAGCACTCAAATGACACAAGGAGGGTCCAGCGAAGCCTTCATGGTCTTCAGCCGAGGGGCCGTGTCAGCCTACGGCGACCAGTAAGCAAGCGGAGACACCGGACTGGAAGGCGTAGCATGGTGGATGTCCCTCTTTTTCGGCGCCAGGTGCCCATCATCTTCATCAGAGATCTTGAGACGAGCCCACGGGTCCAGCCCCAGAGCAGGTTGAGCCTTGTTCAGCCACAAGTGATCGCCAACGGTTTCTGGAGGGATCTTGTTAGGGTTTCCACGAAGCTCGTCAACTTGTCCTTGTCCGATCCGGAGGAGAGAATCGCCCAGTTCCTCACCATGTTCCTGATCAATCTCAAGACATGCGGAATGGAAATCCAGGAGGTGTTACTAAAAATCATAGCATTTCTATATTTCCAGAGGCACCAAAGGACAGCTGAGCTAACAGTGTTTAAAACTGGGCACTTTTTCGTAGCAATCCAGAATCTGGCGACAGATTCGAAGGATGAGCCAATCTGACTAGAGAAATATTCCTCAATGTGGGCCCAGAGATGTTTAGCAACTATACATTCAAAAACTAGGTGAGAACAAGACTCTTGTTCCAAGCAGTAAACACAATCAAGGGGTTTGATGACGTGTCACTTCCTAAGGTTATCCCTAGTCATCAATTAGTTTTTGGAGAGAAGCCAGAGAAATACATGAAGTTTAGGGGGAACTCTCAATTTCTAGACGGCAGGGATAAACACGGGTTGAACCCCTCTAAAGTTGATAACATGATAGAGGGAGCTGGAGGAATACTTCCCGTTATTGTCCAGCTGCCAAATCAGGGCATCCGGCTCGACAGTAAAGGTAATGCTTTTGGCAATTTCCTCCAACTGGAACCATTGTTCCATGAGACTATCGCTAAAGTTCCTTCTAAAAGAGAGTTTTAGGCATTGACCGTCCCAAACTTCATTGACACTTTTGTTAAGCTCATTGCGGACAGAGTAAATAGGCCAAAATTGGACTGCTAGGGGGGATGTGCCAAACCAAGTATCTTCCCAGAACATGGTTCTGCTCCCATCCCCTATGTTCCATCTGTAGCCAAATTTCACAGCATGCATAATAGATTTTAATCCTTTCCATAATCTAGAGGTCTTAGGGTTGGAGGAAGGGACAAAAATATTAGGTTTTTTTCCTAGGTATTTATGGGCAATAAGAAGCTTCCAGGGTTTCATGTCTTCCTCATAGAATATTTTAATCCAAGACCCTAGAAGATAGATGTTAATTTCTTGGAGGTTAGGTATGCCTAGGCCTCCAAAATCTTTTTTCATAGAGACTAGGGCCCAATTAGCAAGGTGTAGCTTCCTATTCCCTCAAAATCATTCCAAAAGCAATGAGACATCTGAGAATTGATGAGGTTCACTTCCCATTTAGGGAACTTGAAGAAGGAGAGGAGATACACTGGAATGCTACCCAAACAAGCTTGTATGAGGATCAATCTACCTCTGTAAGAGAGAAGTTTGCCCCTCCACCCAGCAATCCTTTTAATGATTTTATCCAGAAGGGTTGGATATCCTCTCTCCTCAGTTTATCATAGTGGAGAGGGATACCTAGGTACTTAATGGGGAAGTTACCTTTATTACAGACTAGAATAGAGAGGAAGTCAGCTAACTCTTGATCATCCATGTTGATAGGGATGAGTTCACTTTTAGAGTACTTGATTCTCATGCCTGAGACTTGTTCAAACCAGGTTAGAACAGTTTTCAGATTGCTAGCATGTGTGGAGTCATTGTCTAAGAAAAGGATGGTATCATTTGCATATTGAAGGCAGATGATGCCACCAGGGCAGACCTCAGGACAGAGCCCTGCAATCAGACTATGATCAGCAGCTTTGCTCAGCATTTTAGTAAGAACGTCCACTACTAAATTAAACAAAAGCAGGGAGATGGGGTCACCTTGCCTAAGGCCTTTACCAGCAAGGAAAAAATCACTTTCACAGTTATTTAACTTGACCCCAACAGACCCCCCATGAGTAAGTTGCTGGATCCAACTCTCCTCTATGAAAGGCTTGGAAAAGATCTAAGAGATCATTTTTCACCAAGTCCCAAAAATGTTGGTAAAACAAGAAGGGAATCCCATCAGGACCAGGAGCCCCATCAGGATAAGAGCTAAAAATGGCTTCCTTCACCCCTGTCTCTGAAAAAGGGGCTTCTAGCAGCTTATTTTCAGCAGGAGAGACTTTTTCAGAAGCAGAGAAAAAAATTGTTTTGTAGAGAGAACCCAGAAGGGTTTTATTTCTTAAACAGGTCTTTGTAGAAGTCACTAGCCACTTTCAGCATCTCATCTACCTCAGTAATAGGGCCATTAGGGCCATCAAGGGAGTGAATGGGGGTTTTCCTCCTCCTCTGGTTAGCTACTGCATGGAAGTAAGCAGTATTTCTATCACCCTCCTTAATGTTCCTATCTCTAGACCTTTTTTTGGCTTTGATTTCTTCTTGAAGCCAAATTTTCTTAAGCTCTACATGGACAAAGTTTAATCTATTAGTCTCAGCCTCAGAGAGGTCAGTGGTTTCTGCCTTAATATCTAGAGAATCAAACTCAAGGAGGAGAACCCTTTTGTATCTTCTAAGATTAGCTTCCTCATTGGAGTTCCACCCTTTGGTAGTTCTTCTAAATCTCCTGATTTTGATCTGCCAATTTTCTAGGGGGCAGCTGCTCCTAGTAGGCTCATTCCAGATTTTCCTGACTAGCTTAGTAAAATCTTCTCTAAGCAACCACCACTTTTCAAATTTAAAACTATTGCTCTTTGGAGTTTGGTTAAGACCAGAGTCCCAGAGCAAAGGAGTGTGGTCACTACCACATCTGGGCAGAGCTCTACAACTAGAAAGGGGAAAGAAACTATCTAATTCTGTGTCACAGAAAATTCTGTCAATGGTGGACATAATCCTGGAGCAGCACTTCCAACATATCTAGCAGAACTGTGGGATTTCCTTCTGACAGGGCAATTCTCAACATTATGGGTAACCATTTTGCAGATAAAACAACTCTTGGGCTTGACACATTTATCCAAATGATGCTCTGGTTCCCCACAGTTGTAGCAGATCACCTCAGAGTATGCCATAAGGCCTGAAGCAGGGGCAGGAGCAGTTTTCTGGATGTCCTATCTCTTGTTTTGCTGATTCTTGCCTTGAGATTTCCCACTGATCTGAGAGTCAGAACCACCAGCAGATTGATCTTGGGCAATTACAGGAGCCTACCCAGATTGTGCCCCCATTTGGGGCAGAGGTGGGTCGTACCACTGCCCAACCGGCGCTCCCCCCATTGTGATAGGGGAAATTCATCAGAGTTCCTGGTTCCTTCTCATCCTCCAGCCAGATGTTGTCTCTCAGGAAGCAAAAATAACCACCAGACAGCTCAATTGAAGCAGATTGCAAGCCTAGTTTCAATCTTCTGCAGGTTTGGGGGAGAGGTAAGGTAGGGGATCCACCTGCTCCGGCTCCGGTGGCGTGCTAGTGGGCAGGAGTGTAGTCAAGCATTCCCATCTCGCAGCACGGCGTGGATCTCCTGAATTCACTTCTCCTTTCGCCCATTGAACAAACGCAATCGGCGGCTCACTGGGGTGGGGCATCATGTGCTTCTCCGAGAAATCTCCTTCGAAGTAGATCCGCAGGGCTAGATTCAACAGCTCCCAATCCACATAATCCTTGCACATCCGAGCATACCTGCGCGAGTGAGAGAACGGATTCGGTCCCTCCTCGGCTTCCTCCCTCGCAGCTTCCTCCTCTGCTTCCCTCCAATCGTGCATGCACTGGGTCTAGGAGAGAGCGTCGTCACGGATCCGCATCGCCCGCTCCCTCCATCTCCTCCCTCGAGTCTCCCGCAGCACCGCCGGCGCGACGGAGTCGAGCGGCTGGAGCATCCGCGGGAAGGCTTTGTAGACATGTGGGAGATGCATCTTGTACATCTGCCTGTCTTCCAGCCATTCCCCCGTGGATATGGCTGGCGACTCCATGGGGCACGCGAGCGGACTTGCTGAGGGGGGCAGGCGCGCTCGGAGTCAGGAGGCGGGGGTGGCGGCGAGATCTATTTGCCAATTACTCCCTCCTTTTCGGTTTATAGGGCTCAATTCATAAATCTCACCAACCAAGGTAGATGATGAATGATGGAATACTTTTTGTAGTTTGCAAAAGCACCTAATTAATGCACTTGTTTTCCTCAAAAAATTATGTTTATCAATGCATAAATTGCAATGCATGCATGCATAAAGTACATGCATTGGTCAATTTTCTCTTAATACTTGCATGCAATGATTTAATGCACCTTGGAATCTGAACATGTGATGGAAAACAACCAAATTGAGCCTTATAAAATGGAAAAACTAAAATTTTGAGATAAGCCCTATAAACCGAAAAGGAGGGAGTATGTAAACTAAACAGTTAACATATAAAATAATTTAAATATATATAATATAGTTAGAAGGGAAACATAAGTTGGACCTGGCGTTCCTATTCTTATATAGAAAAATAGAACAAACCTCTGCGTTTTCTTCAAAAAAAATACATAAATTGGGCTGCCAAAAATAAAACCTCGGATGGGAGGTCCATAGGCCGGTCGATATATGACGACCCTAAGAAAATACAAACAGGCCTATGGACCTCCTATCCGAGGTCGTGGGCTATGCATGTTAAAAATGAAAGCCTAGACTGGGCAGCCCAAAACCACGTCCAACACTTGCCACAACTTCGTCCCTCGTTTTGTTTGTGTTTCGCACACTCGACATTGTGTGGGCATTTTGACTGTGCATCATATGAAGATGTGCTATGCATGAATTTTTGTCAGCATGATGTTAACTGGCTGGTAGTTCCATTTTCGACCATGAATAAAACTACCAACATGATGTTAACCCTGTTTGAAAAGGCCGTGTTATTATAAATGTTCTGCCTCTGAAAGTTGAAGTTTCTTATCTGAAACTGAACTTGCAGTTTCTTATCGGAAGCTGAAACTTGCAGTTTCTTCTCTGAGAATCACATTGTCTGCACTTTTATACTCCTATGAAACTACATTTTTAAGTGCTAATAATAGATATCTAGAATTCATAAAATACTTTATATGCTCAATACTGCAAATCTGAAATTCAAAAGACATTCATATCTGAAAGTACTCTCAAAATACACAACACAAAACACAACCTGCAAATACTGACAACCCTAAGCTCCTCCTGACAATTCACAACCTGCCCGACTATTGGGCTGGGGGGCAGCCCCCTCCTATTCCTCGGCGGCAGATAGCCGCCCCGTGAGATGATGTGAACGGCGAGGGAGACGATGGCGGGGAAGCGTCGTCGGTCCAACTGCTTTTCTCCTCTTGCAGTTGGGTTCGGTCGACGAAGACTCCACCGGCTCGCTCTGGCAGGACACCCTCACAAACGACACCCTGTAGATGCTCGATCCTTCAATCTCTGGTGGATGCTCCATCTGGGATCGATACTCCCACCACTGCTCCCTCACGATCGGATTCGGTGAATCTGTTTGCTCCATGGCCCAGAGGAGCAGCTCTATGTACTCCGGCGCGACTCCCTCTGGGAGTATCGCCACCTTTTCACTCTATTGCAGATATTTGGCCATGGATGTCGCCGTCACCGCTAGTTGGTCCTTGTTGTCAAACCAAGACTGTATCTCCAACATCCTAGCTAGCTTCACAGGGTCGCCGTCTGCGATCCTCACGTATCGGTTGTACTCCTCCATCGATCTACTTCTCCACAGCACCTTCACTCGCCGGCGGTGGTTTTTAAATGGAAGAGGAGAGGAGCAGCGTTAGTTTTTGGATTAGAACGGGAGAGGAGCGACGCTGGTTTTGGACTGGAACAGGAGAGGAGGGGCGGTGGTTTTGAAATGGAAGAGGAGAGGAGCAGCGCTGCATTTAGATTGAAACAGGAGAGGAGCGGCGGTGGTTTAAGAGGAGAAGAGCGGAAGAGCGGCGCTGGTCTTGGAAGTATTTTTTTGTTGTTTCGTGTATTTTGGGTCAAAGTTTGACCACGTACTGTATTTGACAAGCAAAATGTGAATGCATGTCACCAAAAATTGTATCGTTTGGTTCGTATCTGAATGTACTTTCAAATTATACTCCCTCCATTTTTGTATACAGGGCCACAAACTCATATTACAGGTACCAAGGTAAAAATCAATGCTATGTTTAAGTCAATGTTGCAAGCTAGCTTGTCACCTTGATTGTCGTGTTAATTAATGTGGTTTTTCTCTCCCAAGCACAACAAGCCAACCCTCTTACTCCTCATTGGTTGATTACTGTTGGGAATGCAAGCTAACCTTCTCACTCCCGCATGCACACAAGGGATATTAATGTCCTCAGGTGCTAGTACAAGGCAAACGCCATCAATTTTGCCTCAATTAATGTTAGTGTCCTTGTATAGTTGCAAATTGTAATTTTGATAGTGGCCTTGTATACAACGTATAACATATATTTTATGTGCGAAAATCATGGTCAATTATGACCCAGAATAAAAGGGAGACTAGTTAATGTGGGGTCGCTTTCTTAATTGAAGGGTATATTGATTTTGATTTTGATCCAGTCAGAGCGCGCCGGCCCTCTCGTCCAATCCTAAATCGCTGCCGCACGCTCCTCTCCCTCTTCTCCATTGCAAAACCACCTCCTCTCCTCTCCATCATCTCCATTCCAAAACCACCGTCTTGCCTCTCCCTCTTCTCTATTGCAAGACCACCGTCTCTCCTCCGTTTTATAGACGCTTTGTTCCATGGCGCGGATGCAATCCATGGATACAAAATTAGTATACTGTATACTATTTAAAAGTCGAGGGCAGGGCTTTTCCTGCGTGGTAGGCGGCGGGGCAGTTCCGCCTAGTCGGTTCGACAGAGACGCGAGAAGACGAGGGAGTAGGCTGCTGCAAACGTAGGGCTGTGTGATTTGACAGCGAGTTACTGCTGGACAGGTGGGGCCCCGTGATTTGACTTGCCATTATTATTTTAACTGCGGCGCTACGACCGGCGTGAGTCTCCCAGATTCCTGACCACCTCCATACAGGTGCCCCTCCCAATGCTCCACCATGTAGTAGAGGCTGGCTCTTGCATGAGATCCCACTTCTCCACTTTTTCCCTGCCTCTCTTTCCTCCACATATGCAAAAATGCCATGTAAAGCACACTATTGTACTTACTTTTACTTGCTCCTATAGGTGCTTAAGCTTGCCACATAGGCATGAAGTCTGATGTGGCAAGTTAATCAAGAAGAGAGAGACTAGTTTGGTGACCCAAGGAAGAAACGGTGCTAAGCGCGTGTACCTAGGTGAAAAGACAATTTTGAGTCTATAGCTAATTAAATGAAGCAAACTTAGCAACACCATTTCATTGGAAGATGTCACTCCTTGGCAAATGCAATAAATACACGCGCTTAGCACCGTTTCTTCCTTGAGTACGAAGAAAGAGATAGAGATGAGTAAAAAAATACACTTATAGCCAACCTTGTTGTAGTATGAGTGAGTAAGTGATGACTATGTATGACATGCCAACATCATATAGCCTAATGCACCGTGTTAAATCTCCAAGGGCGCGACCGCGTGAGCGATGCGATGGTCGTGATAGGCGCGACCATGATACAGGCTGCTGGCAGCCCTTGGATTTGAGATCAAACAGTCGCATGCTAAGTTGCTGAAAATTTGCGGAATAACCCTCCAGGATAGGATATTCACCCATAGGTCTAGAATCACGCCATGCAACCATTCGACCTCAGATCCAAGGGCTCTCAGAAGCCTGTATCATGGGAGAATGGAAAGCCACTACACTGCCGTTCGCACGCTGGCAGTTCGCTCCTACTCGTCCCCGCACGTCCTTCAATATTATGGCGGTTCGCTCATAGTCGTCCCGTCCATTCACATTACGACAGTTCCACTAATCCTAACCCTCCTCCCAAATCCATGGCATCCAAATCTCCATGATCGGCGGCGAGTACAAGGTTAGAACCATCACCGGCGATGAGTTTGATGTCATCTACACCCGTTCTTCCACAACGGTAAAAGGATGCCTTTCTCGCTTCAGCCGCATGTTCGAAAACTCAGATGATGAGTGGGTCGCTGGGCTAGATGTTGAGTACACCACAGTCCTGGGACGAGAGAAGGATCTAAAGGACGAAGAGAGGAAGAAGCCCGCCGTGATCCAGAAGAATCGGCTGGTGTCCTCTCGTCAGCCTTCAATGCTGACCCTGGCAGGAGCCATGGTTCATCCTTCGTACGGTAAACTGGAGAAACCTCATTACACGTTTCATCGTCATGCATGGCAGCGGAATGTACTAGATATAGACCACATCCACTACGCTGCAATGGATGGCTACCTTTGCTTCAATATCTAAAAGGGTTGGATGAAGAGCAATAGCCAAGTGTGCGGTTCAAGCAAAGAAGTATCGGCCAAGAGGAAGAGGGACAAGGACGAAGTCAAGGACGTGGACGAGGACTCCGAGTAAGGTGGCAGTGTCGTTGCTCATGGTGATTCTAATGCAGTGTCTACCGGAATAGTTGCAAAGTTTAATTTCATGTGTGCTTAATTTAATTTGAGGGGTGTGTTGTGCTGAGCCCCCAGCAGAACTATGTTATGTTTCTTCTCATTACTTTAACTCTTCAGTACGTACATACTAGTATTTATTACATTTCATCTTTTAGTTGGTATAGTACTACCACTCGTTTCTTCACATTAGTACAATATTGTAACACCCTGAGACCGATGTGCCAGGTGTCCTCCAGTTATTCGCCGTTGTTGCCTCGTCATTGCTTGCGTGTCATGCATTGCATATCATGTCATCATGTGCATTTCATTTGCATACATGTTTGTCTCATGCATCCGAGCATTTTCCCCGTTGTCCGTTTTGCAATCCGGCGCTCCTATGTCCTCCGGTGTTCCTTTCTACCTCTTTTCGTGTGCGGGTGTTAAAAGTTTTCGGATTGGACCGAGATTTGTCATGCGGCCTTGGTTTACTACCGGTAGACCGCCTGTCAAGTTTCGTGCCATTTGGACTTTGTTTGATACTCCAACGGTTAACCGAGGGACCGAAAAGGCCTCGTGTGTGTTGCAGCCCAACACCCTTCCAAAGTGGCCCAAAACCCACCTAAACCTCCTCCATCATATAGAGCGTTCGATCACGATGGCGTGGTCGAAAACTGCACCTCATTTGGAGCTTCCTAGCTCCCTCTACCTATAAATATGTGATCCTCTCCGAAATTTCGGGTCTCTTCAACCCCAAACCCTAGATCCAACTCCCTCCGCGCCGCCGGACAAAAACCTCGCCGCCCGGACAATGTCCAGCCGCCGCCGCCACCTCGCTCCGCCCTATCGGGTGCCGCCACGTCACCCCGTCGTCGCTGCTAACCAATCCCGCTTCGCCACCTGTCTCCTCCGCCTTCTCTCTCCTCGCCTGCGCCGCCGCGGCCCTGCGGGCCCAAGGCCGGCCCGCCCATCCCGAGCGCGACCGCACGCCTGCCTCCCGCGCTCGAGGCGCCTCGCCGCCGCTTGCGCCTCCTCGCCGCCTCCGAGCCTTGTCACCGGCGCCGCCCCGTCACCCGTCGAACTTCGCCGCCACCGGTGCGCCTCCGCCGCCTCCCGCGCCGACGCCCGCCGCGCGACGCCGCCTCGCCGACCACCGCCGCTGTCCGCGCCATACGCCGTCTATCCGGCCAGCGCCTCGCCTCCCTGCCACCCCGACATCTCTGGCGAGCTCCGCAGCAAGCTCCAGCGACCCCCTCCATTTCCGGCGAGATCAAGTTCAACCTTGGTTCACGTGCGTCTATAGTGATCTGAGCTGGATCTGGATCCATCCCCCGGTTGACTTTTCCCTCCTAACCCTAACTTTTTAGCATTTTTCTGCATGCCATAACTCTGCACTCATTGCTCCGATTCGTGCATGTAGCATATCAAAATGTTTGTCCCGACGAGTACATCATTTCATCTCACTGCATCATTTTCATTTGAGCTCATCTTGATGCCCGAAATGCTGTTGGAAGAGGGCTATGTGATGATTATGCCAGATCTATTTTAGCAAATGGCCTTTTGTCATTTTTGCCATGATTAATATGTGCATGCTATGATCCTGAGCTCTACATGTGTTTTGTAGAATGCCATGCCATCTTTATAGGGGTGTATGCCATGTATATTTGTGATATTTGTGGTGACTAGCACAAGCATGCAAAGTAGCTTACTCAATGATGCTGATTTCAGGGACTTAGAATTACACCAAGTCCTTGTCCTGTTATTGTTTTTATGCCATATGTTCATGTTGTTTCCTAGTGATCCGTGCCTCTTTTGAGGATGATCAGTAAGGATGTTTTGTTAATATTGTGGTGCTCTATCCATCCATGTCTTTGTTTGCAATTATGGAGCACCCTAGCTTGAGTCAATCGAGCTCTACTTTTGTTATAAAATGTTCCTAGCAGATTGTTAACATGTTTAGCGATTTTGCCGAGCTTGTTGTAGTTGATCCGTGCATGCTATGTTGTTGTTCTTGCCATGTCTAGCTTCTATGCCATGTCTTCTTGTTGGGTGTACGCTTAGTTTTTCATGCCATGCTTTGTAGTGAGTGCATCGAACTCGTAAACATGCCTACTTGTTAACTGTTTTGCCATGCTCCAGTTTTTCACAAAGTCTGAATCTGCTTTCGTTAATTTCTAAGTTCACATGCTTGCAATTGTATTTTCTGATCCCTTTTGGATTATGGTCACTAAGGGACTTTTGTTACATGCTTTGAGTAGCTTCATGCCATGGCTTGCTTTGCCATGATATGTTCCTGAAGCATATAATTATCGTGCTCTAAAGATTGCTTCCTGATGATAAATTCCTGATTTGTTGTTATTTCACTAAGTCTGAAACCTGTTATCTTTTGCACTTTTTCCATGCTTGTTTGAGCTTGCTAATTAGTGAATTAGCCGTAGCTCAGTGTTCATATTTTATCAAGCATCATGAGGGGATCCCTGCCATGTATTTTGTTGTCATGTTTGAGTGCTGTAGTAAATTTAACTTGATGCATATAGATGGCTACTTGCTGATTATCGCAGACCGGTGCCATATTTGTTTTGCTTGCCATTTCCAAACCGTGCA
Organism: Triticum urartu; assembly: GCF_056163025.1. Lineage (NCBI taxonomy): Eukaryota > Viridiplantae > Streptophyta > Magnoliopsida > Poales > Poaceae > Triticum > Triticum urartu. The sequence goes on from NC_141876.1 coordinate 530,495,935, forward strand.
TCCGATTCCGGTGATCTTTATATCGATTTCAACCGAAATCACCTCCCGTTTCCAGTGGCACTCTTGGATTTCCATGTTGAGGCCAGGTTCAATCATTCCTTTCCAAATCATGCATATGCATCACATACCGCATCCGCATATCATGCCACGTTCATGTGTTGGTTGTTTACTATGTTGTGTGCTTCTTTCCAGTGTTGCTTCTTCGGGTTGGTTCCGATAATGTCGCGTTTGTGAGGACCCATTCGACTACGTCCGTTTGTCTTCTTCATGGACTCGTTCTTCTTCCTTGCGGGATTTCAGGCAAGATGACCATACCCTCAAAAGCACTTCTATCTTTGCTTGCTAGTTGCTCGCTCTTTTGCTATGCCTATGCCACGATACCTACCACTTGCTTATCATGCTTCCCATATTGTTAAGCCAAGCCTCTAACCCACCTTGTCCTAGCAAACTGTTGTTTTGCTATGTTACCGCTTTTCTCAGCCCCTCTTATAACGTTGTTAGTTGCGGGTGAAGATTGGAGCTTGTTCCATGTATGGAACATGGATATTTTGTTGGGATATCACAATATCTCTTATTTAATTAATGCATCTATATACTTGGTAAAGGGTGGAAGGCTCGGCCTTATGCCTGGTGTTTTGTTCCACTCTTGCCGCCCTAGTTTCCGTCATATTGGTGTTATGTTCCCGGATTTTGCGTTCCTTACACGGTTGGGTTATAATGGGAACCCCTTGACAGTTCGCTTTGAATAAAACTCCTCCAGCAAGGCCCAACCTTGGTTTTACCATTCGCCACCTAGCCTCTTTTTCCCTTGGGTTAGGCCAGCCCAAGGGTCATCTTTATTTTAACCACCCCCCCCAGGCCAGTGCTAGTCTAAGTGTTGGTCCGAAATAGAGCCACTTGCGGCGCCACCTCAAGGAAACTTGAGGGCTGGTTTTAGCTGTACGTAGTGTTCATCCGGTGTTGCCCTGAGAACGAGATATGTGCAGCTCCCATCAGGATGTCGGCGCATCGGGCGGTCTTGATGGACTTGTTTTACCATTGTCGAGGATGTCTTGTAACCGGGATGCCAAGCCTGATCGGATTGTCTTGGGAGAAGGAATATCCTTCGTTGACTGTGAGAGGTTGTGATGGGCTAAGTTGGGACACCCCTGCAGGGATTTGAACTTTCGAAAGCCGTGCCCGCGGTTATGGGCAGATGGGAATTTGTTAATGTCCGGTTGTAGAAAACCTGAAGTTGGTCTTAATTAAAATACATCTACCGCGTGTGTAACCGTGATGGTCTCTTCTCGGCGGAGTCCGGGAAGTGAACACGGTGTTGGAGTTATGCTTGACGTAGGTTGTTCTAGGATCACTTCTTGATCATAGTTTTATCGATCGTGCCTTGCCTTCTCTTCTCGCTCTCATTTGCGTATGTTTAGCCACCATATATGCTAGTCGCTTGCTGCAGCTCCACCTCATACCTTTTACCTTACCTATAAGCTTAAATAGTCTTGATCGCGAGGGTGTGAGATTGTTGAGTCCCCGTGACTCACAGATACTTCCCAAACCAGTTTGCAGGTGCCGATGATATCGTGCAGGTGACTCAACCGAGTTCAAGGAGGAGCTCAATGAAGATCTCGTTCTTTGCGTTGTTTCATTTCAGTTGATCAGTAGTGGAGCCCAGTTGGGACGATCGGGGATCTCTGTAGCATTTGGGGTAGTCTTCTTTTATTTTGGTTCCGTAGTCGGATCTTGTTTGTATCTGGATGGTGTAATGCTTTATTCATGTAATTTTGTGAAGTGGCGATTGTAAGCCAACTATGTATCTTTTTCCCTTATGTATTACATGGGTTGTGTGAAGATTACCTCACTTGCGACATTGCTTTCGATGCGGTTATGCCTCTAAGTCGTGCTTCAACATGTGGGAGATATAGCCGCATCGAGGGCGTTACAAGTTGGTAATCAGAGCCTTCCTCGACCTTAGGATCCCCCTACTTGATCAAATCACTGGCGTTGTTGAGTCTAGAAAAATGTTTTGAGTCATTTAGGATTATATATACCGGAGAGTAGGATTCTTTTTACTCCTCAGTCCCTTCGTCGCTCTAGTTAGGCATCCTGACGTAGAGTTTTGACTCTTCTCTTCTCAAATTTCACTTAAATTTTTTTAGGATCACGCGGGTATCATGGAATCGTTCCGATGGTTTTGTGACGAGAACATTGTTCTTGGGGACTCCTGACATTTAGGGGTTGTGGAAGTGTCCCGGGGAGTTGAGCTCCGAGGTGTTGTCGTCACAATTTTATCGTTGCAGTTCTGGAATACCTGAGTTTCGCCGACATCAAAAATCTCTTTTATGCATTTGTTGGTGAGATAACCTCGACGCCACCCAGTACTGGGGCGGGAGTTCGGGAGTATTGCCTTAACTCGTATAACGGATGCTTTTCGAAGGTTGAGGTAAAAGATTTCTGAAGGTTTCTTGGTTATGTGTTGAAGGATGGATACAGCTGGATGTAGGATTTGCTAGTTTTGGGTGAGATATTATGCTTCCCCTGTATCCCCAACACCTGATTGCATAACCAGAAAATTTCGGGAGTTTATAAGTGGGAATTCAAGTAGCTCTTAGGATATCTTTCCGACGGATACATGATATGAAATTGGGGTTCGACGTCTAGTGGTCCGCCTATCCACGGTTGGTTTTACAGTGGTCTCGTTGTGTCTTAAAGAGTCCTTGGCTATGCCGACTCGGGGACGCTTCGTATGTCATGTGCACTGCCTTGTACATGACGGTGTTGTACGATCGAGCCCGTGTAGGCCCCACCACGAAAACTTCGGACGAAATCTCTATCATATGTTTGTTCCGGCTTATTCTGCAAGCCAATCCTTTGTTTTTGTTTTGAGTTGTGGTATTCGAGTTGCTTTGAAGTCAAGAGTTGATTCCATACCTTTCCTAAGCGGTGTTCTCATACTCTGATGTGAATACCAATCCTTCATGATAATCGAGATTGTCTTGTCATTCCTTTTCCAACCGGTGCGCTTCTCTTCGAGATGATCCCATATTTCTCCCCATCCGCAAGATCACTTCTAAGTCTTCTCGACGTTGTTTGTTTCATTCGTCCCAAGTTGTCTTTGTTTTCCCACCCACCCACCCTTGTTTCTTCAAGGACTCGGATTTCTTTATCAAGTATCCAGCTATGGATGTGAAGTTCCTTCATTCTTTTCATTCAATGTTTTTATCCGGGGATTCTCAGGAAGATTCTAACGGAGCTTCAAGTTCGTCATCTCTTCACTCATTTTCTTCTCCGGTGGATCCAACTCAAGCTTTTAGTGTTGGTTGTATTCCTTTCCTCGTTTCAAATGTTTTCTTATGCCGGTGCACCTCTTAATCATTCACCTCTCACTATTCATTTGTTTCCAAAGTGTTGAAGATATCTCAGAAGGCTCGTCTTGTCATTCAAGATCTGTTCAACTTATTTCGATGTTGTTATCTCATTCAAGCCGTTTAATTCAACCGGTGCTATCTCCTTTTCAAGCAGTCGTTCTACGGTGTTTCTTTTCAGTGGGCCCTAGCCCACATGTCTTTTTCCAGGATCTTACCTGGCTCTTCTAATTTTATCGAAGCTATTCTCAAGTCTTTTAAAGTTTGACGTAAGAATGAATTATCATTAGTCAAATGTCTTCTCCAAGATCTGTCAAAATCTTTCATCGTTGGCTCAACCTCTTCATTTTTGATTCTTCCAGAGTGTCTAAATAATTCATGGTGGTGTTTCTCGTCGTCATTCTCGGATTTTGAAGACCGAAGAAGAGTTTCTCTTTAATCTTGCTCCATTCTCTTCAAGATTCATGGTTCTAGTTTGATGCCATCCTCTCATAATTGTTTCGATCGTGACAATTTTTTCACCCATCCGAATCAATTCAAGAGTCTTCTCAGTCTGTTATCCCGAGTCCATCAATTCAGGTTTATTCATTCTCAGCTGTCAGTTATCATTCCCCAACCTTACCGGTGCATCGTTCAAGTGATCTCTAATCAGCTTGTAATCTCTTCGTTCTCATGGATCTAAATTCTCTCAAACATATTCGTTCATTTGCTAATTCTTACTGGTGATTCATTCCTTTATTTCGTTCGTTTTTCAATTCTTATGGTGGTTTGTTCAAGAGTTCTCTTCCTACTTCATCATATCAATTCATTCGTTGTTCCAATCCTACCGGTGGTTCGTTGAAGACCTTTCCAAGTTGACGCTATATCTATCTTAATCCTTTCTACGAGAATAAGTAGTATGACAAATCCGTTGCTTGTCATCAACTTAAATTGGTGAAGGATACGCATAACATAATTCTTATTCTTGCTTCATCCAAATGATGGATTCGTTCCTCCGGAGTTCGTTCACAATGACTAATTCGCGTTGTCAATTGTTCATCTTCTCTTTTTCCCGGAGTTCCAAGCTCTCACAATTTTCTCGTCATGAAGATCAATCTAATCATTGCAATTCTTCACCTTGTGTTTTCAACTTCTCTTTCTTTTCGTTATCCTTTTGTTACCGGAGTTCTTCATGGAGGTTTTACATGATGGTTCACCAATGATTTAATTCCTTTTTCGAAGTGTTCATCAAGATTTATTTCATAGGAGCTCAAGTATTATTCATCTTGCAATTCGGAGCGCAATTCTTTCACGCATATCTTTTGAGGTGGTCTTATGTCATTGTTGATAATTTTCCTTCGTGCTTCGTGATTCACAAGTTATCACGAATGAAATATTTTAAATCCACCAATCTCTTCATTGGAGTTATCTTGGGCTATATTTCACCTAAAGCCTTCCCTAAGGATTGTTGCTATTAATGGTGTTCATAAAGGACCCAAATTCTTCTTTTATCCTTCCGGTGAATAATCTTCTTGTCTCTTTGTTCATATCAATCCAATTTATCGTTTCCATTAGTGGCAGAATTTCAACTCAGTTTTGAGATGTTCTCCATAAGCCCACTACAAGCTTACTCTTTTTCGTTGTTGGTTTTTTTCCAACAACTCCGTTCGACCCTTCTCCTAAGGATGCCTTTTCAAACTCTTTTGTGGCAAGAGTTGGCATTTTCTTCTCCATTCTCCTATTTCAATTATCTATCTTCTATTCTTTTGTTCCGGAGGCATTGTAATGTTGCTCTTTTCAACCCATCATCTCGTTTTGTCAAAGATCATGTTCTTTTCCTTGCTTATCCCATTTAACCGGAGTGTTGTGCCCTCTGCTCAAGTTCTCTCATCTTATAAAGTTTCTTATCATTTTTCAACCAGAGTGCTTCCCGAATTTGGTCTTCCTTGATCCCCTTCCCTACCAGAGTGCTTTCAACTTCGTTCTTCTCCGTTGCATTCTTTCTTCAATATGTTCATCATCTCAAGGTTCTTTTGTTTCACTCGTTTGTCGAAGAAGCAAATTAGTTTTACCTCTTCTCTTTCTCTTCCGTTTTCCCTCCGGCACCATTCTAGATCTCGGGACGAGATCCTCTCGTAGTGGTGGAGTGTTGTAACACCCCGAGACCGATGTGCCAGGTGTCCTCCAGTTATTCGCTGTTGTTGCCTCGTCATTGCTTGCGTGTCATGCATTGCATATCATGTCATCATGTGCATTTCATTTGCATACATGTTTGTCTCATGCATCCGAGCATTTTCCCCATTGTCCGTTTTGCAATCCGGCGCTCCTATGTCCTCCGGTGTTCCTTTCTACCTCTTTTCATGTGCGGGTGTTAAACGTTTTCGGATTGGACCGAGACTTGTCATGCGGCCTTGGTTTACTACCGGTAGACCGCCTGTCAAGTTTCGTGCCATTTGGACTTCGTTTGATACTCCAACGGTTAACCGAGGGACCGAAAAGGCCTCATGTGTGTTGCAGCCCAACACCCTTACAAAGTGGCCCAAAACCCAACTAAACCTCCTCCATCATCTAGAGCGTTCGATCACGATCGCGTGGTCAAAAACCGCACCTCATTTGGAGCTTCCTAGCTCCCTCTCCCTATAAATATGTGATCCTCTCCGAAATTTCGGGTCTCTTCAACCCCAAACCCTAGATCCAACTCCCTCCGCGCCGCCGGACAAAAACCTCGCCTCCCGGACAATGTCCAGCCGCCACCGCCACCTCGCTCCGCCCTATCCGGTGCCGCCACGTCACCCCGCCACCGCCGCTAACCAATCCCGCTTCGCCACCTGTCTCCTCCGCCTTCTCTCTCCTCGCCTGCACTGCCGCGGTCCTGCGGGCCCAAGGACGGCCCGCCCAGCACGAGCGTGACCGCGCGCCTGCCTCCCGCGCTCGAGGCGCCTCGCCGCCGCTTGCGCCTCCTCGCCGCCTTCGAGCCTTGTCACCAGCGCCGCCCCGTCACCCGTCGAACTTCACCGCCACTGGTGCGCCTCCGCCGCCTCCCGCGCCGACGCCCTGCGCTCGACACCGCCTCGCCGACCACCGCCACCGTCCGCGCCATACGCCGTGCATCCGGCCGGCGCCTCGCCTCCCTGCCACCCCGACATCTCTGGCGAGCTCCGCAGCAAGCTCGAGCGACCCCCTCCATTTCCGGCGAGCTTGAGTTCAACCTTGGTTCGCGTGGTTCTATAGTGATCTGATCTGGATCTGGATCCATCCCCCGGTTGACTTTTCCCTCCTAACCCTAACTTTTTAGCATTTTTCTGCATGCCATAACTCTGTACTCATTGCTCCGATTCGTGCGTGTAGCATATCAAAATGTTCGTCCCGACGAGTACATCATTTCATCTCATTGCATCATTTTCATTTGAGCTCATCTTGATGCCCGAAATGATGTTGGAAGAGGGCTATGTGATGATTATGCCAGATCTGTTTCAGCAAATGGCCTTTTGTCATTTTTGCCATGATTAATGTGTGCATGCTATGATCCTGAGCTCTACATATGTTTTGTAGAATGCCATGCCATCTTTATAGGGGTGTATGCCATGTATTTTTGTGATCTTTGTGGTGACTAGCACAAGCATGCAAAGTAGCTTACTCAATGATGCTGATTTCAGGGACTTAGAATTTCACCAAGTCCTTGTCCTTTTATTGTTTTTATGCCATATGTTCATGTTGTTTCCTAGTGATCCATGCCTCTTTTGAGGATGATCAGTAAGGATGTTTTGTTAATATTGTGGTGCTCTATCCATCCATGTCTTTGTTTGCAATTATGGAGCACCCTAGCTTGAGTCAATCAAGCTCTACTTTTGCTATAAAATGTTCCTGGCAGATTGTTAACATGTTTAGCGATTTTGCCGAGCTTGTTGTAGTTGATCCGTGCATGCTATGTTGTTGTTATTGCCATGTATAGCTTTTATGCCATGTCTTCTTGTTGGGTGTATGCTTATTTTGTCATGCCATGCTTTGTAGTGAGTGCATCGAGCTCGTACACATGCCTACTTGTTAACTATTTTGCCATGCTTCAGTTTTTCACTAAGTCTGAATCTGTTTTCATTAATTGCTAAGTTCACATGCTTGCAATTGTATTTTCTGATCCCTTTTGGCTTATGGTCACTAAGGGACTTTTGTTACATGCTTTTAGTAGCTTCATGCCATGCCTTGCTTTGCCATGATATGTTACTGAAGCATATAGTTATCGTGCTCAAAAGATTGCTCCCTGATGATAAATTCTTGATTTGTTGTTATTTCACTAAGTCTCAAACATGTTATCTTTTGCACTTTTGCCATGCTTGTTTGAGCTTGCTAATGAGTGAATTAGCCATAGATCAGTGTTCATCTTTTGTCAAGCATCATGAGAGGATCCCAGCTATGTATTTTGTTGTCATGTTTGAGTGCAGTAGCATATTTAACTTGATGCATATAGATGGCTACTTGCTGATTATCGCAGACCGGTGCCATATTTGTTTTGCTTGCCATTTCCAAACCGTGCATCCGATTCCGGTGATCTTTATATCGATTTCAACTAAAATCACCTCCCCTTTCCAGTGGCACTCTTGGATTTCCAAGTTGAGGCCAGTTTCAATCATTTCTTTCCAAATCATGCATATGCATCACATACCGCATCCCGCATATCATGCCATGTTCATGTGTTGGTTGTTTACTATGTTGTGTGCTTCTTTCCGGTGTTGCTTCTTCGGGTTGGTTCCGATAACATCGCGTTTGTGAGGACCCGTTCGACTACGTCCATTTGTCTTCTTCATGGACTCGTTCTTCTTCCTTGCGGGATTTCAGGCAAGATGACCATACCCTCGAAATCACTTCTATCTTTGCTTGCTAGTTGCTCGCTCTTTTGCTATGCCTATGCCGCAATACCTACCACTTGCTTATCATGCCTCCCATATTGTTAAGCCAAGCCTCTAACCCACCTTGTCCTAGCAAACCGTTGTTTGGCTATGTTACCGCTTTGCTCAGCCCCTCTTATAGCGTTGTTAGTTGCAGGTGAAGATTGGAGCTTGTTCCATGTTTGGAACATGGATATTTTGTTGGGATATCACAATATCTCTTATTTAATTAATGCATCTATATACTTGGTAAAGGGTGGAAGGCTCGGCCTTATGCCTGGTGTTTTGTTCCACTCTTGTCGCCCTAGTTTCCATCATATCGGTGTTATGTTCCCGGATTTTGCGTTCCTTACACGGTTGGGTTATAATGGGAACCCCATGACAGTTCGCTTTGAATAAAACTCCTCCAGCAAGGCCCAACCTTGGTTTTACCATTTGCCACCTAGCCTCTTTTTCCCTTGGGTTAGGCCAGCCCAAGGGTCATCTTTATTTTAACCCCCCCCTCGGGGCCATTGCTAGTCTAAGTGTTGGTCCGAAACAGAGCCACTTGCAGCGCCACCTCGAGGAAACTTGAGGGCTGGTTTTAGTTGTACGTAGTGTTCATCCGGTGTTGCCCTGAGAACGAGATATGTGCAGCTCCCATCAGGATGTCAACGCATCGGGCGGTCTTGCTGGACTTGTTTTACCATTGTCGAGGATGTCTTGTAACCGGGATGCCGAGCCTGATCGGATTGTCTTGGGAGAAGGAATATCCTTCATTGACCGTGAGAGCTTGTGATGGGCTAAGTTGGGACACCCCTGCAGGGATTTGAACTTTCGAAAGCTGTTCCTGCGGTTATGGGCAGATGGGAATTTGTTAATGTCTGGTTGTAGAAAAGCTGAAGTTGATCTTAAGTAAAATACATCTACCACGTGTGTAACCGTGATGGTCTCTTCTCGGCGGAGTCCGGGAAGTGAACACGGTGTTGGAGTTATGCTTGACGTAGGTTGTTCTAGGATCACTTCTTGATCATAGTTTTATCGACCGTGCCTTGCCTTCTCTTCTCGCTCTCATTTGCGTATGTTTAGCCACCATATATGCTAGTCGCTTGTTGCAGCTCCACCTCATACCTTTTACCTTACCTATAAGCTTAAATAGTCTTGATCGCGAGGGTGTGAGATTGCTGAGTCCCCGTGACTCACAGATACTTCCAAAACCAGTTTGCAGGTGCCGATGATATCGTGTAGGTGACTCAACCGAGCTCAAGGAGGAGCTCGATGAAGATCTCGTTCTTTGCGTTGTTTCGTTTTAGTTGATCAGTAGTGGAGCCCAGTTGGGACGATCGGGGATCTCTGTAGCATTTGGGGTAGTCTTCTTTTATTTTGGTTCTGTAGTCGGATCTTGTTTGTATCTCGATGGTGTAATGCTTTATTCATGTAATTGTGTTAAGTGGCGATTGTAAGCCAACTATGTATCTTTTTCCCTTATGTATTACATGGGTTGTGTGAAGATTACCTCACTTGCGACATTGCTTTCAATGTGGTTATGCCTCTAAGTCGTGCTTCGACACGTGGGAGATATAGCCACATTGAGGGCGTTACAAATATATATGGCCAACATCATATAGCCAGCAGTTTAGTTGTTAATGAATTTCAGGGTGCTTAGTTTTGTCAAAGATTTCCAGGATGCTTAGAGGGTGCTTGGATCCAAGGGACTTATTTTAGTCTGACTAAAAATAGTCTCTTTAAGAGGCTAAAGTTCCAAGCACCCCTGACTAAAGAGGGGCTAAAACTAGTCTTGAGACTAAAAATTTTTAGTCAGGGGTACCCTACTAAAATGTGGATTAGTCCTCTCTCTACTCATTTAACTCCTCTCCTTTAACACAGGTGAGTTCTGGATTGGAGGGTTTGGAGGATAATAAATGCTCATTAACTTGATTTTAGCCTTTTTAGTATTTGGATCCAAGCATGGGTGAGGCTAGCATGTTTTAGTCCCACTACTTTTAGTCATGGGACTAAAACGTATCCAAGCACCCTCTTAGTTTTATTTGAGGGGTGGGTTTTGCTGGACACCATTATTGTGACTAGCCTTTTTAATAGTACTATATGCATAATTTGGCGACGAGCGCTCTCTATATGTACCACCTTTTTTTTAATTTCAAGTTTTGCTCCATGGCGCAATCCATCGATACTACTGTTGTACAAAAGTATATATTTTTTAAAAGGCTAGAGGGCGGGGCAGTCTAGCTTGGTCAGTTTCACGAGAGGCAAGGGCCTTTGTGATTTGACGGCTCATTACTGCTGGAAGGTAGGGCCTTGTGATTTGACTGCTCGTATAAATGCGTCGACGACCTGATCGAGGAGGAGCAAAGAACCATGCGGTATACTCAAGTTTTCCACTGGAGTAGTACTGCGATGGAGGAGCACGAAACACGGCAACCCAGTGCCATATGGCGAAAAAAAGATCTAATTTGCTAGTCATCTCATTGTTAGCATTGTTCTATTCATTCCCTCAAAAAAACCTTGTTCTATTCATGCCTTGCAGAGAACGTGCCACGTGCGGTGAAACACCCGAAGCAAAAGATGAAACACAGGAGCAAAAGAAGAAGGAAGATTATCACCCCAAATGATCTAATTCGCCGCGGAGTCGTAACTGCTTCTTCATCGCCTCCACGACCTCCATCTCATTGCACGTCTCCTCCGCCATCTTCATCATTGTGTCCATGACGCGGCATTTCTCGACGCGAGCCTTCATCATCTGTTCCACGGCCATATTACGTACCTTGACAGCAGCCGGGTGCTCGATGCGGAGCTTCGCCAACTCTTCCTTCTGTTCCATGGCGAGAGCCTGCAGCATCTTCATCGAGGAACTACTATTCTCATGCAGCTTCTTCTAGCCGGCGTTCTTCTCCTTCAACAGGTCGATCTCGTGGCAGAGCTTCGCATTGTCCTCCCGAAGTCGCAGGATTTCACCGGTTGCCTTCTTCTTCGAGGCAATGCTCTTCTTCAGCAGCATCACCAAGCCGGCAGTCAACTCCCCCTGCTGATTGAGCTCAGCGAGCATGTCGTCGAGGCTCTCCTTCAGCAACTCCATCAAGCCTTGGATGAACTCCTTCTGCTTATTGAGCTGATTGGGCATGCCATCGAGGGATAACGACTCCATCTCCGCCGGCTCGGCATGTTCGCCTCCGTGGCTAGGGCGCTCCTGGGAGCCATCGCCTGCCCGTGAGAGATCTTTCGAGGTCTCTGCGTGGCGGCGAGCCCTCTCTTTTTTTTGCAGCCTTGGTTGCCCCTCCCTTGTTACGAGTAGTTCTCGACCTAGAGCTCTGCTCACCGGCCATGGCAACGACGGACGAAGAAGAAGCACTTATGAGGAGGAAAGGTAGAGTGATTTTCGGTTAGGTAGTTCCCCTTTTTATAACCTAAGTACTAGCACTAGTACTAATACCTGCATAGTGGGAACACGTTCAGGTTTGGTACGTACTACTAGTAGGTGTGAGTAGGCTTTCGAATGTGATGGGAACAAGGTAAAGATTAATTGATGGTTTTGGTTTCGAGGCCCGAAACGGCTCCCGATGAGTTTAGCCGAACATAAATTTCAAGTACTACACTGCTCAAATGCGTAAATATTATGTTACTATCAAAAATTGGCACAAAATATGAAGGAGACCAATGGAAGTACTACTAGCAACCCACGATTTAACTACTCGCATGCGCGCAGTGGAGTAATAATGTCTTTCTTCCGCCCTCACGTCCACTCAATTTGCATGCACTGTATTAATTGACCATCAATGAAGTGAACGACTTTACACTCGTCAAATTATCACATGGGGTGGATCTTGGTACAAAATTGCGTCCGCCCGTGTACCCGCGTGTGCGTGTGAGGAATGAGTGCGTGCATGGCGTGCGTGGACATCTTAGCTTCATGCATGTACCACCAGTATGGCTCAGGGAGGACGAGTACATTCTTCTGGAACCAGCAGCACGTCACTGTGATCAATCCACGCAAGGAGGTCGCGACAACGCCTACACATGTGCCACGTGGCTTCATGAACTGTAAGAGAGACACTATGTAGCGTGCCATTGGTATTCTAATTTACGTGTTTCGCACATACTCGAAGTACTAGTAAGGTACACGTGCATTGCACGCATCAGATTTTGCAACCAAATTATGAATAAATACCACACTATAGCATGTAAGCTCTGAGTCATATATGCCCGATGTAGCCCTTAGTTTAATTCTTATAGTTCATCTCATTCAAAATCAATTAGTTTTTATAAAAAAGCTAAGAATGCGGGAATAGGAAAAACATGGGATTATAGTGGAATGTCGTCTTGAATCCTACAGGATTGTACGAGTGTTTGATTGTGCATAGAAAAACGCAGAATCCTTTCAAAGAGGTTTGAGTGGATGGGATGTTTCCTACGAAATCTAGTGCAAATGACTCATATGGAAAAATTCCTATGGTTTACAATCCTACGAATCAAACAACCAAGATAGGAAAAATTCCTAATGATTAGAATCCTCCAAAATTCCTTTGAGAATCCTTTGAATCAAAGAAGACCTTAATCTATTTTATGATTCATGGAATTGTGCATTGTAAAGCATAAAGTAAAAACAAATAATGGCAATTCAACTAGAAAAAAGTTTGGGCAGTTATGATACAGAAGATTCTAGAACAAAAGAGAACCACTGTTGTTTTGAGGTTTGTGCATTATGCTTAAGTTCAACCATGGAGTCTGCTAGATTGTACATGTGGAAAAATCCGGTGGGGGGCTAGAAGATGGTGTGAGGGGCCAAGTGGAGGGAGACTATGAAGGAATGCACAAGTGCGAGATCGATATTTAGAGAGAGGGGGCGAACACGTGCGCTGATGCGTGCAGTGGCGGAGCCATGAAAAATAAATGAGCTAGGGGGCCAAGCATTGCTAATCCTTTACGAGGAGGGTCAATTCATGAACTTAAACCATTTTAACTTAAACCATTTTTAGCAGCAATTGTCTAATGATCACATTCATATTAGCCTTGATATATAGTGATGTTAGGGGGGAGGGGGGCAGGGCCCTTACTGCCCCCTGTCTTCGCCATTGTGCACACGTCTGAGAGATGAAGCGGAAGGCATGTATGATGAGAGGGGGACGTTGGATACATAATTAATGTGGGTGTATTAGCTATATATGTTAATCCTATATAGAGAGGCATAGATTGATCGATGTGGACGTGGGAAAGAGGGTGAGACCTCACTGGATATATCGATTGATCGGTTTGTGTGGAAAACTATGAAAGACCTAGCTATATACACACATACATAGAGGAACATCGATCGTTGCGCATGCACACATGAGAGATAAAGAATGCCCGATATGATGGAGAGGGGGATGTGTGTTGGTGTGTGCCTTCATGGGAGACCGACCTGAAGAAAAAGATTGCATGCGTGCGATGGATAATGCCGACTGGTAGTGTGTGTGCATGCATGCACGAGAGAAAGTTAGTGGTACAATTATAAAGAGAAGACTACTGTATGGGTGTAAAAGAATAGATGAATAGGTGAGGCCACAATCAATGTAAAGTTGAATTCAAATATTTGAATAAGAGATCCTGATGTTTGAAACCCATGCATGCATGAATATAACGGAGATCTACGCGGTGTGGTTTGGAAACGAGCATGTTGTAATGTATACACATTGAACAAGGTCAGACTGATTTGAATTTGAGATACCGATGGCAGACATCATTTGGCCACGTCGCATCCGTGCATGGACACACTATTCTAATTGGAGATGATGGGCGGCTTTTGCATCACATATCTATATCTATACCCCTATATATATTATATTATATATTTTTTTATATTGTGTGCGGGTAACTTTAACTTTGAAAGATGGTCGTTGGATGAGGCGAATCCGATGGTCCAAAGATGGCAAATTTGAGCACTACTGGCCGTTGGATATCATCTAGATTCCACCAGATTTCGCCACATGTATAATCTAGAAGACTCCATGGTTGAACTTAAGCATAATGCACAAACATCAAAACACAAGCACTTCTTATTTATTCTAGAATCTTCCGTATCAGAATTGCCCAAATGTTTTTCTACATGATTTGCCATTATTTGTTTTTACTTTATGTCTTACGACACACAATTCCATGAATCTTAAAATAGATTAGCTTTCTTATAAAAACTAGATGATTTTGAATGAAATGAACTATAAGAATTAAACGAACATCTACATCATGCATATATGACTCAAAGCTTGCATGCTATAATGTGGTATTTATTCATAATTTGGTTGCCAAATCTCATGCGTGCAATGCACGTGTACCTTACTCTAGTCTAAATGGTGTTTGTGTGTGTGTTGTGCGTGTTGAGGTGCAAATTGTCTTTTTTGGTACACGTTAAGCTAGTTCTTCCGAAATTTCAAGCCGCGCCTTGTTATGCCGAAAATTCAAGCTAGCGTCTCTGTCTATCGTGCTGCGAAACTCCCGCCTCTTCAACCCGTGCCTTGTTAGCCCGAAATATTTAAGATATATCTTTGTCTCGTTGTGCTCTGACAACTCCCTCCATCTCAACCCGCGCCTTGCTATTCCGAAATTACAACACGCGCGAAAACTCCCACCTCCTGTGAAATCCCGACACGTGAAATGCCCGTGGTACCCCTGAACCGAAAGAACCGCCTCAAATCGGTGGGGGTACTTTCGTAACTTACCCCACATTTCGGACAAGCGTGTCTCTAAGCCATGGTTCCCCACTGCCATCCCATCCGCCCACCCATTCGTACACCGAGGCCGCGAAAACCCGCGACGAAACCCCACACCCTGCTCCGTCCGCCACCTAGCCGGAGCCTCTTCCCCGGCGACGTCGTCCACAGCAACACCTCGAGGTCCCTCATCCACTGTACCGGATGAGGATCCGTCGTCGATCTCATCGTCCCGCCGGTTCAGCCACCCCGTCCTCCACCTCCAAGGAGCTGCCCCAACGTTCCCCTCTTCTCTCGTGCCACCTCCATTCCCACACCGCCGTCTTCACCTACACCACCGGAAGAGCATCATCATCACCGTTTCCTCGGATGAAGCTGCGGCCTAATCGGCGCCACCAAAGAGGTTGTACATTAATCGCCGCATTTTCTTCTTGATTCAATCTCACGGTGCTGTCGGTGCTCAGTCCCGAGCCGACAAGGCGCAGCTCCATCCACGACGGCGTCGCATGCCACTTCCTCCACGGCGTCGCTCCCTCGGCGGCGACGTCCACATGAGTAGGACCTGCTACTGCTTTAGCTCTCGCTCGCGCTGCTACTGTGCTCTTGCTCTCGGTCCCCTGCCTGGTCTGCTCTTGCTATTGCTCTTGCTCGCGCCGTTGCTCTCGCTCTTGCTCTTGCTTGCGATCCTGCTCCGATTTAGCTACACTTCACTCTGTTGCCGCCGGGGTGAAGGAAGAACCAGCCGCAGCGGGGAGGGGGGCTCGCCGGAGAGGTACCCCACTATCTATCTTAGGGTTCAGGATGGGGGCGGTGGTCGCCGGCGGTGGCGGGGCGTTGGCGGGGCGGTGGCGTGGGGATTGCCGGAGAAAAAGCTCGGCACGGGGGGGGCTAGAGGGATGGCCGGGGCGGCGGAGGACCAACGGTGGGGAGTGTTTTCGGGGCGGGCGGGGCGGCGCACCGCCGGCCGCGGGCGGCGGGGGCTGCTGTTTGGCCGACTCAGGGGGGTAGAGGTTGAAGATGAACCGCGGGCCCTTTATTTCGTATCCAACGGCTGCAAAATCGACTGACCAGAGATGAAAAAGTCAGTGGACCGACGTGTAGCCTCACCTTGCTAGTGCGTTCAGTTTCGACAGCAAAATTCAGTTTCGACAGCAAAATTCAGTTTCGACAGTTAAGTTCAGTTTCGACAGTTAAATTCAGTTTCGACAGTTGAGTTCAGAGATGAGCGGCTGATGTATTTTACATCTAGCACTTTGTGGTTATGTATTTTACGTCATGTATTGGAGATGCTATTAGAATTCCACTCAGGTTAACGTTGTTCGTTGTCTCTCTTGTCCTGCTTCAGCCTCGGCGTCGTACAACTCACCGGAGCTGCTCCAACGACGAAACCCTCCATCATAGCGGAGCAGTACCTCGGGCTCCATCTCCAGACGCCTAAGATCTTCTTCCCCTCCTCCGACAGCCAAGTCAGCCGGAGCATCCTCACCGGCCAACCCAATCACGCTGAGATCGACATGGCTTCGCCAAAGAGGTTGTACACTTGTTGCATCTCTTTTTTACTCTACATGTTATATATATTGTCCACCGAGCACTCGTAGTAACGGGAAATACGATTATTTTATCCTACTATATGACAAGCAGTGAGGTACCAGGCAACTTAGCTATCCGTGATGGACTCTCTTGAACGCCATCATTATTTACGCGTTTGAGTTGTGCATTTGTCGATGGGCCTGGGAATTGAGCTAGTATGGCAGTGGCCTGGGTCCAAAGTAATAGAAGTAGCACAAAAACATTTTTTTAGTGTAGGATTTTCCTTGCTCAAGCCTGCCTACTAGAATCGCCAGTGCTTGAAAGAAAAAGTGAATGAAAAAGATCGGAATTGGAAAGTTTCCTATGGTACTACTTTTCATGAATTTGGTGCAAAGGGATGGAGCAAAGGAAAACTGTAGGATTTGTTCCTTTAGTGTCTCCTTGAAAGAAAACCCGTAGGAATTCTAATTTCCACTTCTCCTCCTTTTCATATTCCTATTCATCAAGCACAAGACTAAGAGATAGTAGCATAATAGCATTATAACCGTACATTTTCTTGTGGTTTGACTTAATCTCACCATGCTTTTTTGCATCCTGTAATCTTCCAATTGTTGTGAATCAAACACCCAGATTGGCAAAAATCCTGTGTTTTTAAATTCTCTGTTTTGCACGTGCATTCCTATCCTATTCCTGTCTATTTCCTATCCCTGCATTGTTAGAATCCTCAAATTCAAACAAGCCCTTACTCAATTACTTCTGTTACAGATATATGTCAAAGAAAACCTTGTGTGGTTTGTCCTGCTCCTGCGGCGCTATGTTCCACCCCAGCTCAACTGCTCCAATGACGGAAGGGTTCACCACAGCAGGGATCCGCTCTCCAGACTGTCTTTCGCCGCCTCAGATCTTCTTCCCCACCGTCGGCAGCCACGACAACTGCATTACCATCATCAACTGAGCAGATGACCTTGAGGACTACACGGGTCCGCAAGAGAGGTCGCACTCTTCCGTGTCTGCTTACGTTATGCGTCGCTTAATATGATGACATGCTACATTATCATCGTGTTCACCTATTAGACTCCGAGTCAGGTCCAAACTAATGCTGAAACTTGAGTTTTTAAATAGTTGTGGGGTACATATTGGGGCAGCAATCAGTACTATCTGGTTAATCTCCGGTGTCTACTATGAGTTTCATGTTGGGTGCAAACAAACATTAAAGGAGCCATTATCTGTATTTTTTAACTAAAGCTATTATCTGCCTGCTATCATTGGTTTTGGGTCTATCCACAGTTTGCTACCATCACTCTGGATTTGTGCATGCACTCCTTACATAATCTCACTATGTTTTATTCCTATGCATGCCAGTTATTGTACACAATGGAACTGATCATGTAGAGCAAAAGAGACGAGCCTTGCGTGGCAATAAAATTTCATGCAGACGTCGTTCCATGGTGGGCGCAAAGGCAGCCCCCCTCCACCCATTTCGGATCGTAATCAAGAGGAAGATAACTGTTATGAGGGGGATTCAGAAGGAGAAGACCATTCCTATTTACCCCATGAGGTCTTTGCTCTAACTTGGCATGCTGATGTTGGTAATATCATGCATATGGTGCCTTGCATTGCTTACTGTATACATTAAAGATGTCATCTGCTTAGTTTAGACAAGCTTTGTGTCAATGCCATTTGTTTAGTTTCTTTATCGTATATGTGAATCATGCAATGCCATCTTGTCTAGCCAGGCATCATATATGTGAATTTTGCAATGCCACCCTGGTTAGCCAGTCATCTTATATGTGAATTATATCATGCCATCATTTTTTATTACGTGTTAAATTTGTCAACAATTTTAGTACATTCAATTACTCTTCCTGTGCATCAGCCATTTGGCACGGTCATGGAAAAATCTGGAGTGGAAACAAGGTCTTAAGAGCAGACAATGCTATCTGACGAAGCGCATGTCTTGCTGGTTACCGATAGCTCCTCTGAGGAGGATTCAGAGACAGATGACCAGTCATATTTCCCCCCGAGGTGCATGCCCTAACTTGGCAGGGTTATGTGGCTCATATCGTGCGTATGGTATCTTGCATTGCTATGTCATTTGCTTAGTTTAGACATGCTTTGTGTGAATGCCACTTGTTTAGTGTCTAATTACCATATATGTGAATTATGCAATGCCATCTTGTTGCAAGACATTATATATGTGAATTATGCAATGTTATCTTGTTGCAAGGCATTATGTATGTGAATTATGCAATGCAATGCTGTTTAGGCAAGCGTCATATATGTGAATTATATCATGCCGTCATTTTTTGTATTTCTCATTGCTTTTGTCGACAATGTTTGTATATTCAACTGCTCTTCCTGTGCATCAGCTATTTGAATTGGTGATGGAGAAATCTGGAGTGAAAACAAGGTCTTCAGAGCAGACAATGCTACCTGCTGAAGTAGATATCTTGCTGGTTACAGATAGCTCTTCAGAGGAGGATTCAGAGGCAGATGACCAGTCCTATTATCCCCCTGAGGTGTATGCTCAAACTTGGCAGGGTTATATTACTCATATAATGCATATGTTGTATTGCAATGCTTAGTTTTTACATCATATACACAATATTGAATGCCATCTCCTTAGTTGACACATCATATATGCGATTGCCCTCTGCTCACTTCCTTAGTATATAAATCATATATTTGAATTATGTCATGCCATGAAGTTTACATAGACAGCATGTATCTGAATTATGGCATGCCAACCCATTTTCTAAAGACATAATATAGTTATATCATCTCATCCTATTTACATAGTCATCATATTTAAATTATGTCATTCTATTCGTGAATTATATCATGCCATCATGTTTCCATCAACGGCATGTTTGTGATTTATGGCATGCCAACCACTTTAATAGACACATCGTATAGTTATATCATGTCATCCTGTTTACATAGTCATCATATTTTGAAGTATGTCATTCTATCCTATTTAGTTAGCCATCATACATGTGAAATTGTGTCATGCTATCCTGTTTAATTAGCCATCATATATGTGAAATTATGTCCTGCTATTCTGTTTGCTTAGACAACATAAATGTGAATTATTTCATGCCCTGTTTTCTTCCCTACTATCCATTGCACCTGTCTATCTTACAATGTCTCTACATTCAATTACTTTTCTTGTTTATCAGCCATTTCAATTGGAGGGAGTGATGGCAGTGTCTTTGGGAGTAAAAACACGGTCTTCAGAAAAGATCATGCTACCTGTCGATGCAGATAGAACCACGGTTGTACTTGCCCAAGAACCAGCCCCACCACACATAACCCACATTCATGCATATTGTACCCCTACCTAGTTGGACAGAGAACCAGCTACACCCCTTCTAACCCCAACCCCAGCAGATAGACACCTAGTTCCCGTTGACACAGTACCGTCTCCACCACAGAGCACCCAAACACGAGCAGTTAGTAAGGCAACTGCAGTGCCCAAATCACGAGGACCACCACTCCGAACCCGAATTCAGCACTTAAAGCAGAAGAAGAATTGTTCTCAGGTCAGGTTCCGTAGCTATGGTTCACACTACTTTGCTCTTGCATCACTGTATTTACTGATACCAACTAATTTCAAATTTGAAGGATGCAATTGAAACTCCAATGGCGCAACAGGTATGTTTTAAACCTGTTTCTTCAACGTGTTTGGCTGTTTGCTGTTGTAACTTGCTCTATGTTGATTTCAGTTTCAATTGAATAAACAGTTATGTTCTCATGCCATGCACATTATAAGTGTTGTTATTGCTGTGTAGTTTCCCACACTTATATTCTGTCTATGCTGCTTTGTCTTAAATAGATATGATTCAAACTGTATCTATCTTGATTTGGCAACATAAACTAGAATGATATAGACCATACAGTGACCATACTACATAGATATATGTTTGTTTCATGCTGTTATCCTGTCCACCTCACTACTGAACTGGTTTACCAAAATGAGTTTCATATACTATATTGTAAACCTGAGATGTGTTTGTTTGTTTCTCTTTTAGAACGCGGATAAAATATTGGAGAAGAGTACCCTGTTATGCAATGGTAAAGGAAGTAATGCAGATAAGGTTCAAGATAGTGAGACATCCCTGTTGGTCTCCAAGAAAGCTGATAAAAACTATATTGAAGACACTAAGACAACCCCAAAGTCCTGTCTTGATGTAGTGTTCGAGTTACTGGCTACCACTGCTGGCACCAGCTCTTCGAACTCGTTGCCTGAATCAGTTCGGCTTCTTGACTCTCAACTTCAAGTTGAAAGACATCGATCAGATGTTATGCGACAGGAAGCCGAAGGACTTAGGAAGTCCCTGCAGAATTCAGATGCATACTTTCTGGTGCAACAGCAAGCGCTGAAGGACTTAAGCGCCAAACAAGAGAAAGTTAATAAGCTTGCTAAGCATCTTGCCAGCATTATGGGTACCCAGGATATTGTATCTTGAGCTCTTCTGAAGTGGTTTCAGTTTTGGACTTGTTTTGCTGCGGCGTTTATATGCTGCTGTGTTCCCTATATTTGCACTGGTGGCGAACTTTGATGCCCAGTGGATGTAATATGTGTAATAGCCGTGATAGCCTAGTGTAAGTTACTTGCTTATTTATTTCCTTGTTGTCTTGTTTATTTGTTTGCTTGTAGTCAGTGCGGTTCTTTTTCTGTGGTTTGCTAGTGGCTGCAATAACCTATTTTTTAAAACTAGGCCACAATAACCATGGGCTAATATTTACTGTAGTGACACTGGGCCTCCTACGGGCCGTAGAAACAATGGGCCTTCTACGGGCCGTATAAATAGTGGGCCTTCTATGGGCCACAAAAACAGTGGGCCTTCTACGGGCCATAGAAACAGTGGGCCTTCTACGGGCCATATCATCAATGGACCTTCTACGGGCCGTATCATCAATGGGCCTTATACGGGCCAAACAGACCGCATTCTGGCCATAAACAGGCTAGAGTTAGAATCGTCCGTTCATGGGCCGACCATAACGGGCCATCGTTAATAGGTCGTATTTGATGACGCTATGAAAACGGCCCAACGTATTAACGGACCACAAACGGGCCGACTGTAACCATGGGCTGAATTTGGCCCACAAGCAGAAAATGACAGTAACGGGCCGTAAGTAAACGAATGTTGGAAATGAGCCCAAGAATAAATGGGCTCTGAGAAGGCCGAAAGATAACATGGGCTGGAGACGGCCCAACGGAATAACGGGCAGTTAATGGGTATAAAGTGATACACTGTTCATTATGGGCTAGTTTCACCACGGGCCGTTAATGGGTGTAAAGCGGTACACTGTTCATTACGGGCCAGTTTCACCACAGGCCGTTAATAGGCCAAGAGTTACATAGGGCCTCATATGGGCCGAAAGACGTCATGGGCCATACATGGGCCAGAAGTGAAAATGGGCTGGAATCATATTGGATGGCCCAGATGATGCTACTGGGCCTAATTCAGATAGGGCGTAACAGGCCTTGGGTTAGCGGGCTATAAATGGGCTATATGCGAACAGGCCGTTAACAGGCTTTCCATGGGCCGGTCCGCCACCTTTTGACCAAGTTAAACGGGCCGGCCTTTTCACAGGAATGGGCCTCTGTTGGGCCGTGCCACGTGTCAACGTATCATAGGCGCCTTCTATCCAATGAGTGGATGACATTTGTCCTGACGATGAGCCGACACGTGTTTCCTCCAGCCAATGATGATTTTACACGTGGAAAATCCCCATTGGTCAGGGCTGTTAACGGGTTATCGGATCCAAAACCCAACCCGATAGCTTAATGGCGTTCCGTTACGGTGGATGCCACGTGTCGGTCACCCTTGACGAAAGCACTTCTGTGACGCGCGATGTCGTGGATTTGTCACGGCAGATGTCCTAGTGTGAGGACTTAGTCGCGAGGCCAACACATCTATGTGGTAGCTTGAGAGGGGTTGAGCGGGACGAGAGACGCGATGTTTTACCCAGGTTCGGCCCCTCATGGTGGAGGTAAAAGCCTACATCCTGCTTCATTGATATTGATGATGATGATCATGGTTACAAGTGTGCTCTATCTCGAGAGCTATTGTCTAAACCTAACTTGTCGAACTTGTCCCTCTTCCCTCTTTTGGGGAGCCCTGCCCCTCCTTATATATGTTGAAGGGGAGGGTTACATGTGGAGTCCTATTAGGATTAGGACTAGTCTATCTTCTAATACAAATCGGATACAAGTCCGGGTCTTGACTCCTTGTAAGGGAAATACACCTTTCCTCTTAAATCGGCCCACCATTAGCATAAACCGGGCTTCTGGGCCTTGGGCCTTGTCATCCGTCTGTCCCGCCCGCCAGGTTATCAGTGAATCATAATGTTCAAGCGAATTGCTTATAAACCACCAAGTTAAGGCGGGTCGCCAGTGAATCGCCAAGTGTCAGCCGGGTCTCAAGTAAACCGCCAAGTCCGGCCGGGTTATACTTCCAGCCGGTTTACGCTGCGGGGTATATCCCCGACATTAGCCCCCAGTTTAGCTTGGATTTATCCATGGTAAACTGATCCTGTAAACAAACACAAGAACAACTTTGACAAGTTGTACTCCAAGTTAAAAATTCTTGTAAACCGGCACCTGATCATCCTTAAATCCTTGTTATTTCCTCCTTCTAGAAAATCCGAGTCAATAAACCAACTTCATAATCAATTTGCTTGCAGAAGATATTTTGTAAATAAAGAATCCATTCGAGTCGGCCTTCAATGCTCTGATTTGACAAAAATATTGGTCTTCAAATATTCAACTAATATTCAGCCGGCTTGAAGATGTAGAACTTGTCGGTTTATGATTACCACCATTGTTGGGTTATAAAAACTGATAATTTCGGGTCATGATTGTTGCCAACGCCGGTTCACAACGCCGGTTCATGATTATTGATGACGCCAGGTTGCAGTCACAGGGTCATAATAATTGGTGACGTCGGGTCAATCTGGTTTGCTCAACAGAGAATTTGAAAATATTTCTTCGATAATAATATAATACCTGTAGCCCCCAAGTCTTGAGTAGAACAAAGTGATGGCTTAAGACTTGCTTCAATATAAATACTACCAATTTTGAAGAAATCCATGTTGTTCATCCCAGTCACTAGTAAAAACTGAATACTCCATATTATGTAGCCCCCAAGTACCGGGTTGTCATGCTTGCAGCAACCTGGGACTTTGTAATTGCTTATAAAAACTTCAATCACTGTATCCCCCAATTGCCGGGTCATTATGCAATAATGAGCAGGGACTTTGTAAATATAATCATGTAGACTTGAGCAGTGATGTGTAGCCCCCAAGGGCCGGCTTAGTAAGATAATACTGAACCAGGACTTGATATATACTTCAATGAAAACAACATCTTATAATGTAGCTTCCATCGTAGGGCTTGAACCCACGTCCACAAGGTTAAGAGCTTTGTGCTTTACCAACTGAGCAATGGATCCTTCAATATTATGGACGAAAACTTGTGTACCTTGAATTGTTGACAGGAGCAATTGGTAGCCCCCAAGGGCCGGCTCATTATAATATGATGAGTCGGGTCTTCAATAAGACTAGTAAAAATGACTTTGCATTAGCCCCCAAGTGTCATGGTGCATGCTTGCAGCGACATGAGACTTGCATGTATTCTCAATTTGAATAATGTAACCCCCAAGTGCCGGGTTGTAAGCCTGCAGCGACTCGGGACTATTCCTTCCATTGTAGAATAAATCATATCCTTTGATAAAATAATAGCCATTGCGCTAAAGCGACTTTGAAAACTCAATAATACCGGTTATTAATAACCATAAAAATCCAGCCATGTTGGCTATTCAAGATAATATAACCCGGTATGAAAACCTTATTCATTCAATATCATAATGAAAATTCAGCCAAGTTTGGCTATTTGAATAATATAACCCAATGATTTATAAGCGCATGATTCCAATGGCGCAATCCAAATATATATACTGGCAACTTATAGTCCAAAGCTAGGCCGGTTTAACAAACCTATTTCTGCATACAACAAGTTTAAAGTGTCCTGGCGGTTTACCGCTGGATGGGTCATAATGCCCAACATATAACCCGGGTTTATAACCAAGGCTGCACTTAAGAATAATCAAATATGAAATATATCATACATGTGACATTGAATCACATTGTTGGTTTTACCAACTTTTTGTAGTAAAGGTGATAACCCCAATCTTTAGTACTGATAACTCCTTCCATATTGTGCCGGTTTATGATAAAACCGTACCGGGTTGTGATAAACACCGGTTTATCCATATTCAATTCTGGCGACTTATAGTCGAAACCAGACCGGGCTGATAGTCTCCGGATTATGATTTGATAGTGTACTGACAACTTGCTCCACTTTTGGAATTCATGTATGCATAATCCTTTATGTTCCTGCATATGAAAACTAAAAGGCATCCTCGTTGGCTGACCAACTGATTGTATGGTAGAGGTAAAAACATCAATCCGGAGTGCTGATAACTCCTGGCCCTCTTACCGGTTCATGTAGAAATCATATTGAGCTAAAAGCCGTTGATTTGTTCGTATAAGGTTAGTGACATCTAGTCAAGACCATTCCGGAGCAATGCACTACCAGTTTAGAATCTGATCATGTACTAAGAACAAGCGCTGAAAGTCATGCCGGTTTATAATGAACACCGGTTTGTCAGGAAAATGTTTATAAATCCCTTATCATGAAAACAGTAAAAACAACAGAAATATGCAAGGCTTTTCATGGGCTGCCAGGCCCTAAATCGAGGCTTGTCATGGGCTGCCAGGCCGCTGAGTTAAACCATTTTGCAAAGCCTTTTTAAGATGGACCTCAATCTTTAACCAATCACCGATTTAACTTTAACAAGTTCAGGGTCCATGGGATTGACTTGTGAAACGTTCGATGGGTCATACCAGGTTTACCTGGATGGAGTGACTTACTTAAAGAGGCAGGATAACCCGGGGTGTTAGGTGTATACACCAGGCTTCCAAGCCATGGCTTGATAGCCCATTACAAGTGTAGATTCTAAGTTCATTTCGATAGCAAAGAATCCCCAAGTAACATTTTGAGCTGTGCTCAGTGGGTGCCTATGTTTGAGTTATTGTTTTACAACACTCTCTTTGGCCCCGGATTGATTTGGCTTTGAGCCGATCAAGAGGTGTGACTATGCTTCGGATACGACCAAGCCCCCAAGTGATGCTGTGGCATTACGCCGATCAAGAGGTGTAGCTATGGTTCAGATACGACCAAGCCCCCAAGTGATGCTGTGGCATTGCGCCGATCAAGAGGTGTAGCTATGGTTCGGATACGACCAAGCCCCCAAGTGATCACCAATAAGGCAGGATACCCATGTTTGAACCGCGCATCATGGCAGCAGGTCCTCTTCGGCCACCTTTAACTTTTTGCAAGAGATAAATTCTTCTTGAACCGGGATTTTGAACCGGATATTGAGAGCTTCAAAGCTTTGTGGGAGATATCTTTCCCTTGAACCGAATTGTAAACCGGAATCTTCATTTTCAACCGGAAATTTTCTGACGGCTTTCAACTCGAACTTGCGAGAAGTTAATTCCTTTTTGAACCGGAAATTCTTAAACCGGATTTGAGAGCTTCAGAGCTTCGTGGGAGAACAAATTTCCCTTGAACCGGATTTTAAACCGGCATTCTTCATTTTGAACCGGAAATTTTCTGACGGCCCTTAAATTTTCATCCATATGGTAGTAGCCTCCGGGACCGGGTTATCTTTCCCTCCAGCATCCTGGGGTTCTTGACTTCACTGAAAAGCCGGCAACCTTTGCTGAGTCATATCATTATAGCCTCCGAGTCTCAAGGCTTGAGATTCTTCATAATTAACTGTGATATAGACCGGTTTGAATCCTGCATGGGACAACTTGCAAACCGGAGTAATTGCTCTTTAAAGAAAGCAATATATAATTTATAAAAATATGCTGGATGGATTTCACCTGATGCGTCAAGTCAACAATTATCACCGCGGAGTTGATGATCACCGTGGTGAAACTGAAAACAATCGCGACCGAGTCGGCCGCGGGTGTTGACAGATTTTTCGGCCGCGGCGTTTTAAACCGGTGTGGAGGGAGAGTCAATAGTGGCGTTGTAAACCGGTGTGGTCGCGAGAGACGGCCACGATGCTGTAAGCCGGTGCGGTTGTTTGTTGAATAACGACGACCACCTGGGCCGAAAGATGTTGGTGTGCCTTCATCTCCGCGGTATAATATCACTTTTTGTCGCCCTGCATAAACAATATTGCAGACCAAGGTAAAGATAAACTTGTTTTTTGACAAAAACAACATGTGCTAATAAATCAAATTTGGATGGATATCACCTGATTTGTTTGGGCGACGGATGATCCGTTTATCGCGACAGAGGTGGCTCAGGCAGACCAGCGGCTCAATATAGCTCCGGCGGCTCAGGCAGACCGGCGACTTAATATAACCCCGGCGGCTCAAAACAGCAAGGCGGCTCAACGCGGCTCCGGCGGGTTGATGTAGATTAAGCTGCACAGGCGACGACTTGCGCACACTCGTTCCATCAGTAAGCGGGCGTAGACGCAGGTGCGTGATGGTGCTCACGTACACTTCATAGGCACAACATGGCACCACCTTTGCTGCACATTAAAATATACATACCAAAGTATTCTTTGATGAAAACAATATGTTTAATAAAATAGACTTAGATGGATATCACCTGATTTTTTTTCCGGATGACCGATGATCCGTATACATCATCCGTGGATAACCCGGCGATGCTCAGGGACCAGGCAAATGTCAACTTGCCCGCTTGCTAACCCACTGCTTCTTCCCATTAGCTCCAATTATCTGATGCCACGAAATTCAGAATGTGCCTCAATATATGCAGAATTGATAGCTCTTTATGTTGTCTCTACTTCAGCTTTCCCTTCTCCCGCCTGGATGTCGTTGACAATGTCTGAAATACTTGTCTCATCATGAGAAAACTCCGAGGAAACGGCCACCAGCAAGACTGATATTTTGGACATGTCTATTAAGCGGTGTTTTCCACTAAATGATCTTCAAAAAATCTGCGGAAACCATGCTGTATCACAACAATGTTTTTCACTCTGTATTTTCAAGCATAAGCACAATCTGCCAGGTGACTTTATTGAGACCAGGAAAAAATCCGCCACAGGTTACACTCCCATCGTTTACTCACTGAGGTTCAAAATATACATTGTGTACGTGGGCCTGCCCAGTGCGCCCATTGTTTAACCAAGCTACAATTAGGGTCAATTCAGTCAGTTCCATTAGATGTTGGTAAGGCAAACTCATGAACACAGCCATTCCACGACTCTTCTAAAAGAACCATCAACATTATTCAGCACTCCCGGCAGCGAGGCGGTAAGCCGGCAAGGCGAGCCACGGTGACGGCGGGTCGACAAGACGGCGGGTCGCGGCAGCGTGTTGGCTCGGAGCGGAGGTGAAGCCGCTCGCCCCTAGTGGCTCAGCGCAACCACGGCAAACGGACGCCGGTGGCAGCTCGGAGCGGAGGCGGAACGAGGCCGAAGCAATGGAGGTCGGGGCGGCTTGAGCGCTACGTGGATGGCGTCTCAGCAGAGATATCGATGCAGCAAGGCCGGTGGAAGCGGCTCGGTGGTGGAAACGGGCGAACCATGGTGACTCGGGGAGGCTCTGGGCCAGCGGCAGTGGAGTAAGGTGGAGGGGCGGCTCGACAGCTGCTCGCGGGCGACGACTCACTTGCAAGGCCGTAGCAGCTCAAGGACGACACGCGGCAAAGCAACAAGGACGGCGGCTCGGTGGCATAGGTGAGCTCGACGGCAGCTCGCAGGAGGCTTACCATGGCGAGGCAGAGCAGCCATGGTGACTCAGTGGGCGGCTTGGGAAACAGGACCACGCAGGAGGCCCACATCCGAGACAGCGAGCGAGAGAGTCAGGAGACGAGTACGCAGGCGCGGATCGTGGAGAATTCCGGGTTGTGGCCGGCTCCATTTCCGGGTCGTTGTCAAGGAGGCGAGGCGAATCCATCCCCGCATCTTCCGGGTCAGACAGGGCTCGCAGGCGGAGGTAAGACCGGTGTCGAGGCGAGCGGCGGCCACCGGCAGCAGCGAAGTGGCGAAACGCAAGGGCGGCTCGGTCAAGCGGAGGTGAAAGGCGATTCGAAGGAAACTGATGGCTCGACGGCCAAGGACGGCAGCACCGGGTCAAAGCGGTGGCGGAGACGGCTTAGGGCCAGGGTGACTTGGCAGCGGGGGCTTGACGGCGGCCGGTGGCGTGGACGCGAGCCATGGCGGCCTGAAGGCACCGCCGTGGCCACAATGGCCGAGGAGTCCTGGCCATATCCTCTTCTCCGCCAACTGTCGTGGTCCACTTCTGGATCATGGCCATCTTTTTTTTATTCGACTTGCTAGTAGCACACGATGGCTAGGCGTCACGTCTTCGATTCCTTATCTACTACCCCTGTGAAAGCACGAGAGTGCGGAGAACCAAAACATCTACACCGTTCATAGCATCGAATCCTACGCTCCAGGTTGCTCCAATCTTTAGCAGCAAACTATGTTTTAGCCGCGCTTAATTAATTACCCACGCTGCCACTCGACCCACGCCGTCACAAAAAATAGAAACAATGACCCACGCGCACACGCTCGCACGTTCGTCACCCCACCCTTCTCGCTCCCGATCCCATCTCCCCACCGGCCTCAACTTGGCTATGGCGACGGGGAGACGAGGATCAACAACTCCTCTCCACTGCCTTCTCCACCGCCGCCCGCCACACGCCTCCTCGCGTCCCTCCTTCATCCCCGTCCCCGATTGGGCCGCCGCCACCACCGCACCATCAGGGGACGCCAGGGGAGTGCAACCACCGCGCCGCCAGGGCCGGCAATGCGTGAGCCGCCGCGGGTACCGCGCCGATCGCTGCTTCTGACGATGCGGGAGCCGCCCCATCCGGCGAGGACGAGGGGCGCCGTCACCGCTGATCCTCACTTCCTCAGGGCGCATGCTGCATCTGAAGCCTCCCTAATGCGCTCCTCCACTCCGTTTCTAACACGTAGTTCATACCTGGCTCGCCGCTGCCATGCGCCGCTGAGCTCTGGAGCAGCCGCTGTCGAAGCCCATCGCCAGCCGTCCTTGGGTGGGCCGGCGCCGAAACTCGGCTCCCAGTGGCATCCCCGCTCGAGGTCCTTCTCCACCTCATATTCGGCAGAGTAAGATCTCTTCCATCTACCTTCTCCCCACGACCTACCACGCACCCCCTGGATTGAATCGATGTGGTTGCTGGTGATTCCAGGCTGCCGTGTGTGTGTGTGTGTGTGTGTGTGTGTGTGTGTGTATTTGGTGATCTTGTTACACTTTGGGAGGCAAACAAATTAGTTTTAGATGAAATTGGGTGCCGCTGAGTAGCAAAAAACTGCTATTTAGGAAATATTTGGGGCGCTTCTAATTGGTTACAACAGCGAGGTCCAGATCGAGTGTGATGCTAAGCTTACCCTTGTGCGATCTATCAATATTTTTCTATAGATAGATGATTCCTATATTTGTAATCTCAATAGACTTTGCCAAATGTTAGTATGGTTCATTTATGTTAGTTCATCCCGTAATTACTAAGGTGAAGGGATTACGATTTACAAAATGACATTTTTGCCAAGCATCTAGGAGAGAATCAGCTTGTATAAACTTTTTTGCATGCACTTCTGGAGAAAATATTAGTTAGCAAGTGCTGGTAGATATGATGTCATAGGCCTCTCCTGCTAAGCAAAGTCTTCTGAATAGAGAAAATGATAGTGCGATTAGTAATGAATGGTATAATGTTCCTAAATTGGCATGATAGTGTGTTTAAATTTTCTTTACTTGATCATGTTA
Organism: Triticum urartu; assembly: GCF_056163025.1. Lineage (NCBI taxonomy): Eukaryota > Viridiplantae > Streptophyta > Magnoliopsida > Poales > Poaceae > Triticum > Triticum urartu. Next base: position 530,526,205 of record NC_141876.1, read on the forward strand.
CTTATGGGCGGTTTCCATATTTTGAAATAGGTTCCTGATTTCCTCACTTCTCCTGAGATGAAGTCTATTGATGATGTGCCAATGTGAAGGTACCACTGTGCTTTTCAATGCAATGTGGAGATAAAACTTCTAGCCAATGTGAATTCAATATTATATTTATTTTCTTAAAACTACAGTGGTATCCATGTTAGTACAGAACTACAGATCATTTTATCTTTCCCTTTTGTACGTTATTTCTTTTATACTTTACGACTGCTTCAATATTCAAGATTTGCTTCCGGTCTTCTTTGGATTTAGGTGGATATTTATTCACATGCCTAAATATCTTCCATTTGGTTATGTATTTTTTTATCGCACAGAACAAAATGGTAACTATTCTTTTACCCAAGAAGAAATTGGATTTACCCAAGTTTTTGCGAGCCTGATGCGCACTTATACAAAAGTTGAATTAAAATGTTGAGTAGTGTTTGCCACCCCCTACTGTAGGTGGTCAACTTATATGGAAGCTCATCTATTTAGCAAGTTTTTGTTTTAACTGTATACAAACTGCATGTTTACAAAGACTGTGGAACAATTCTGGGAAGTTCCTCGCGAGTCATTTAAAATCTTCTGGTCTTGCATTATATAGATCAGTGAACCAAAATATACCATTGTTCCATTAATGAACCAAAGAAATACAGGTAGTATGTCTGCCTGTACGGGCACCTAAACCATATTGATCACTATATCTCAGTACTTCTATGGTTTGTCTGTTCAGTTAGATGGACTTGCTATCACATGAGAATACAATTACCATGTGTATTTTGTTATTCGGGAAGTATGTTTGAGATTTCATTTTTATCCCAGCATTGGATTGAAGTTGCGGATCAGGAAGCATTTTTTATCCCAGCAGTGGATCGAGTACTTCTAAACACAGTTAAAGAGTAAGGTATGTATATATTTGCCAGTTTAATTCCGTATTCCACATTGTATGATCTCAAGTTTCGGACATTCTTATATGATTTACTATTCTATGTTGTAGTGTTGGCACGAAGAATCATTATAGGAATATAATGAATATCGTGTCTTACTATCAAGATGAATAACAGTCAACTCAGTTAGTGTTTGATTATGTTTCTCCTAAAGCTACCTGCTCAACATCTGAACAACTCTAACTGCTGAGTACAAGTCCAACTATAAGGATCAAAAACACCGTATGTAATTCCGAAAGGTCTTTTCCTATACCGCGAGACCCTGTTTGGAACATGATAATTTTTTGAATCAACAACTACATTGTTTCCTATGAATTTCAGCAACTACATTGTTTCCAGTGAAATTCAGCAACGACTACATTTTTTCCTATCATCCAGGCATACAGAGGCTTTGATTTTTTCAAGTATAGTTCAGATTTTCAGGGAGCACTTCAACCCAGACATAAACAAAGCAAAGAACTTGATTACAAGGTACAATCGTAACTACCAATGCCGAGCTATTTTTGAACTTGACTAACACAAAGGGTGCAATATGTAGGTTCAGGGTGCTCCTATGCTTGGATAAGGCAAGATGATATCCCCCCCCTGTTAATTTGTATTTCTGTTGCTGCATGATGATATTATCTAAGTGATGAAAAGTGATTTATGTATGTGAATGAGGGAAGGGAGGTTTCGCATCACAGAGCAAAAAAATTACCCTATCACGATCCAGTGTTTGCATTTTACTTGCACATGCTCTAGGAATATACACAGTATGCATCACAGGCTTATAGTGCTCATGTTCTCAATGGTATCCCCTATAAGAATATGATATTAAATAGGTTTCTATTGATTCATCAACAGAGAAATTTATGCCAATTGATTTAATGTTGATATAAGCTTTATGCAAGTTTGTTTTTTCGAGAGTACGCAATCGGTACTATTGCTTCTTTATGCAAGTATGCAATTTGTGGATACATAGGGCCTCATATGGGCCGAAAGACGTCATGGGCCATACATGGGCCAGAAGTGAAAACGGGCTGGAATCATATTGGATGGCCCAGATGATGCTACTGGGCCTAATTCAGATAGGGCGTAACGGGCCTTGGGTTAGCGGGCTATAAATGAGCTATATGCGAACAGGCCGTTAACAGGCTTTCCATGGGCCGGCCCGCCACCTTTTGACCAAGTTAAACGGGCCGGCCTTTTCACAGGATTGGGCCTCTGTTGGGCCGTGCCATGTGTCAACGTATCATAGGCGCCTTCTATCCAATGAGTGGATGACATTTGTCCTGACGATGAGCCGACACGTGTTTCCTCCAGCCAATGATGATTTTACACGTGGAAAATCCCCATTGGTAAGGGCTGTTAACGGGTTATCGGATCCAAAACCCAACCCGATAGCTTAATGGCGTTCCGTTACGGTGGATGCCACGTGTCGGTCACCCTTGACGAAAGCACTTCTGTGACGCGCGATGTCGTGGATTTGTCACGGCAGATGTCCTAGTGTGAGGACTTAGTCGCGAGGCCAACACATCTATGTGGTAGCTTGAGAGGGGTTGAGCGGGACGAGAGACGCGATGTTTTACCCAGGTTCGGCCCCTCATGGTGGAGGTAAAAGCCTACATCCTGCTTCATTGATATTGATGATGATGATCATGGTTACAAGTGTGCTCTATCTCGAGAGCTATTGTCTAAACCTAACTTGTCGAACTTGTGGAACTTGTCCCTCTTCCCTCTTTTGGGGAGCCCTGCCCCTCCTTATATATGTTGAAGGGGCGGGTTACATGTGGAGTCCTATTAGGATTAGGACTAGTCTATCTTCTAATACAAATCGGATACAAGTCCGGGTCTTGACTCCTTGTAAGGGAAATACACCTTTCCTCTTAAATCGGCCCACCATTAGCATAAACCGGCCTTCTGGGCCTTGGGCCTTGTCATTCGTTTGTCCCGCCCGCCGAGTTATCAGTGAGTCATAATGTTCAGGCGGGTTGCTTGTAAACCGCCAAGTTAGGGCGGGTCGCCAGTGAATCGCCAAGTGTCAGCCGGGTCTCAAGTAAACTGCCAAGTCCGGCCGGGTTATACTTCCGGCCGGTTTACGCTGCGGGGTATATTCCATGATGATAATTTTGGTAATGTCATGGAACACTTCTACGACAGCACAGGTATGACTATCTTGATTCTGTCATAAATTTGTCATGGATGCACATGCATGACGAAAAATGCGACCTACTGTGACAAACACGTATCATCACAGAAGTGTATTTTTTTGTAGTGTAGAATTTAAAAACCAGGCATCTCAATGTTTTTTCGTCAAACAACAGTGCCCTGGTTTTTGAATTTCATTCCCATCTCTTGCATGGGACCAACAAATTCACCCAAGGACACACATATGATTTTTCAACCAACTTTAGTGCATTGAAGCATGTGCTTGTAGTTCAAATTTGAATTATGCACATAAAATGCCTAGAAAACCTAGTTAATGTATAAAAAGGCCAAACGAACCCCAAAAAATTCCAAGATTGAACACAACACTCCTATTGTTCTATGTTGACACTAGAATTTTTTTGAAAGCAATAAGAGGCAATGGATATCGTCCCGTCACCAAAGGTGGTACGTTCCCTATCGAAACCATCATGCTTGTTGTGAGAAGCTCTGGTTTGTGAGAATCTTATACCCGAACCTGTTCCAAATGGGACAAAATTTTCACCATGGCATACTGATGCCGCTCCATGATAGCATGCTAAGTTTCATGAATTCCAGACGAGTTTTGGATTTACTAGAATTTAAAAACCAGGCGTCTCAACGTTTTGCCGACAACCAACAGTGCCATGGTGTTTGAATTTCATTCCCATTTCTTGCATGGGACCTATAAATTCACCCAAGGATACACATGTGATTTTTCAACCAACTTTGGTGCATTGGAGCATGTGCTTGTAGTTCAAATATTAAATTATGCACATAAAATGCCTAGAAAACCCAGTTATTGTATAAAAAGGCCAAACGAACCCCGGAAAATTCCAAGATTGAACACAACACTCCTGTTGTTCTATGTTGACACTAGAAATTTTTTGAAAGCAATAAGAGGCAACGGATATCGTCTCGTCCCCAAAGGTGGTATGTTCCCTATCGAAACCATCATGCTTCTTTTGAGAAGCTTATACGCAAACCTGCCCCAAATGGTACAAAATTTTCACCACGACATGTTGATGCCGCTCCATGATAGCATGCCAAGTTTCATGATTTTAGACGAGTTTTGGATTTACTAGAAATTTAAAACCAGGCATCTCAACGTTTTGCCGGCAAGCAATAGTGCCCTGGTGTTTGGAATTCATTCCCATCTCTTGCATGGGACCTAGAAATTCACCCAAGGACACACATGTGATTTTGCAACCAACTTTGGTGCATTGGAGCATGTGCTCGTAGTTCAAATTTGTATTATGCACATAAAATGCCTAGAAAACCCAGTTGATGTATAAAAAAGGCCAAACGAACCTCGAAAAATTCCAAGATTGAACACAACACTCCTGTTGTTCTATGTTGACACTAGAATTTTTTTTAAAGCAATAAGAGGCAACGGATATCGTCTCGTCCCCAAAGGTGGTATGTTCCCTATCGAAACCATCATGCTTGTTGTGAGAAGCTTATACCCAAACCTGCCCCAAATGGGACAAAATTTTCACCACGGCATGTTGATGCCGCTCCATGATAGCATGCCAAGTTTCATGAATTTTAGACGAGTTTTGGATTTACTAGAATTTAAAAACCAGACATCTCAATGCTTTGCTGGCAATCAATAGTGCCCTAGTGTTTGAATTTCATTCCCATCTCTTGCATGGGACCAAGAAATTCACCCAAGGACACACATGTGATTTTTCAACCAACTTTAGTGCATTGGAGCATGTGATTGTAGTTCAAATTTGAATTATGCACATAAAATGCCTAGAAAACCCAGTTAATGTATAAAAAAGTCCAAACGAACCCCGAAAAATGCATTCCCATTTCTTCCATGGGACCTAAGCATGCACTGAAGGAGACAAATTTGAATTTTCAACCAATTTTATGCACCGGAGCATGTGCATGTAGTTTAATTTTAAATTGTGCACTTGAAATGGCTATAAAACCAGTTTAATGTATGAAATGTCCAAACAAACCCTGAATAATTCCAATTATTTTACGACACACATACAGTTGCATGTTCACTGCAGATAAAGGGTCTAGCAATTCAAACACCGCCCATTGCCGCTGTGACCCCATTTTGTAATTCAAATCAAGTAGATCCCACACAGTTTATTCTCACCAACCGTGTGAGATGTAGTACAAAACATCTTGAAGCACCATCGGTGTATAGTACACCTATGGTTTACGCGAGAAGGTGCGTTGGCTACAGTTCACAGCCGGTGTGTCAAGCACACTAGCTCACTCCCCCCAAACTCCCGCCTTTGCATCCCTCTCTGCTTCAGTCCCTTGATTCAAATTTTCAGTAGCTTCGGCATTTTACTCCCACCTCTGCATCCCTCACAATCTCAAAAATATCTGCTCGCCCTTGATCCAAATTTTCAGTAGCCCCGTCTTGTTACTCCCGCCTAGTAAAATTTTCAGTTATCGCAATATTTCCTCAAACACAACCTCCGCTCACACAAACACACACAACTCTCGAAACCATTGGTAGGTCGCCGCCATTGCCGGGGAGCTCGAGTAGCCAATGGCCAAAAAGAGGTTTACCATGGCCTTTTTGCCCGACACCGGCGAGGATGCCGCCGAGGTGTCCCCGCGGTCCTCCGCGGGCCCGATCCGCCGTCGCTGGTCCCCCTATCCGCCCGTTGCTGTGCCCCTACGCCGGTTCGAGGAATTCCCCGTCCTCCCCCAGACCCGGCAGCCGACGAAGTCCTACCTCGGGGTCCGGCAGCGGCCGTGAGGGACGTGGGTCACCAAGATTATATATCGAGAGACCCACACCCACCGGTGGCTCGGTAGCTTCCACACGGTCGAGCTCGCGGCCATGGAGTACGACCGCTGGCAGGTCCGCTACCACGACCCGGCGGCTAGGCTCAATTTCCCCTTCGGCACACGTTCGGTCCACCTCGTTCCGCCGGAGCCAGGGGTGGTGAGCTCGGCTATGGCGCGCGAGGACCGCGAGGCATGGGAGCGTCTCGAGGCCGAGGCCGCCGACGAGGCCTACATGCAAGAGCTCCGTTGGCAGCACCCGGAGCTCGTGGAGGCGGAGCGGGCGATCTTTGCCGGCACGGAGGGGGGCGAGGTTATCGCGCTCTCCTCCGATGACGAGGTCGAAGGCGGCAAGGACGGCGGCGCGAAGGGCGGAGAGGTTATCGCGCTCTCCTCTGATGACGAGGCCGAAGGCGGGGGCGACGGCGGCGCGGAGGGCGTCGAGGTGGGCCCCCAGGACAAGGAGATCGACGTCGATGAGTGGAGGAGTGCCTTCCCCAATGACCCCGACGACGGTACTGGCCCGGACCCGGCTCGCGGCACACCGTAGATGACGAGGAAGGATTGGCTCGACCTCTACTTCGACCGAAAGTAGTTTAGCTTAGTTTAAATTTATGTTTTATGTTCGGTTATGCAAAACTATCTATGTTTATGTTTGAATGCATGCTACTTTCGGTTGAACCTGCTTTGAACTTGATCAAATTGAAGTTTACAACCTTCAGTTTAGGGGATCGACTAGAAAAGGCCAAAAATTGCTGGAGTATATGTATCCACTAAGGGTTTTAGTCCTTTAACTTTTTAAGGATCGCCTAGAGATGTCCTTATGACTTGTTTATTTCAGTTCTTCACAATGTGATGCTCTATATGTGCAACTATTTGCTGTGCAGTTCAATTTCATCAATAACTGTTTCGACAATACCACTATGAATTACGATATTTGGCTGCTGTTAAGGATATTGCAGTTAACATGCCTTTGTTGGGTTTCGTAGTAATTTCAAAAAAATTCCTACGCACACGCAAGATCATGGTGATGCATAGCAACGAGAGGGGGAGAGTGTGATCTATGTACCCTTGTAGATCGACAACGGAAGCGTTAACTTGGTTGATGTAGTCGTACGTCTTCACGGCCCGACCGATCAAGCACCGAATCTACGGCACCTCCGAGTTCTAGCACACGTTCAGCTCGATGACGATCCCCGGACTCCGATCCAGCAAAGTGTTGGGGAAGAGTTCCGTCAGCACGACGGTGTGGTGACGATCTTGATGTACTACTGTCGCAGGGCTTCGCCTAAGCACCGCTACAATATTATCGAGGACTATGGTGGAAGGGGGCACCGCACACGGCTAAGAATATGATCACGTGGATCAACTTGTGTGTCTAGGGGTGCCCCCTTCCCCGTATATAAAGGAGCAAGGGGGAGGAGGCCGGCCGGCCCCTATGGCGCGCCAAGGAGGAGTCCTCCTCCTAGTAGGAGTAGGACTCCTACTAGGAGGGGGAAAGAAGTGGGGGGGAGAAGGAAAGGGGGGCGCCGCCCCCCCCTCTCCTAGTCCAATTCGGACCAGGGGGGAGGAGGCGCGCGGCCCACCTTTGGCAGCCCCTCTCTCTCTCCACTAAAGCCCATATGGCCCATTACTTCTCCCGGGGGGGTTCCGATAACCCTCCGGCTCTTCGGTTTTCTCCGAAATCACCCGGAACACTTCCGGTGTCCGAATATAGCCGTCCAATATATCAATCTTTATGTCTCGACTATTTCGAGACTCCTCGTCATGTCCGTGATCACATCCGGGACTCCGAACAACCTTCCGTACATCAAAATGCATAAACTCATAATATAACTGTCATCGTAACCTTAAGCGTGCGGACCCTACGGGTTCGAGAACAATGTAGACATGACCGAGACACGTCTCCGGTCAATAACCAATAGCGGAACCTGGATGCTCATATTGGCTCCTACATATTCTTTTATCGGTCAGACCGCATAACAACATACGTTGTTCCCTTTGTCATCGGTATGTTACTTGCCTGAGATTCGATCGTTGGTATCCTATGACTAGTTCAATCTCGTTACTGGCAAGTCTCTTTACTCGTTCTGTAATACATCATCCCGCAACTAACTCATTAGTTGCAATGCTTGCAAGGCTTAAGTGATGTGCATTACCGAGAGGGCCCAGAGATACCTCTCCGACAATCGGAGTGACAAATCCTAATCTCGAAATACGCCAACTCAACATGTACCTTTGGAGACACCTGTAGAGCTCCTTTATAATCACCCAGTTACGTTGTGACGTTTGGTAGCACACAAAGTGTTCCTCTGGCAAACGGGAGTTGCATAATCTCATAGTCATAGGAACATGTATAAGTCATGAAGAAAGCAATAGCAACATACTAAACGATCGGGTGCTAAGCTAATGGAATGGGTCATGTCAATCAGATCATTCAACTAATGATGTGATCCCGTTAATCAAATAGCAACTCTTTGTCCATGGTTAGGAAACATAACCATCTTTAATTAACGAGCTAGTCAAGTAGAGACATACTAGTGACACTCTGTTTGTCTATGTATTCACACATGTATTATGTTTCCGGATAATACAATTCTAGCATGAATAATAAACTTTTATCATGATATAAGGAAATAAATAATAACTTTATTATTGCCTCTAGGGCATATTTCCTTCAGTCTCCCACATGCACTAGAGTCAATAATCTAGTTCACATCACCATGTGATTTAACACTAATAGTTCACATCTTTATATGATTAGTTCACATCTTCATGTGACCAACACCCAAAGGGTTTACTAGAGTCACTAATCTAGTTCACATCGCTATGTGATTAACACCCAAAGAGTACTGAGGTGTGATCATGTTTTGCTTGTGAGAGAAGTTTAGTCAACGGGTCTGCCACATTCAGATCCGTAAGTATTTTGCAAATTTCTATGTCAACAATGCTCTGCACGGAGCTACTCTAGCTAATTGCTCCCACTTTCAATATGCATCCAGATTGAGATTTAGAGTCATCTGGATCAGTGTCAAAATTTGCATCGACGTAACCCTTTATGACGAACCTTTTTGTCACCTCCATAATCGAGAAACATATCCTTATTCCACTAAGGATAATTTTGACCGCTGTCCAGTGATCTACTCCTAGATCGCTATTGTATTCCCTTGCCAAAAACAGTGTAGGTATACAATAGATCTGGTACACGGCATGGCATATTTTATAGAACCTATGGCCAAGGCATAGGGAATGAGTTTCATTCTCTTTCTATCTTCTGCCGTGGTCGGGCTTTCACTCAGTTTCACACCTTGTAACACAGGCAAGAACTCTTTCTTAGACTGTTCCATTTTGAACTACTTCAAAATCTTGTCAAGGTATGTACTCATTGAAAAACTTATCAAGCGTCTTGATCTATCTCTATAGATCTTGATGCTCAATATGTAAGCAGCTTCACCGAGGTCTTTCTTTGAAAAACTCCTTTCAAACACTCCTTTATGCTTTGCAGAATAATTCTACATTATCTCCGATCAACAATATGTCATTCACATATACTTATCAGAAATGATGTAGTGCTCCCACTCACTTTCTTGTAAATACAGGCTTCACCGCAAGTCTGTATAAAACTATATGCTTTGATCAACTTATCAAAGCGTATATTCCAACTCCGAGATGCTTGCACCAGTCCATAGATGGATCGCTGGAGCTTGCATATTTTGTTAGAACCTTTAGGATTGACAAAACCTTCTGGTTGCATCATATACAACTCTTCTTTAATAAATCCATTAAGGAATACAGTTTTGTTTATCCATTTGCCAGATTTCGTAAAATGTGGCAATTGCTAACTTGATTCAGATAGACTTAAGCATAGATACGAGTGAGAAACTCTCATCGTAGTCAACACCTTGAACTTGTCGAAAACCTTTTGCGACAATTCTAGCTTTGTAGATAGTAACACTACTATCAACGTCCGTCTTCCTCTTGAAGATCCATTTAATCTCAATGGCTCGCCGATCTTTGGGCAAGTCAATCAAAGTCCATACTTTGTTCTCATACATGGATCTCATCTCAGATTTCATGGCCTCAAGCCATTTCGCGGAATCTGGGCTCATCATCGCTTCCTCATAGTTCGTACGCTCGTCATGGTCAAGTAACATGACCTCTAGAACAGGATTACCGTACCACTCTGGTGCGGATCTCACTCTGGTTTACCTACGAGGTTCGGTAGTAACTTGATCTGAAGTTACATGATCATCATCATTAGCTTCCTCACTAATTGGTGTAGTAGTCACAGGAACAGATTTCTGTGATGAACTATTTTCCAATAAGGGAGCAGGTACAGTTACCTCATCAAGTTCTACTTTCCTCCCACTCACTTCTTTCGAGAGAAACTCCTTCTCTAGAAAGGATCCATTCAAAGAAACGAATATCTTACCTTTGGATCTATGATAGAAGGTGTACCCAACATTTTCTTTTGGGTATCCTATGAAGACGCACTTCTCCTATTTGGGTTTGAGCTTATCAGGTTGAAACTTTTTCACATAAGCATTGCAACCTCAAACTTTAAGAAACCATAGCTTAGGTTTCTTGCCAAACCATAGTTCATACGATGTCGTCTCAACGGATTTAGATGGTGCCCTATTTAACGTGAATGCAGCTGTCTCTAATGCATAACCCCAAAATGATAGTGGTATATCAGTAAGAGACATCATAGATCGCACCATATCTAATAAAGTACGGTTATGATGTTCGGACACACCATTACACTGTGGTGTTCCAGCTGGCGTGAGTAGTGAAACTATTTCACATTGTTTTTAACTAAAGGCCAAACTCGTAACTCAAATGTTTTACTTCTACGATCATATCGTAGAAATTTTTATTTTTGTTTCGATGATTCTCCACTTCACTCTGAAATTCTTTGAACTTTTCAAATGTTTCAGACTTGTGTTTCATCAAGTAGATATACTCATATCTGCTCAAATCATCTGTGAAGATCAGAAAATAATGATACCTGCCGCAAGCCTCAATATTCGTCGAACCACATACATCAATATGTATGATTTCCAAAAAATCTATTGGTCGCTCCATTGTTCCGAAGAACGGAGTCTTAGTCATCTTGCCCATGAGGCATGGTTCGCAAGCATCAACTGATTCATAATCAAGTGATTCCAAAAGCCCATCAACATGGATTTTCTTCATGCGCTTTACACCAATATGACCTAAACGGCAGTGCCACAAATAAGTTGCACTATCATTATCAACTTTGCATCTTTTGGTTTCAATATTATGAATATGTGTATCACTACGATCGAGATCCAACGAACCATTTTCATTGGGTGTGTAACCATATAAGGTTTTATTCATGTAAACAGAACAACAATTTATTCTCTTACCTAAATGAATAGCCGTATTGTAATAAATATGATCAAATCATATTCATGCTCAACGCAAACACCAAATAACACTTATTTAGGTTCAACACTAATCCCAAAAGTATATGGAGTGTGCGATGATGATCATATCAATCTTGGAACCACTTCCAACACACATCGTCACTTCACCCTTAACTAGTCTATGTTCATTCTGCAACTCCCGTTTCGAGTTACTACTCTTAGCAACTAAACCAGTATCAAATACTGAGGGGTTGCTACGAACACTAGTAAAATACACATCAATAATCTGTATATCAAATATACCTTTGTTCACTTTGCCATCCTTCTTATCCATCAAATACTTGGGGCAGTTCCGCTTCCAGTGACCAGTCCCTTTGCAGTAGAAGTACTTAGTCTCCGGCTTAGGACCATACTTGGGCTTCTTCACTTGAGCAGCAACTTGCTTACCGTTCTTCTTGAAGTTCCCCTTCTTCCCTTTGCCCTTTTCTTGAAACTAGTGGTCTTGTCTACCATCAACACTTGATATTTTTCTTGATTTCTACCTTCGTCAATTTCAGCATTACGAAGAGCTTGGGAATCGTTTCCGTTATCCCTTGCATATCATAGTTCATCACAAAGTTCTACTAACTTGGTGATGGTGACTAGAGAATTCTGTCAATCACCATTTTATCTGGAAGATTAACTCCCACTTGATTCAAGCGATTGTAGTACCCAGATAATCTAAGCACATGCTCACTGCTTGAGCTATTCTCCTCCATCTTTTAGCTATAGAACTTGTTGGAGACTTCATATCTCTCAACTCGGGTATTTGCTTGAAATATTAACTTCAACTCCTGGAACATCTCATATGGTCCATGACTGTCGGAGTAAATAACCATGGGTAGCCTAGCCGGGTCCCCTTGGCCCTTCTGAAAAAATTATGAGCCGATCCGGCCCTCAAGAATCCAAGACATGGGGCCGCCTTCCCCTTGTCGGTTGTCTCCCAGGCCGGCTATCGGAAGGCAACCCGACTTTAGCCCTCATGAAGAAAGCCGCGGGAGGGCCGGCTCCGAGAAGCCGACCACGAGAAGGCCGACTCCAAGAAGCCGGCTCCCACAAAGCGGTCAAGATCGTACCCTCGAAGTCTACATCCACATAACGGCGATGTGACGGGGCGTGGCTACAGTAAAGCCTGCCACCCCCGAATCCCGGAGCACGCCTGGCACAGTGCGCCGTACGGGTGGCCATGACCCGTCCGGCGCAGCACTGTTGCCACGTTGACCCCGATGTCATCCACGACGGGCTGCCAGCGCGGCCCATGGGCGGTGGGCCCCTTCGGGCAGAGAGACACCCGAAGGCGGCCAGGCCTCCCCAGTCGGCCCAAGACAGAGCCGGCTCCCCACAGCCGGCTTGCCACCTCCCTCGAAGGAGACGCCCCATTAAGGAGACAAGACGCGGTGAGGCTACAGCGATCACCCGCCGGAAAGCGGCACTGTAGCCACGCCCACCTCGGCGAAGCCCTTGTCACCAGGATTGAGCAACAGTAACCAGCCGCCGACAAGGCCCTGGACAGTGGGGCCTGCCTGTCGACCAAGGAGCCGGCAGCCGGCGGGACCCACCAGCCGGCGGGCCCCAGCAGCCGGCGCAGAAGCCGGCGAGTGTAGACACAGATGGCTGGGCCCCATGCCCAGCCGGATTACCATTGTATCCCTGGGGGGTAGGCCTATATAAACCCCCCGGGACATCCATGCAAAGGGTTGATCCCTGCTAGTTTTAGACACCACATAGGGAGGAGAAAAGAGCGAGCAGTGCCCTTCTTCCTCCTCTCGCCAAACAGCTCACGGAGCATCGTGTAGCTACTTGTTCATCTAGTGATCATGCGGAGACCCCGCAGAGCAGCAGTAGGGGTGTTATCTCCACGAGAGCCCCGAAGCTGGGTAAGATTCGCCGGCGTGCATGTCTTCGCCTCATCCCGCTTCCAGGCACCGGCGACGTCTTATTGGCTCCCACAATGATAAGCCACCCGTTGGCATATGTCGCACCTACCACCCGAAATTTGGCGCCCACCGTGGGGCTAGGTGCACCGTCGTCCGGAGACCTATTCTGGACGGGAACCCTCTTCCTCCCCCGCGAGCGTAGCCAGCCCGGCACGCCCGACGGCGCTTGCCACGACGCGCTGCAAGGCATCACCAACGTCTGCGCAGCGAGCGGCCTCGCCGATCTCCTTGACAAGACCCTCATCTCCGACGAGCTCGCCTCCGACGCGGGCACCGACCACCTCGTCAACCTCCTTGGCCAGCTCCACGTCTCCGACGAGCCTGCTGTGGACTTGGAGTCGGTTGGCTCCACCGACCAGATGCCTGTCGACTCCGACACGGCCTCACTCGACACTTTCCCCACCGACGTCATGATCTACAACGACCCGCTTCCCCGGGCCGATGGCGGCGACGCTGTCACCACCGAGGTGATGGTCATCGGCCACGGCGGCGCTTCTGACGAGAGCGCCCGCGACGCCCCGCACACGGCGATCCACGACTTGTCCATCCCCCTCCCGGCCGATGCCGACACTGAAGCACTGGAGGCTCGCCGCCTCGCCCTCCTCGCGGAGGGCCGGAAGTTGGTTTCCATGAGACGCCTCGCTGAGGCCCACCGACGCGAAGCCGACCGCGCCGCCTTTGGCACGCCGCCCCCAGGCGGGCCCAGCCGGGCCGGCGCTGTCAGACAGCACGGCGCTGTCGTCGCCGACACGTTAGGAGTTGACCGCCCAGTCTACGCCACTCCACTCGAGAACCTGCGCGCCGCCCAGGCGGCCGTAGACGAGCTAGACGGACTAGGGGCCGAAGAACTCCCCCACATGACTCGACGCATCCAGCAGCTAATCGATGCAGCCGCGCAGCGGCACGAAGCCGACGCCCGCGCGGAAAGCCCTCCCCCGCGCCGAGATCACGGCGCGATGTCCCGGACGCCGACTACGGGTAAGACCCGCGCGCGGCGTGAGAAAGAGCCGGCTGCCGGCCAAAGCCGAATCTCCATTGAGCGAGACGCAGAAGGCCACCCCCGGGCCGTGGAGTGGCGGGGCAACCCGCCTCCGCCTCGGCCCCGTGGAGAGAGATATCCCACCCCACTGCCTGTTGCGCATCCGACTCTCAGCGGCTGGCTAGGTCGCCGCGAAGGAGTCGGCGAGAACGACGCCCGCCATCGGATCGACCGCTTGGCGCGATCCCTGGCGCTGGAAGAAGAAGACGATGTCGGCCCGCCTTGTTTCGGCCCCCGCATCCGCGACGAGCCTTTCCCCAAAGGGTTCTCGCTCCCAAGAGACACGCCCAAGTACAGCGGCTCTGTGAAGCCAGAAGATTGGTTAATCGACTACTCCACGGCGGTTAGCATAGCAAATGGCAACAGGCGCGTTGCCGTGAAGTACGTGCCCCTCATGCTGCAAGGCACGGCGCGGACCTGGCTCAATAGCCTCAAGCCATACAGCATCAACAGCTGGCTAGATTTCACAGAAGCCTTCATCCGCAACTTCACCAGCACCTACAAGCGGGCTCCCAAGCCCAGACAGCTCTCCTTGTGCGTACAAGGCCCCGCCAAGTCTACTCGTGACTACCTCACGCGTTGGGCCGAGCTCCGCAACTCTTGCGAAGGGGTGCACGAGGCGCAAGCCATAGAATACTTCACTGCCGGGTGCCGAGAAGGCACCCTTCTCAAGCACAAGCTCCTCTGCAACGAGCCGACTACCCTCGACGAGCTTCTGGTCATAGCGGACAAGTACGCCACCGCCGACTCCTCAATGAAGACCGAACTCCGGGTAGACGCGTCCGGGAAGGCACTCAACCCGGCGCCCAAGACACCGGCTGGGGACTCCGGCCGACGCCCACACCAGAACGACCACAAGCGCAAGGGCCCCGTGCCGCCTTCCGCCAGTCGGCAGGTGGCCACAGTCGAAGACGAGCGGCCCGAAGGGCGGCCCGCGCCCAAGAAACCCAAGGGCGGCAGGCCGGCTTGGCAGCCGGCCTTCTCCTACGAGCAAACTCTCGACGCCCCATGCAAGTTCCACAGCGGCGCGAAGCCGTCCAACCACACGACCCGGAAGTGCCACTGGCTCACCCAAATCTCCAAAGGCAAAGGGCTTGCGCCGCCTCCGCCTGCCAGTCCGCCGCCTCCGGCTCCGCAGCCGCCGACCGCTCGACCCGCAGTCAGAGCCGTGCACGATCAGTTCCCCGACGAGCATGCCGCCTATGTCATTTTTACAAGTCAGCCCGAAGATCGGCGCAGCAAACGCCGAGAGCACCAGGAAGTCAGCATGATCGCTGCCAACCCCGCCGAGCACATGCACTGGTCAGAAAAACCTATCAACTGGAGCCGGGCCGACCACCCAGAGATGATGCCATCTCCCGGCTCTTATGCGTTGGTTCTGGATGCCACCCTTGCAACGGACAGACGCGCCACCCGTTTCTCCCGCGTGCTGATAGACGGCGGGAGCAGCATCAACATCCTGTACCGTGACACCCTGGAGAAGCTGAACGTCAAGGCAAAGCAACTCATGCCTACTCGAACTGTGTTCCATGGCATTGTACCCGGCCTGTCATGCGCCCCCATTGGCAAGATCAAGATTGATGTACTCTTTGGGGACAAGGAGCATTTCCGCCGAGAAGCGATCTGGTTTGAAGTGGTGGACCTGGAGAGCCCCTACCATGCATTGCTTGGCCGACCTGCCTTGGCCAGGTTCATGGCAGTTCCCCACTATGCTTACCTCAAGATGAAGATGCCGAGCACCAAGGGCGTCATCACCATAGCCGGCGATTACAAGAAATCTTTCGAGTGCACAGCAGCCAGCAGCCGGCTGACCGAGTCCCTTGTGATTGCCGAAGAAAAGAAGATGTTGGACCGAGTTGTGGCCATGGCCGGCAAACAGTCGGCCTTGTCCCCCGATCCCAAGGAGTATGATGCTCAAGGATCTTTCTAGTCGGCCAAGGAGATGAAGAAGATACCTCTTGACCCCGAGCACCCAGAGAGGTTTGCCGTCATCGGGGCGAACCTAAACAGCAAATAGGAAGGCGAGCTCGCCGATTTCCTCCGTGAGAATCGGGACATCTTTGCATGGTCCCCCAAGGACATGTCGGGTGTTCCGAAGGAATTCACCGAGCACAAACTACACGTCCGAGAAGACGCAAAACCAGTCAAACAACCCCTCCGCCGACTGTCGGAGGAGAAGAGAAGGATTGTAGGAGAAGAGATAGCCCGGCTTCTGGCGGCCGACTTCATTATGGAAGTTTTCTTTCCAGAATGGCTCGCTAACCCGGTCCTCATGTTAAAGAAGAATAACAAGTGGCGCATGTGCATAGACTACACGAGCCTCAACAAGGCCTGCCCCAAAGATCCCTTTGCCCTGCCAAGGATTGATCAAGTGATAGACTCCACGGCCGGATGCGAGCTGTTGAGTTTCTTGGATGCTTACTCAGGGTACCACCAGATAAAGTTAGATCCGGCAGACCGCCTGAAGACCGCCTTGATCACGCCATTCGGAGCCTTTTGCTACCTGACTATGACATTCGGCTTGAGAAATGCCGGTGCCACTTTTCAGCGTTGCATGCAGAAGTGCCTCCTCAAGCAGCTCGGCAGAAACGCCCACGTCTACGTAGACGACATTGTGGTGAAGACGGAGAAGCGCGGCACCTTGCTGGAAGACCTCAAGGAAACATTTCAGAACCTACGCCGGTTCCAAATCAAGCTCAACCCCAAGAAATGCGTGTTCGGAGTGCCAGCCGGCCAACTCCTAGGCTTCCTGGTCTCCGAACGCGGCATCGAATGCAACCCAGTAAAGATCAAGGCCATTGAGGGAATGTCGATTCCCACCAAACTTCGAGATGTCCAAAAGTTCACCGGATGCTTGGCCTCCCTGAACCGCTTCATCAGCCGGCTCGGAGAGAAAGCTCTCCCCCTCTACTGCCTCATGAAGAAGACCACTCACTTCGAGTGGAATGACCAAGCCGACCAAGCTTTTCACGAGCCGAAGAAGATGCTGGCCATGCCGCCTGTCTTGGCGGCGCCGACTGAGAAAGAGCCCATGCTCCTCTACATTGCCGCAACCAGCCGGGTGGCCAACACCATCATCGTAGTCCAACGCCCAGAAGAGGACCGAGCCCAGCCGGTCCAGAGGCCGGTGCACTATTTGAGCGAGGTGTTGTCTACCTCGAAGCAGAACTACCCGCACTACCAGAAGATGTGCTATGGCGTGTACTTCGCCGCCAAGAAGCTGAAGCCCTACTTCCAAGAGCATCCCATCACGGTCGTATGCACCGCCCCGCTGGCCGAGATCATAGGCAGCCGGGATGCATCCGGCCGGGTGGCAAAATGGGCCATCAAGCTGGCCCCTTACACGATCTTCTACCAGCCTCGCACCACCATCAAGTCCCAAGCATTGGCCGACTTCCTCGTCGACTGGGCCGAGACCCAGTACCTGCCGCCAGCTCCCGACTCCACTCATTGGCGCATGCACTTCGATGGGTCCAAGATGCGCATCGGCTTGGGAGCCGGCGTCATCCTCACCTCTCCCAAAGGCGACAAGCTCAGATACACGCTGCAAATTCACTTTGCCGCCTCCAACAACGTGGCCGAGTACGAGGCGCTCATACACGGGCTCCGGCTTGCCAAAGAGCTCGGCATTCGCCGGATCCTATGTTATGGCGACTCGGACTTGGTGGTCCAGCAATCATCCGGCGACTGGGATGCCAAGGACGCAAATATGGCAAGCTACCACTTCCTTGTTCAGCAGATCAGTGGGTATTTTGAAGGATGCGAGTTCCTCCATGTACCACGAGCCGACAACGAGCCAGCTGATGCCCTGGCTCGAATAGGCTCCACTCGGCAAGCAATACCAATCGGTGTCTCTATACAACGCCTCCTCAAGCCGTCTATCAAGCCGTCTCCAGAGTCCGATTCCATCTTCGTACCGCCTGACCCCGATACAGCCGGGCCCGGCTCGAAGAACCAAGAAGGTGACCCGGGGACTTCGATAGTCGGCCAGGGGACATCAGCAGGCGGCTCGGGGACTTCCGTAGTTACGCCCGACCCTGGGACTGCCACACCCGGCTCGGGGACTGCGGTAGTCGGCCCGGAGACTGCACCAACACAACAGGCGGCGACCGACTCCAACATTTCACCACCCAGCCCGCCCGCCCTGGTCGCAGTAGCCGCATTGGCAATAGAAGAAGTCGCAACTCCATCATGGGCTCTGTCCATCCTCAACTTCCTAATAAACCAAGATCTGCCGGCTGACGAAACAGAGGCAAGACAAGTCCAATGCCGAGCCGGAGCATACACAATCGTCAACAGAGAGCTCGTCAAGCGCAGTGTCACTGGAGTCCTCCAGCGATGCGTCGAGCAAGAGAAGGGCATTGCAATCCTCAGAGACATCCAACAAGGAGAATGCGGCCACCATGCGGCCTCAAGATCACTCGTCGCCAAAGCCTTCCGCCATGGTTTCTTTTGACCGACTGCTTTGGATGACGCCAAGGGGTTAGTTAAACATTGCAAAGGATGCCAACTCTTCAGCTCCAAGCAACACATGCCGGCTTCAGCACTCAAGACCATTCCCCTCACTTGGCCCTTCGCCGTTTGGGGACTGCACATGGTGGGCCCATTCAAGACGGCGCGCGGCGGCATGACACATCTGCTTGTCGCCGTGGACAAATTCACCAAATGGATTGAGGCAAAGCCCATCAAGAAGCTGAATGGGCCGACTGCCGTGACATTTATCGCAAATATAACAACTCGGTACGGCATACCACACAGCATCATCACCGACAATGGCACGAATTTCGCCAAGGGAGCCTTGGCACGTTTCTGCGCGACGCAAGGCATCTGGTTGGACTTAGCGTCCGTTGCCCACCCGCAGTCAAACGGCCAGGTCGAGCGAGCCAACGGCCTCATCCTTTCCGGCATCAAGCCCCGACTGGTCGTACCACTGGAGCGTTCAGCCGACTGTTGGCTCGATGAGCTGTCGGCCGTCCTCTGGAGTCTGCGCACTACCCCAAACAAGTCAACCGGCTTCACTCCTTTCTTCCTCGTGTATGGTGCTGAGGCGGTCATCCCAACTGACATCGAGTTCGACTCGCCTCGGGTAACCATGTACACGGAAGCGGAGGCCAAGGAAGTACGGGAAGACGGCGTCGACCTACTGGAAGAAGGCCGGCTGTTAGCCCTCAGCCGGTCCGCCATCTATCAGCAGGGCCTGCGCCGCTACCACAGCCGGAAGGTCAAGCCAAGATCCTTCCAAGAGGGCGATCTTCTGCTCCGGCTGATCCAGCGAACAGCCGGCCAGCACAAGCTCTCGGCCCCTTGGGAGGGCCCCTTCGTCATCAGCAGAGCTTTAGGCAATGACTCCTACTACCTGATCGACGCGCAGAAGCCGAAGGCACGAAAGAGAGACGACTCCAGCAAGGAGTCGGAACGGCCATGGAACGCCAACCTCCTCCGAAGATTTTACAGTTGAAATGCAGTACGTATCATGCTAACTTTTGTACTAAGTACGAGACAATACGACCCCCTAGGAGAGCTCGGGGACTGCCATCTTTTATCTATGGATGAAGAGTATCATGCTTATGACCTTGTCATTACTTTCACTTTTTCCGTCCGGCACCAGGTTCGACTAGTCGGCCCGGGGACTGGCCGCCTGGAGTTATATTAGAAGTCCTACCCGCAGTCAGACAAGTAGTGTGCCGGCTCCCAAGCCTTCTCTTGCCAAAAGTCACAGATCGAAGAACTGACTGTCCGGCTGGCAAGAGTTAAAGGCAGGAAAGGACGGCCACACGAAAAACGGCTAGGGACTAACGGACTAATATAACAAAAGCCGGTTTTTCTCCCACCACCGACCGACTACCAGAGTAGCCGGCCGGCCGGCTTCCATTCACCTCGCTTCAATCTAAGAAAGCTCGAGTACTTGCCTTCCCAAAAGGGGAAGGCGGCAAAGGAAACAGCCTAAGGATAAAAAGCATACACGAATGGAAACCAAACACGCACACAATAATATTTACATAAAAGACCTTCAAAAGGCAAGCATTCAACATAGTTCGAATACACCCCCAGTGGGTGGAATTGCGCAAGTTTAATAAAATTGTTCAAAAGGCAACAAGCAGGAAAAAAACAAGGACGGCAGATTAAGCCAAGGGAGCGACTGGCGAGTCGGGCAGGTCGGTGGAGACGGCAGTGCCGGCTGGCGAACCTCGGCATGATCACCGCCTTCCGCAGAGGGCGCGCTAGCACGAGCCTCGTTTCTGGAGGCACGATCAGGCTGAGGCTGGCTGGCCGCTTCACCAGTCGGCTCAACGTCTTCGCCTTCCTCTCCTTCGTCGTCTTCGCCTTCATCGCTGGAGGCGATCTCCTCTGCCGAGTCTTCACCCGCTGCCGGATCCAGCCCGAACCACTCCTCCGGCTGGGCAACGCCGTCGTCATTAATTTCAGGAGCGAAGACGCTGATGTCAGTACACTCGGCGATCGTCAAAGCGCGCTGAGCAATAGCCGGCCGCACCTCCTCCATCTCTTTGTCGGCCTCCAGCCGCCAGGTGCGCAGCTGGTCCAGGTTCAGCCCCGGATACCAGGCTCGGACGAACTCCAGCGCCCGCCCAGCTCCAAGCCGGGCTGCCAATGCCTTCCAGGCCTCGAAGCGGCCAACCGCAACCTCCAGCCAGTCGGCAGTCCGACTCGGGGTGCGGGGAATCGTCTCGCTTGGCCAGAGGGCGGCCAACACCTGCGCCCCGGCGCGCTGGAGGCAGCGGAGCATACGGTGAGCCGGCTGCAACCGGGCTTGGACCGCCAAGAGCTGCTCCTCAAGCGTCCGGCTCGCGTCCGGCGCGATTTCAGCCCCCGCCTGCCGGCGCGCCTCGCGAAGGGCCTCGATGGTTTGGGTGGCGAAGACGGAGTAGCCGGGAAAGTAGTCTGCACAAAGAACAAGAAGCAGCACAAGTCAGAACACAAATCAGGGATCAAGGGGCAGGCAAGGAGTGAAGAAGGCGGCTTACCATCGATCAGTTCCTCGATGCGACTGAAGCCCTCGCTCAGTGCCTGCTTCGCTTCAGCCCAGCCCGCCGCTTCGGTCTCGAACTCAGCCTTCAGGGTGTCCTCGCTGTCCCGCACCTTCTTCACGGCCGCCTTGTGGCTCTCCTCCTGGTCGGCCAACTTCTTGGCCAGGCGGTCACGCTCCAGGACCAAGGCGTTGTACTCGGCTTCCTTGGCACGAAGGGCGTCCTGGGCCCTGCTGAGCTGCCCTCTCAAGTCGGCATTGGCTCCTGCAAGCATGAAGACAAAGGAAAAATTAATAAGGAAGAAGTCGTCAAGGAAGATCCGACCCGGCTGCTCAGCAGTTGGCCCGAATCTCGGGGACTACACCCAGTGGGTGCGCTGACGCGCCCACACAGGAGATGAATGAGACAAAGCACACACTCCGGCTGCTGGTCAAGTCCTCTGTTCTCCGGCCCAGCTCCTGAGCCTGGGAGTTGAAGGTGGCTGCGCGAAGGTTATGATACTCCTGGAAGATTATACAGGAGGCGAGCATAAGTTAAGTTGTCAGGACCTAGTAAGTTCCAAGCCGGCTGCGCAGCAGCCGACTCGGAACTCGGGGACTACACCCAGTGGGTGCGCTGACGCGCCCACACTGAAGAAATCAAAAGAGCAAAATAACCAAGGCCAGAAGACTCACCCGGATGATGGCCCGCGTCGCGAGGAACTCTTGGGTGTATCGCTGCAGCGAGGCGGCCTGAGCTTGAAGCCGGTTCCGGACCTCCTGGGCCGCCGCGTTCAGCTCGCCCGTCCCCCCGCTGGGAGTCCACTCGGACGTGCTGGCGCTGGCCGCCTCCAGGGCCTCCGCCGTCTGGCTAGCGCCCGCAGCTCAGTGCGGTTCCGGCGCGGAGGCGCCACCCCCTGCGCGCAGGCGCAATGCCGGCTGCACCTCGAGGCCGGCCCCTGCCTCCGGCTCGCCCCGGACGGTTGCTCTGGCGCCGCAGCTGATTGGCCGCTTTGGCCCGCTCCAGTCGGCACCGTTTGCGGCGCCCCCTCCACGAAGATCACGTGGTCCTCCCTCCTCTCCATCACCGGCGGGCCTTGGTCGACCTCCCCCGACGGGGGCACGGGAATGTCGGGTGCCACGGCGCGGAGGGGAACGACGAGCAGCGGAGGCTGGTTGTGCGAGGCCTCCGCCACCGTCTCCGCGGCTGCCGCCTCCGCTCGGGCCTTGGCCGCCGCGTCGGCCTGCTCCTTCGTCGCCTGGGCGGTCCTTCGTTCCGCCGCCTCCCGCGCCTCCCGTGCATTCCGCTCCGTGGCCTCCCTAAGGTCGGCGCGGGGATCCACGCGACGGGAGCCTGAAGACCCTCCAGTCGGCCCGACTACGGAGCTGCCAGGATCCCGCTAAAGGGAAAGCGGTGCCCTGTCCGGCGAATAAAGAAAGGTTTAGAAGAGCTTCGGTTGAAAAAGACAGCAAAAAATATATGCAAGACATTCGACGACTTACGCCGAGATCGCCAGCGGCTGTTTCACCGCCTTGCGAAAGCGGGCCGCCTTCACGGCCGCCTCATCCCGCTTGGTCGCCGCCGTAGAAGCCTTGGATTTCTTCGGCCGGCTACCGAAGAAGGTCGACACGGCCCGGCGCTTCTGCGCGCCGCCACGGGCAGCCGGCGCGGCAGACGGGCCCGTGCCTTGATGATCAAGCGCCGGCTGGCGGTGCGGGGTGGCTTCGACCTCGTCGTCGTCCGGCCATTCTTCGAAGCCGGCCCCGAGCCCCGCGCCTCCGGCCTCGTCGCCTTCCCCCATGATGGCGTCTTCCATGGCGGCCGCTCCCAGGTCCGGATCGTCGGCGTCGTCCACCGTGCGGTCGGGGAGGAGTCGGCGCTCTACCCCTGCAGCCCCGGCCGTCGGCGGAAGAAGAGGGTTCTGCTAAAGGCAAACCAACTGATCAGAGGTTGGCTATCATGAGGCCGGCTACAAAAAGGAAGAAAAGAAGAAAAAACTTATGGCAGGTGGAGGGTTGGCGCGGGAATACGGCTCCTTGCCGTATCGCCAATCCTCGGCGAGCTTGCAGTTGGAGATGTAGTTCACCATGTAAGACACCTCTGCATGAGGCATCTCCCTGGTGCTCAGCCGGCATGGGTCGAAGCGGCCGCTCATCTGGCAAATCATGTGAGGCCGGCCTTGGAGCGGAAGTACCCGGCGCTCCACGAAGGCGGCCACCAAGTCGGCTCCGGTCAGGCCCTCCGACTGGATCATCACCCGAAGCCGGGAGACGGCTGCGTTCCCGGCCTGGGACAACGACCTGGCCCGGTAGCTCCACGAAGGTTGCCTCCCAGCCGGCGGGCCGGCTACGTAAGCCGGCAGGTTGACGTAGTCGCCTTGCTGGGCGACGTTCTTCACATAAAAGTAGGACTTCTGCCAGAGCTTCACCGACTGGATCAGCGGGATGGGCGGGAACGGATTGTTCTCGCTCGTCCGCCTCATGGCAATGAAGGCTCCGCAGGGGGCGGGCACGCCCGCGACGACGGTGCCGAGCTTGCTCTGGAAGAATTCCCCCAGAGCTCGAGCGTGGGGAGAACCCCAAGAAAGCCCTCGCACAGGGTGACGAAAGCCGACAGCAGCATCACCGCGTTGGGCGTGAGGTGATGCGGCTGGAGGTGGTAGAATTCAAGGAAGACTCGAAGGAATCCGCTCGTCGGGAGGCCGAAGCCGCGCAGGCAGTGCGAGCGGAAGATCACCCGCTCGCCCTCCTCCGGTGCCGGCGAAATCTCCCTCGCCGGTGCTTGACGAACCCGCACGAAGTTCTCGCCCGGCAGGCGCCGCGTCCGGCGAAGGAACTCGACGTGGTCCTCGTGGACGTTCGAGCCGTCCCACGAGCTCGACAGCGCCATGGGAGCGACGCAGCGAGGAGCGAGACGATGCGACGGTGGAGGCGCGCATGACCCCGCTACGGCGGGACCAAAGGACCTGAGAGGTCCGACGGCAGAACGGCGCGTCAAAGGGTTGCTGCGGCGGCGGAAAGAAGAAGAAGGAAGGCGAGAAGGGGCGGAGCGAGGGAGAACGTGCGAGCCTCTGCCGTTCCCCCTCCTCCCCCTACTTATAGACCCGCGCGGCGAAGCCAAGGGGGCGTGGCGGGGGGAACGTGGGGATCAACTGCGCCCACTCCCCCACGTCCCGCGATTATTGCGCCCTGATGGCGTAATAAAACCGCCGCGGGAAGGCAAGCGGTCCGTGTGGGCCGCAGAAGATCCGCGCTCGGGCCGAGGCCTAGGAGTGGCGGGCCCGGGTCTGCGGCGGTGTCCCGTCGCGCGCGTGCACTGGCAGGATCTCCTTGCCACGTGGCCCGCGGGATGGCATGCGGTCAGCTCGCAGGCCAACCCGCGTTCCCGCCAACGAGAAACGGGGCTTCCCGAAGACGACGCGCACAAGCATAGCCGGCCCCTCAGGATAGGAAGCTGACCGAGCTTTTCGTCCTTTTGTTAGCCTCGAAGCTCGATCAGCTTCGGGGACTACTGTCGGAGTAAATAACCATGGGTAGCCTAGCCGGGTCCCCCTGGCCCTTCTGAAAAATTACGAGCCGATCCGGCCCTCAAGAATCCAAGACATGGGGCTGCCTTCCCCTTGCCGGTTGTCTCCCAGGCCGGCTATCGGAAGGCAACCCGACTTTAGCCCTCATGAAGAAAGCCGCGGGTAGGCCGGATCCGAGAAGTCGGCCATGAGAAGGCCGACTCCAAGAAGCCGGCTCCCACAAAGCGGTCAAGATCATACCCTCGAAGTCTGCATCCACATAACGGCGATGTGATGGGGCGTGGCTACAGTAAAGCCTGCCACCCCCGAATCCCGGAGCACGCCTGGCACAGTGCGCCGTACGGGTGGCCATGACCCGTCCGGTGCGGCACTGTTGCGACGTTGACCCTGATGTCATCCACAACGGGCTGCTAGCGCGGCCCACGGGCGGTGGGCCCCTTCGGGCAGAGAGACACCCGAAGGCGGCCAGGCCTCCCCAGTCGGCCCAAGACAGAGCCAGCTCCCCACAGCCGGCTTGCCACCTCCCTCGAAGGAGACGCCCCATTAAGGAGACAAGACGCGGTGAGGCTACAACGATCACCCGCCGGACGGCGGCACTGTAGCCACGCCCACCTCGGCGAAGCCCTTGTCACCAGGATTGAGCAACAGTAACCAGCCGCCGACAAGGCCCTGGAGAGTGGGGCCTGCCTGTCGACCAAGGAGCCGGCAGCCGGCGGGACCCACCAGCCGGCGGGCCCCAGCAGCCGGCGCAGAAGCCGGCGAGTGTAGACACAGACGGCTGGGCCCCACGCCCAGCCGGATTACCATTGTATCCCCGGGGGGTAGGCCTATATAAACCCCCCGGGACACCCATGCAAAGGGTTGATCCCTGCTAGTTTTAGACGCCACATAGGGAGGAGAAGTGAGCGAGCAGTGCCCTTCTTCCTCCTCTCGCCAAACATCTCACGGAGCATCATGTAGCTACTTGTTCATCTAGTGATCATGCGGAGACCCCGCAGAGCAGCAGTAGGGGTGTTATCTCCACGGAGAGCCCCGAAGCTGGGTAAGATTCGCCGGCGTGCATGTCTTCGCCTCATCCCGCTTCCAGGCACCGACGACGTCTTATTGGCTCCCACAATGATAAGCCACCCGTTGGCATATGTTGCACCTACCACCCGACAATGAGGTTCAAAACGTCTTTGAAGTCCCGATTCTAAGCCTTTTAAGCATGGTGCACTAAACTATCAAGTAGTCATCATATTGAGCTAGCCAAATGTTCATAACATCTGCATCTGCTCCTGCAATAGGTTTGTCACCTAGCGGTGCATCAAAGACATAATTCTTCTGTGCAGCAATGAGGATAAACCTCAGATCACGGATCTAATCCGCATCATTGCTACTAACATCTTTCAACTTAGTTTTCTCTAGGAACATATCAAAAATAAAACAGGGGAGCTAAATGCAAGCTATTGATCTACAACATAGATATGCTAATACTACCAGGACTAAGTTCATGATAAATTAAAGTTCAATTAATCATATTACTTAAGAACTCCCACTTAGATAGATATCCCTTTAATCCTCTAAGTGATCACGTGATCCATATCAACTAAACCATGTCCGATCATCACGTGAGATGGAGTAGTTTCAATGGTGAACATCACTATGTTGATCATATCTACTATATGATTCACGCTCGACCTTTCGGACTCCGTGTTCCGAGGCCATATCTGTTATATGCTAGGCTCGTCAAGTTTAACCTGAGTATTCCGCGTGTGCAACTGTTTTGCACCCGTTGTATTTGAACGTAGAGCCTATCACACCCGATCATCACGTGGTGTCTCAGCACGAAGAACTTTCGCAACGGTGCATACTCAGGGAGAACACTTGTACCTTGATAATTAGTGAGAGATCATCTTATAAAGCTACGGTCGAACTAAGAAAAATAAGATGTATAAAAGATAAACATCACATGCAATCAAAATATGTTACATGATATGGCCATCATCATCTTGTGCCTTTGATCTCCATCTCCAAAGTATCGTCATGATTTCCATCGTCACCGGCATGACACCATGATCTCCATCATCTTGATCTATATCAATGTGTCGTCACATGGTCGTCTCGCCAACTACTGCTCTTGCAACTATTGCTATCGCATAGCGATAAAGTAAAGCAATTATTTGACGCTTGCATCTAATGAAATAAAGAGACAACCATAAGGCTTCTGCCAGTTGCCGATAACTTCAACAAAACATGATCATCTTATACAACAACTTATATCTCATCACGTCTTGACCATATTGCATCACAACATGCCCTGCAAAAACAAGTTAGACGTCCTCTACTTTGTTGTTGCAAGTTTTACGTGGCTGCTACAGGCTTAGCAAGAACCGTTCTTACCTACGCATCAAAACCACAACGATAGTTTGTCAAGTTGGTGCTGTTTTAACCTTCGCAAGGACCGGGCGTAGCCACACTTGGTTCAACTAAAGTTGGAGAAACTGACACCCGCCAGCCACCTGTGTGCAAAGGACGTTGGTAGAACCAGTTTTGCGTAAGCGTACGCGTAATGTCGGTCCGGGCCGCTTCATCCAACAATACCGCCGAACCAAAGTATGACATGCTAGTAAGCAGTATGACTTATATCGCCCACAACTCACTTGTGTTCTACTCGTGCACAACATCAACGCATAAAACCTAGGCTCGGATGCCACTGTTGGGGAACGTAGTAATTTCAAAAAAAATTCCTACGCACATGCAAGATCATGGTAATGCATAGCAACAAGAGGGGAGAGTGTTGTCTATGTACCCTCATAGACCGGAAGCGGAAGCGTTAGCACAACGCGGTTGATGTAGTCGTACGTCTTCACGGCCCGACCGATCAAGCACCGAAACTACGGCACCTCCGAGTTCTAGCACACGTTCAGCTCGATGACGATCCCCGGACTCCGATCCAGCAGAATGTCGGGGAAGAGTTCCGTCAGCACGACGACGTGGTGACAATCTTGATGTTCTACCGTCGCAGGGCTTCGCCTAAGCACCGCTACAATATTATCGAGGATTATGGTGGAGGAAGGCACCGCACACGGCTAATAGATCTTAAGGATCAATTGTTGTGTCTTTGGGGTGCCCCCTGCACCCGTATATAAAGGCGCAAGGGAGGAGGAGGCCGGCCCTAGGAGGGGGCGCGCCAAGTGTGGAATCCTACTAGGACTCCCTAGTCCTAGTAGGATTCCACCTCCCATATGGAATAGGAAAAGAGGAAGGGAAAAGGAGAAGGAAGGAAGGGGGCGCCCCCCTTCCCTAGTCCAATTCGGACCAGACCAAGGGGAGGGGTGTGGCCACCCTTGAGGCCCTTTTCCTTCTTTCCCGTATGGCCCAATAAGGCCCAATACGTATTCCCGTAACTCTCCGGTACTCCGAAAAATACTCGAATCACTCGGAACCTTTTTGATGTCCGAATATAGTCGTCCAATATATCGATCTTTACGTCTCGACCATTTCGAGACTCCTCGTCATGTCCCCGATCTCATCCGGGACTCCGAACTCCTTAGGTACATCAAAACTCATAAACTCATAATATAACTGTCATCGAAACCTTAAGCGTGCGGACCCTACGGGTTCGAGAACAATGTAGACATGACCGGGACACGTCTCCGGTCAATAACCAATAGCGGAACCTGGATGCTCATATTGGTTCCCTTTGTCATCGGTATGTTACTTGCCCGAGATTCGATCGTTGGTATCTCAATACCTAGTTCAATCTCGTTACCGGCAAGTCTCTTTACTCGTTCTGTAATACATAATCCTGCAACTAACTCATTAGTTGCAATGCTTGCAAGGCTTAAGTTATGTGCATTACCGAGAGGGCCCAGAGATACCTCTCCGACAATCGGAGTGACAAATCCTAATCTCGAAATACGCCAACCCAACAAGTACCTTCGGAGACACCTGTAGAGCACCTTTATAATCACCCAGTTACGTTGTGACGTTTGGTGGCACACAAAGTGTTCCTCTGGTAAACGGGAGTTGCATAATCTCATAGTCATAGGAACATGTATAAGTCATGAAGAAAGCAATAGCAACAAACTAAATGATCAAGTGCTATGCTAACGGAATGGGTCAAGTCAATCACATCATTCTCCTAATGATGTGATCTCGTTAATCAAATGACAACTCGTGTCTATGGTTAGGAAACATAACCATCTTTGATCAACGAGCTAGTCAAGTAGAGGCATACTAGTGACACTCTGTTTGTCTATGTATTCACACATGTATTATGTTTCCGGTTAATACAATTCTAGCATGAATAATAAACATTTATCATGATATAAGGAAATAAATAATAACTTTATTATTGCCTCTAGGACATATTTCCTTCAGGTACCTGATCGATTGAATCGAGAAGACGTTCGACTACATCAACCGCGTTAAACTAACGCTTCCGCTTTCGGTCTATGAGGGTACGTGGACACACTCTCCCTCCCTCGTTGCTATGCATCTCCTAGATAGATCTTGCGTGATCGTAGGAATTTTTTTGAAATTGCATGCTACGTTCCCCAACAACTGCCATCGCAAACGTTTTGCATCTTTTTTGACGGTTTTATTACATCACCGTTTGTGATTGATGCATCGCACACAGTATCGTCGAAGGGTCTGTGATTCGACTGTCGCGTTTGGACCATCCTGTAGTAGTGATCATGTCCACATGTTTAGAGATAGAGGTGTCGATAAAATAAAATACATACACGAGGGCATCATGATCATCTTTAGAGCTGCAACATGTATTGTCATATAATTTCTTATGCTAAAGTAACAATCCGTTCACAAGGTAAAGTATGAATCATAAAATTTATTGAAAACTAACAAACTGTGATCTCAGTCATTGAAACAATTGCAATTTATCATAATATCAGAATGAGTCAATGTAAGAGCTTTTGTATAGCAAGTCCACATACTCAACCATCTTTTAGTATTTCATAATTGCTAACACTCACACGATACTTATGAGTTCAAAGCCTCAATCGGACACAGAGAAAGATAGGGGCTTATGGTTTCTCCTCCCACCTTTTACCTCAAGGGTAATGTCAACAATAATACTTTATGATAACCAACATCCGAGTGGATATATATCTAGATCTTTCCCCAACATATAGTGCTTGCCAAAAAGAAAAAGTGTAAAAAGGAAAGGTGAAGATCACCATGTCTCTTGTGTAAAGGTAGAAGTAAAAGATAGGCCCTTCGCAGAGGGAAGCAGAGGTTGTCATGCCCTTTTATGGCTGGATTCACAAAACTTAATGCGAAAGAACGTCACTTTATATTGCCGCTTGTGATAAAGAACTTTATTATGCAGTCCCTCGCTTTTATTTCTTCCATATCACAAGTTTTTACAAAGCTTATTTTCCTCTTAAAGATGATACATATTTAGAGAGCAATTTTTATTGCTTGCACCGATGACAACTTACTTGAAGGATCTTACTCAATCCATAGGTAGATATGGTGGACTTTCATGGCAAAACTGGTTCGAGGGATGTTTGGATGCACAAGTAGTATCTCTACTTGGTGCAAAAGATTTGGCAAGCATAGAAGGGGAAGCAAGCCCAACATGTTTGGAGGATCCATGACAATATAACTTCTATGCGGTTATAAGAAAACATAACCCACTATGTTGTCTTCCTTGTCCAACATCAGCTTTTTAGCATGTAATATTTTAATGAGTGCTCAAAATCCCAAAATATGTCCAAGATAGTATATTTATATGTGAAACCTCTTTTTCTTTATTACTTCCTATTAAATGCAACAATGACCAAAACTATGTTTGCCAACTCCCAACAAATTTTATTCATCATACTTCTTATATGTGAAGTCATCACTCTCCATAAGATCATTATATAATCTTTTTACTTCTTTTATTCCTTTTCTTTTCCTCGAGATCATAGCAAGAAAGCAGAGCCCTCAAATCAAAACTACTCTTTATTATATAACTCACGAACTTGATTACATAGAGGGAAACAAAGCAAAACTCAAAGCTAAAGCATACTAAAACTTTTATTCTGCTAGATCAAGATGTAACCAAAAGGATCAAACTAAGAAAAATGATAAAGGTAAGGATGTGATGGTGATACGATACCGGGACACCTCCCCAAGCTTTGCACAAGCCAAGGGGAGTGCCCATACCCATGTACTTAATTTTCCTTCTTTGGAGGTGAAGGTGGTGAAGTAGTGTCCTTCTTCCTCAGCTTACACTTGAGGTTGGAATTTTCCTCCCTTAAGTCACCAATCTCCTGCTCAAGCCTTAATATATTTTTGCATAGTTCCTGCTTGTTTTCCTACGAGGGACGAAAAGGGGTAAATTGGATCTTAAATTTCTTTGCTTCGTTAGGGAGACTTAACTTCTTGAATTCCACGTCCATGTCCCGAGGTTGAGGTAGTGGATCTTCATCTTCATCAGAGTTGTTGTCCCTTGTTTTCTCCATGTCGAAGTCTTCCTCCTCTTCTGTAGTCCAACCATAATGATCCACTTCCCCATAGACCTTTGGGTTTGTGATAAAATTAGCTACCTAGCTATCTCCCTCCAAATATTGGGATGACATGCTTCCAGATCTGCCAAGAAAACAACACGAACAAGAACAGAGGATTTTGCCATGGTACAGTGGTCAAAACCTTCGGGAGATTATATAATGAATTTCTACCGACCAAAATAAGTGTTCTGCAAGAAAACAGAGTCCGAAGAGCACACAAGGTGGCCACAAGCCTAGGAGGCGCGCCCCCAGGGCTTGTCGCCTCCTCGGGCACTACCGGACTACTTTTTATTTTCCTAATTTTTTAGATATTCCAAAATGGAGTAAAATTGCCATTGGAAAGCTTTTGGAGTTGGTTTACTTACCGTATCACATACCTATTCCTTTTTGGTACTCTGGAACGTTCTTGCAGGTCTCCCTTATGTACTCCTCGGTGTTATGGTATTAATAATATTGGTTTCAACATTTATGGAAGTACCTGAGATATAATGTTTGATTCTTTGCCCATTTACCACCTTTGGATTAGTGCCTTCAGCATTGTTGATCTGAATGGCACCGGAACGATAAACCTCCTCGATAATGTAAGGACCTTCCCACTTAGAGAGAAGTTTTCCTGCAAAAAATCTTAAATGAGAATTGTATAGCAAGACATGGTCACCTACACTGAATTCACGTTTTTGTTTCCTTTTGTCATGACATCTTTTAACTTTTTCTTTAAACAACTTGGCATTTTCATAGGCTTGGGTTCTCCATTCATCAAGTGAGCTAATGTCAAATAACCTCTTCTCACTGGCAAGTTTGAAATCATAGTTGAGCTCGTTAATTGCCCAATAAGCTTTATGTTCTAGTTTAAGAGGTAAGTGACATTCTTTTCCATAAACCGTTTTATATGGAGGCATACCCATAGGGTTTTATATGCAGTTCTATCAGCCCATAATGCATCATCAGATTTCTTAGACCAATTCCTTCTAGATCTATTAATAGTCGTTTGCAAGATCAATTTTTTCACTATTACTTAGTTCAACTTGACCACTAGACTGAGGATGTGTAATGCCCGGATAATCAAGCTACAGTAATCCCCTGCTAATGATGCCATGTCATCACTGTTACTATTCTTAAGTCTCACGTTGATTGAAATGAATTCAAAATTCAAATTAAAAAATAAAGTCAAACAATTAAAGTTTTCTAATATCAAAAGTAAAGTGTTCAAAATGTGGAAAATAATCCATAAAGAATATTGGTGAAGAAATCAACGTTTAATAAAATATTTGGGTGTCCTAAATATTTAAAACAGTAGCAAAAACAATGATTTAAAAGTTTTTAAAATAATAAACCAATACTAAACTAGTTTATTTAGTCACCAAACTTAACGTGGCAGTAGCCTAAATTATAATAATATTTTAGGTGCAATTCTTATATTTTTTATAAAACTATTTTGGTTTAAAAGAATTGGGAAAACTAAAACTATTAAAAGAAAAGGTATTACAAAAGTTCAAGTAGAGGAAAAGGCCCCTGCCCTGGGCCTCATCCAGCCTGGTCGGCCCAGCCGACCCAGCTCCCCATCCTCTGTTGTCTTCCCCGCGCCCCTGTTCACCCCACCGAGCGGGCGCGGTCGCCGTCGAACCCGCTCGTCCCCGTCCACGTCGTCAGCGAGGCGATTAGGTCGAACCCCTCGGGCTCCCCACACCCCCGCTCACCCCCTCCCAGATCCACTCCCCTCTCTTCCTCGATGCATCCGCCCCGCCCGAGCGGACTCGTCGACGCATCGCTATCACCGTCGCGGTCGCCGGCGTCCACCTGTCACCGCGACTGCTCCAGGAGCTTCGTCAACCTCGACTCCTTCTCCCTGGCGCTCTTTTCCGTTGCGGGGAGCAACGCAGCGCCTCCATCACCTCGCCCCCTTCCGTCGCCTGACGTCGCTGCACCGCGTCGATCAACCTCGCCTCAGCGCTCCTAAACTGTTGCCGGCCTCCTTGAGCCGCTCGGTGAGCCTCCACATCTCTAAATTCCATCTCTTCACGCTCTAGTGTGCTCAGTCGCCGTTCCCGTGAAGCTGAGCTCCGCCGTCCGCCATGGCCGCACACCCCCGCACTCGTCGCGTCCGTGCCCGTGACTGCGCACTACGCGCGAGCTCGAAACACCGTCGAAGTCCCCGCGCGCCCGTGTGCCTCATCTGCGTCCCGCGCCCATGCGCTCGCCCGCCCACGGCCGCAGCGTTCCCCGCCCGCCATCCGTTCTGCTCCGCCCGGCCACGCCTAGCCGCCACACCCCGCTGCCTGTTGCCGCGCTCCACCCGCGTTGCCTTCGCCGGCCCGTGCCCAGCTCGCCCTGGCCGCTGCTGCCTTTTGATGTTGTTGCGGCCTCGCGTGTTGCTGGCTGCTGTCGCGCCGCTGACCGCTCTGCGCCGCCGCTACCTAGCGCCGCCACGGCCTCCTGCTGCTGCGCTTGGCCGGTCTCGCTTCCGTTAGCCGCGGCCCGCTGCTCTCAGCGCTCGCGCAACCATGGCCGACCCCCAGTGTGCATGCGCGTATGGCCAAGAGGTCGGTGTTGCCTCTCACTGGGGAATCCTGGCCAGTTTAGATTAGTTTTAATCTAATTAACCCCCTCCTAATTATTCAATGACTACTGGGCCCCCTGGTAAATTAAACATAGCTAAAGTAAATAAAATAGCAAGTCTAACAGATGTGCCAATGACACCTGGGCTCCCACCGGACCACTTTGACCAGTCAACTTTGCTGACTGGGCACTCCCAGTCAGTGACACATGGGACCCCTCTGGATTCCCTTTGACTTCGTTGACCAGTCAACTGGTCAACAATTGACTGGGCTGATTCAACCCCTGGACCCTACTGTCATACACCGAGGCTAGGGTAGCCCTAGGTAGCAAAAATTTATTCTGCTTTTATTTTTGAATAAAAATAAATCCAGTAATTTGGAAATTCATTAAAACTTTGAAAATTAATATAAAATAATCTGTGTTTCGGATGAAAGTACTTTGTACATGAAAATTGCTCCGAAAAATCCAGCGAATACGAATACACAGTCCGTTTGTCTGCCACACATCCCTAGCATAGCAAACATGCAACCGTCCCTCTCCGATTCGTTTATCCGAAAATGCCAAACACCGGGGATACTTTCCCATATGTTTTCCCCTTCGCCAGTAGCACCTAGTACTGCGTTAGGTCACCCAACACTGTGTATTGCCATGTTATGCTTTGTGTTGCTTTGATTGCTCTATTATATATTTGTGTTCCCCCTCCGTTACTTCTTTCCAGTAGACCTCGAGATTGCCGCCGATACCTCGTGATCGACTATGGTATTGACGACCCCTCCTTGCCAGAGCAACCAGACAAGCCCCCCCTTGATCAACCTGATATCGCCTATTCTTCTCTCTACTGCTTGCATTAGAGTAGTGTAGCATGTTACTGTTTCCGGTTAATCCTATTCTGTTTTATAGCCTGTAATTGTTGCTAGAGTTGTTGATAGCTTACCTGCAATCCTAAATGCTTAGTACAGGATGCTAGTTTATCATCAGTGGCCCTACATTCTTGTCCGTCTGCCATGTTATACTATCGGGCCGTGATCACTTGGGAGGTGATCACGGGTATATACTTATACATAATATGTGATACAAGTGGTGACTAAAGTTGGGTCGACTCGTAGAGTACCCGCAAGTGATTCCGATGAGGGGGCTGAAAGGACAGGTGGTTCCATCTCGGTAGAGGTGGGCCTGGGTTCCCGACAACCCCGACTGTTACTTTGTGGCAGAGCGACAGGGCAGGTTGAGACCACCTAGGAGAGAGGTGGTCCTGGCCCTGTTCGGCATCCGCGGAGACTTCACTTAACACGCTTCACGAGATCTTGGTATTTGATCTGAGTCTGGCCACTGGCCAATACGCACTAACCAACTACGCGGGAACAGTTATGGGCACTCAACGTCGTGGTATCAGCCGAAGCCTTCTTGACATCAGCGACTGAGCGGCGCGCGCCGAGTTGGACCGTGTAACGCAACTTCCTTTGTAATGGAGGTTGCTAGGTCTGCTCACCGGCCGCCCACGCAACGTGCAGGTGTGCAGTGGGCGATGGGCCCAGACCCCTGCACCATAGGATTTAGATGGGCGTGCTGACCTCTCTGTTGTGCCTAGATAGGGCTGCAACGTGTTGATCTTTAGAGGCACAACCCCTAAATGTTAGGAGGCACCAAGAACAATGTTCTTGTCACAAGACTATCGGAACGATTCCAAGATACCCGCGTGATCCTAAAAAATTCATGAAATTTGAGGAGAGAAGAGTCAAAACTCTACGTCAGGAGGCCTCACTAGAGCGACGAAGGGACCGAGGAGTAAAAACAATCCTACTCTCCGATATATATAATTCTAAGACTCAAAACATTTTGTTCTAGACTCAACAACGTTAGTGATTCGGTCAAGCAGGGGGCTCCTAAGTCGGGGAAGGCTGTGATTACCAACTTGTAACACCCACAATGCGGCTATATCTCCCACGTGTCGGGGCACGACTTAAAGGCATAGCCATATGGTAGGTCTGTCGCAAGAGGGGTAATCTTTACACATCCCATGTACTGAATAAGAAAGGGATAAAGAGTCGGCTTACAATCACCACTTCACACAATACATAAATAATCCATACATCATCCAAGGTACAATCAAAGGTCCGACTACGGAACCAAAATAAAGAAAGACAACCCCAAATGCTAGATCCCCGATCATCCCAACTGGGCTCCACTACTGATCATCCGGAAAAGAAACATAGTATCGTCCTGAATCCTCGTCGAACTCCCACTTGAGTTCGGTAGCGTCCTCTGCACTGGCATCATCAGCACCTGCATCTGTTTGGAAGTATCCATGAGTCACAAGGACTCAACAATATCACACCTGTGAGATCAAGACTATTTAAGCTTATGGGTAGGAAATGGTAGTGAGGTGGAGCTGCAGCAAGCACTAGCAATATGGTGGCTAACATATGCAAATGAGAGCAAGAAGAAAAGCAACGCACGGTCGAGAAGCTTTAAGTGATCAAGAAGTGATCCTAAAGCTACTTACGTCCAAGCATAACACAAGACCGTGTTCTCTTCCCGAACTCCGCCAAAAAGAGACCATCACGGCTACACACGCGGTTGATTCATTTTAATTAAGTTAAGTGTCAAGTTCTCTACAACCGGATATTCTTCGCCTATTCTTCGCCCTACTGCTTGCATTAGAGTAGTGTAGCATGTTACTATTTTCGGTAAATCCTATTATGTTGCATAGCCAGTCATTGTTGCTATAGTTGTTGATACCTTACCCGCAATCCTAAATGCTTA
Organism: Triticum urartu; assembly: GCF_056163025.1. Lineage (NCBI taxonomy): Eukaryota > Viridiplantae > Streptophyta > Magnoliopsida > Poales > Poaceae > Triticum > Triticum urartu. The sequence continues at coordinate 530,562,820 of NC_141876.1, forward strand.
GTATAGGATGCTAGTTTATCATCAGTGGCCCTACATTCTTGTCCGTCTGCCATGCTATACTATCGGGCCGTGATCACTTGGGAGGTGATCACAGGTATATACTTATACATAATATGTTATACAAGTGGTGACTAAAATCGGGTCGGCTCGTAGAGTACCCGCAAGTGATTCCAATTAGGGGGCTGAAAGGACAGGTGGTTCCATCCAGGTAGAGGTGGGCCTGGGTTCCCGACGGCCCTCGACTGTTACTTTGTGGCGGAGTGACAGGGCAGGTTGAGACCACCTAGGAGAGAGGTGGGCCTGGCCCTGTTCGGCATCCGTGGAGACTTCAACTAACACACTTAAAGAGATCTTGGTATTTGATCTGAGTCTGGCCACTAGCCTATACGCACTAACCAACTACGCGGGAACAGTTATGGTTACTCGACGTCGTGGTATTAGCCAAAGCCTTCTTGACATCAGCGACTGAGCAGCGCGCGCCGGGTTGGACTGCGTAACGCAACTTCCTTTGTAATGGAGGTTGCTAGGTTTGCTCACCGGCCACCCATGCAACATGCAGGTGTGCAATGGGCGATGGGCCCAGACCCTTGCACCATAGGATTTGGACCGGCATGCTGACCTCTCTATTGTGCCTAGGTAGGGCTGCGACGTGTTGATCTTCCGAGGCCGGACATGACCAAGAAAAGTGTGCGCGACCAGAGGGATCGAGGGTGTTGGGTTATGTGGTGCACCCTTGCAGGGAAGTTTATCTATTCGAATAGTCGTCTCCCTCGGTAAAAGGACGACCCGAAGTTGTACCTCGACCTTATGACAACTAGAACTGGATACTTAATAAAACACACCCTTTCAAGTGACAGATACAACCCGGTGATCGCTCTCTCATAGGGCGACGAGGGGAGGATCACCGGGTAGGATTATGCTATACGATGATACTTGGTGAACTTACCATCTACTCTCTTCTATATGCTTCAAGATGGAGGCTGCCAGAAGCGTAGTCTTCGACAAGACTAGCTATTCCCCTCTTATTCTGGCATTCTGCAGTTCAGTCCACAGATACTATCCATTTCATTGATACCAATGCATATGTAGTGTAGATCCTTGCTTGCGAGTACTTTGGATGAGTACTCGCGGTTGTTTTTATACTCCTTTTTCCCCTTTTCCCGGTTATTGCGTTCATATGATGGAGTCCAGGAGCCAGATGATCCCGAGGTTGATTCTACATGGAGTTCGACTTTGAGGAATAGTTAGGAGGTCCTAGGCAGGAGGCCTTTCCTTTTCGATCGTTGCTACTTTTGTGCTAGCCTTCTTAAGGAAGACTTGTTTAACTTATGTCTGTACTCAGATATTGTTGCTTCTGCTGACTCCTGTGTTTTTGAGCTTATGTATTCGAGCCCTCGAGGCCACTGGCTTGTAATATAAAGCTTATATTATTTTAATTTGTGTCTAGAGTTGTGTTGTGATATCTTCTCGTGAGTCCTTGATCTTGATCGTACACATTTGTGTGTATTATTAGTGTACGGTCAAATTGAGGGCGTCACAAGTTGGTATCAGAGCCGACTGCCTGTACAAATCCCCCTTCCAAACTCCTTGGCCGAAGTTGAGTCTAGTCGACGAAAACTGTTTTACTAACATGGCTGTGCGGCCCATGGGCCCACGTCACCATTGGGTGGTATTAGGATCTTTTCCTCCTCGTCTATACTCTAGGACTCTGATCTCTCTCCTATTCGGGTTAAATGATCTTGCTAACACTAACATTAGGATCTCGTGATCACTTTCACCAGGAGAGCAGCTTATTACCGATGATCGTCTGCTGCACCAGAAGATTCCGAGGATACGCTATGATGTTCTCTCGAGACTTTGTGCCATCGCTTTTGCAATTCCCATCCATCGATAAACCTCTATGGATAGCCACGTACACTTGCCATTCATACAATCATTCCCCGTTGATCTTGTTATTATAAGATACCTCGAAGACCCCTCTATTGTTCCGAGAATACTTTGTGCATACTGCCTTGCAATTCTTTGCCACATGAATACCCCTATGAATAATTCCTCGCACTTACCGAGTATCCGCTCATCCCCAGTTGTTCAGGTGTTTCACAAAAGTCTTCAAAATACTATTCGATCCTCCGAAAATCATTAGGAGCTTATTGCTCTTGAAATTCTTGCTTGCTTACATTAGGATTAATCCCATAAGTCTGGTAACACTAGTGCAGAACCGGGCAATAGCACCGGTTCGTAAGGCCCTTTAGTGACGGTTCCATAACCGGCACTAAAGTGTGGTCACTAAAGGCCCCCCCTTTAGTACCGGTTTAGCACGAACTGGTGCTAAAGGGCAACCACGTGGCATGAGCCAGCTCCGGGGGCCGGGAGCCCTTTAGTACCGGTTAGTAACACCAACCGGTACTAAAATGTTTGGGGGGTTTTGGTTTTATGATTTCTTTTTCATTTAATTTTGTGTTTTCCATTTTAATTCTTTTTCGTTTGCTGGTATTTACGATACTACACATTGTACACATTATGCATATATATATATAAATAGAATTTCTAGTAGAACCAATCATATATATATATATATCATCAATGTCTCACAAACCACCATATTAATTCACACATACACACATGTATAGCTATATACAATTTCTCTTACATATGCATGTTGCCTTCAGAGCCAGTGGCATTAGCCTAATTGGTGCCTTCGGAGCACGATGACAATTGGAAGTGGTTCATGACCTGGTCGATGGGGGCGGTAGCGGGTAATAGTATTCTCCCTTCGGATTTATGACCTGGTCGAGCAAAAATCCCGCTATTTCCTCTTGAAGTGCTTCTACGCGCTCCGTTTCTAGGAGCTTGTCCCGCACCTCTTTGAACTGTTAAGAAGGAGATCAATATGCATGTGTATTAGTTGTGTGACTAGATATCGATAATGGTGTAAAAATTGTGAATAGTGTTCTAACAAGCGTACCCATTCCTGTCTTTGAGATCTGCTCCTTTCGGACGCCATCATGCGAATGTTCTCACAAACGCAGAATGCACACAAATCAGTCCCCTGCGCCTGCTTCAGGGCCTTTATTACGAGAATGGAATTTAATTTGATCAGATAATAATTAATCAAGCATGATAATTAAAGAGATGGCAGCTAGCTAGCTAGCTAGTACTACTTAATTACTTACCTTGGGTCGAAACCATTTCAGCTGTCGTTTCCATTCGCCTTCCGTGACGCTGATGAACCTTGCCCAAGCCCTGCCCGCCGACAAAGAAAATGAATAAAGGGGTTATTAAATAGTTCATATCATGAAATGACGAACTAAATAGGCCGAGATATATAGTTAATAATGATTGAAATTACCTGTTGACTATCCCAAACAAGATGTTATAGTCACTATTTGCTTTGAGTAGTGAGTCCAGAATTTGAACTGTTCCGGCGTCAACTTTAATGATACACAAGATCCAGTGAAATCTGCATGCACACACGTTTGCATGTCTTAGTTAAGCGGGCATATGTAAGCAAAAACATGTAGCTAGCTAGTAGGCAAAAACAGAGAATTTGTAGTACAAGAAAGTGTGACTCAGTGGAAGTTGTAAGGAAGTAGTATATCTTCATTGTATTTGAGGTGCTTCAAGAACTCTAGCATGCTGTCCTCTACCTGCTTTTCATAATGCTTGTTTATTTTCCATGTGTATTCATTAACGGTGTTTGGGTCAATGAACCCAATGCCATAGCGTCCACCTTTTCTCATTTCATACATCTTCATCCTGCATAATACCACAGAAAAGAATATAGTGAGGATAATTACAGGTAATGATTGATCAAAAGGATCACTACAGCTAGCTTGAGACTTAAATTACAGAAAGAAATCACTTACAGACAATAGCAACTGACGATAGATTTGTCGAGTGCGTCTTGATTGTATAACTGAAACAGTTCAGAATACTCAACGATCACAGCATTCTCATGGTAGTAATGATCCTTCTTGACTTGCACCATGAGGGACTCTCAATCAGATCTCTTGGTAATGTCCATGTACCATTGATGCAATTCATACATTCTCGTTGGGAGCTTCTTGACCTCTTCTGGCTTGACCAAAGGTTGGCCCCAGGCATATTTCCGTTTTATTTCCTCCTCTGTAAGCACAGGCATGTCCTCGATCTCGAGGAGTTGTCCAACAGTGATGTTGAGAGTTTCAGCCTGCATTATATGCTCCTGGGTTATTACCACATCGCCCACCTCGGGAACGTAAACTGTTTGCCCACAATAATATTGGGCGCGCGTACTGTCACGTGTTGTTCGCGGCACAACAAGCGGGGGGATCGATTGCGCCACCTGTTCTCCCAGCTGGGCAACGGTTTTCCCGCATTTTTTGACAGCTGCTTGTTGTTTGCTCGAGCTCGAGCTCGCCTTCTTCTGTAGACGTTGTCGATGTAACTTCCTGATGTGGCGCTCATAGTCTGTGTCAACAGGCTTAGGAGCTGGTGGTTGAGCCATACGAATGAAGTGGTCAACTACTTCCACAGGCACTTTCTCCCTTGGCGGCGGTGGCGGTTTCGGTCCAAAATGGGCGTCGACTTCTGCCCGCACTATGGCATTGGTTTGCTCCTCGGTCCTATCGTAAGCCCTCTCAGGAAGAGGAGTAGTGAGGTTTGGACCATATTTATATCACTTGTCTCTGCCTGTACTTCCTGTACTATGACCTCGACTCATACCGCTACGCACCATAGCTGCGGGGTGTCTCTTCTGTGATTGCTGAGGCGGCGGAGACGGCTGACGGGACTGAGTTGGACGAGGAGGAGTGGCCTGAAGCTGTGCCGGACTTGCAGTGGCCTGAGGTTGTGCCGGACTTGGAGGAGGAGTGGACGTCTGATGCTGTGTTGGACTTGGAGGAGGAGTGGCCTGACACTTTGCCGGACTTGGAGGAGGAGGAGTGGCCTCACGCGTTGGTGGACTTGGAGGAGCGGGAGTCTGCTGACTCGGTGGCGGACTTCGACGAGGAGTCGGGTGACGCGGTGTCGGTGGCCTTCGAAAGATGATGCAATCCTTTCTCCATAGGATGATACGATGTTTGGCATCTCCGAGCGTGTGCTCCTCGTCACCTCCAGGAATGTCAAGCTCTAGCCCCAAATATTGGTCCACCACCTCATCAACCACGACACGAGCATAGCCTGCTGGAATCGGGTTGCAATGAAAGGTTGCATCGGGGAATTTGTATAAGCAACGCCGTCCGCCACCTTCAAGGATATGTTCTTAATTTTGAAGTGTAGCTTGCTGTTAGTGTTCTCCGCGATATCATCCACGGGCTATCTATCCAGCATTGCGTCAAACGGGGCGGAACCCACGCTACTTCCCGGCATGGATGGGGCGGTGGTATCCAATGCTGGATCATCCGCTAGCTGCTGCAGCTGCTGAGACCCCCTTTGCTGGCTAAGTGAGTCGACCTGCTCCTGCTGCCGCTGGAATTTGATTGCCAAGTCCGCGTGCGCTGATTCTAGGCCTTGAAGGCGTTCATAGTCGAGCTTCCTCTGCTCCTCCTCCATCTTCCTCTTCTTCTCCTCCGCAATCTTCTTTCTCGCACGGGTTCTATAGTCGGCGTTCCAGTCCGAAAACCCCTCATACCATGAAATAGCGCCCATGCCTCGTGTTCTTCCTGGGTGTTCAGGATTTCCCAGGGCACGCGTAAGCTCGTCGTTCTCTCTGTTGGGCTCGAACAACCCGGATCGAGCCTCTTCTATTGCAACAAGTAGCTTATCTTCGGCTCCGTGCAGACATGCCTTCTTGGAAACTTTGCCTGTCTTCGGGTCCAACTCCCCCCCATGTGCATAGAACCAAGTCCTGCACCTGGGGGGCCAGCTCAATGTTTCTAGAGTGACACTTGCATCCAACATCTCTTTCTCAGACTTATCCCACTTAGGCATTCCCACCGCATAGCCACCTGGCCCCAGCTTATGGAACTTATCCTTTTTTGCGGCATTGGCCTTGTTTATTCTTGACCGTTCCTTAGATAATTCTGAATCCTTGAATTTCACGAAATCGTCCCAATGAGGACTTTGATTCTCTAGTGTTCCCTCGAATACTAGAGTCTTCCTTCCTCCCTTGACGTACTTGTCCCATTCACGATTCTTGTGGTTCTTGAATGCAACCGCCATCTTCCTAAGAGCAGCGTCCTTGACTTTCTGCACATCTACTTTTGTGAAATGATCTGGTAGGGTGAAATGTTCCATGAGAGTATCCCAAAGCAGACTTTTTTGTCTGTCGTCGACAAAAGTAAGATCTGGACGTGGCTTTGCTGGCTCTCTCCATTCTTGAAGGGAGATCGGGAGTTGGTCCTTCACAAGAACTGCGCACTGACGAACGAACTTGTCCGCAATCTTCTTAGGCACTAATGGTTCGCCATTAGGTTTGATTGCCTCGATATTATACTTTACGCCCTCCTTCAACTTTTTGTTCGGGCCTCGTTTCGTCCTGTTGCCTGAAGATTTTCTCGATCCGGATGGCTGAAAGAAGAAAGATCGATTCGTTAATATATCTTCAACTCATTTAAAACATGTGATGATCACCAGATGCCTGCTTATATAAATATATATACCTCTCCGGTGTTGTCATAATCGTAGTTCATGACTTCATCAATTCGGTCGTCGCGATCGAATATCATATCACCCTCTCCGGTGTTGTTTAGAAATTCGGAGCCATCATAATCTTCTTCATTCTGATCATCATCTGGCCCGCGTATTATATCGAACATGGTTTGTTCTCCCTCTCTGTTGGTATTGTCCGCCATAGCTTATATTTAACTATGCCAAAAGAAATATAAAACAATTTAGTATTCAAATTACATCGTCTCGAATAATAGATATAATCTCGAATACATCGTCTCGAATAATAGATATAATCTCGAATACATCGTCTCGAATAATAGATATAATCTCGAATACATCGTCTCGAATAATAGATATAATCTCGAATACATCGTATCGAATAATATATAATCTCGAATACATCGTCTTGAATATTATATATCGAGTACATCACTGGCTAGGTAGCTAATAAAGATCGAATACTACAGAAGAATCTAGGACACTCGCGGTTCCTGCGGCGCGGGCGGTGGACACCCAAAGAGAAGGAACCCTCACAGGATCATAGCTGAAGTGAGATCCCTGAAGAAACTGCCAGGTATTGGAGAACCTGCCGCCCTCTAATGCAACCATGTAGCGATGGACGTGCTCGTCCTCCTCCCTAACACGGCGACGTACCACCTCCGGCGGGGCCGGCTCCCTCCGCACCGAAACTGGCCCACGCGAACACCACCGAATGAGATCAGGGTCGACGACGGGACCCGGGGCCGGGTTCCTCATCAAGCGGCGCGCCCCTCCAGGCAGCACCTCCCAGTGCCAGCCCGGCGGAGCCCAGTCCCGGACATGGGTCAGTCGGACGTCGTCGCGGACGGGTCGACGACGAGGATGCGGGTCGGGCATCGTCGAGAACAAATACTAGCTATATGTCCGCAAAAAGTAACATTTTTTTAATGATTGGATTTTGATAACTAAATTTTCTAACATTTCTATATAACTAACATTTCTATAACATTTCTAATATTTCTAGAACTAAAAAAAAGAAAAATTTCTAACTTTTTTATAACTATTTCTATAACTAAAAAACAAAAAAAATTCTAACAATTCTCACTTTTTTATAACTATTTCTATAACTAAAAAACAGAAAAAATTTCTAACAATTCTAACATTTCTAACTATTCTAACAATTCTAACATTTCTAACTATTTCTAAAAAACAGAAAAATTTCTAACAATTCTAACTTTTTTATAACTATTTCTATAACTAAAAAACAGAAATATTTCTAACAATTCTAACATTTCAAACTATTCTAACAATTCTAACATTTCTAACATTTCTAACTATTTCTAAAAAACAGAAAAATTTCTAACAATTTCTAAAAAACAAAAAAAATTCTAACTATTTGTATAACTAAAAAACAAAAAATGTATGTGTGTGTGTGCGCTCACCGGCGAGGCGAGAGGCGACGGGGGGCGGCGACGGGGACGGTGACGGGCGCGGCGACAACGGGGACAGGGACGGGGCGGCGATGACGGGGACGGGGACGTACGGGCCGGGGCGGCGACGACGACGGGGATGTACGGGGCGGCGACGACGGGGACGGGGACGACGCGGGACGGGCCGGGACGGGGCGGCGGTGACGGGGACGACGGGGACGGGGACGACGGGGCGGCGACAACGGGGATGGGGCGGCGACGGGGGCGGCGACGAGGGATGGAGACGTACGGGGGGCGTGGCGGGCGATGGTGCAGAGGAGAAGAAGCAGATGAGAAACTGAAATTTTCGTAAGTGTTGTTTATATAGGAGGGGCCTTTAGTACCGGTTGGAGCCACCAACCGGTACTAAAGGCCTATTTTGGCCAGGCCAAGCGGCGGGAAGCGACCCCCTTTAGTACCGGCTGGTGGCTCCAACCGGTACTAAAGGCCCCCCCTTTAGTACCGGTTGGTGCCACGACCCCGTACTAAAGGTCGTGCGCTGGCGCAGGTGCGGTGCGGCAAGTTTAGTCCCACCTCGCTAGCCGAGGGGTGACCGCACTGGTTTATAAACCCCCATGCGGTAGCTCTCTCGAGCTCCTCTCCAAAGCAGGCCTACTGGGCCTACATGTTCTTTGCTGCCTTGTTGGCCTACTGGGCCTTTGCGGGCCTGCATCCTGGCCCAACAACATGTTGGGTTTCTAGTCGTATGCCGGCTGCGTTGGCCTAGTAGGCGGGCTTTTTTTATTTTTTTGCTTTATTTATTTTTGAGTTGTTTTTTTGTGTATTTAGAGTTTCTTTGTGAATATTTTTGCTTTAGGTACAAAAAATTACAAACTTTCTGTTAGTGCCCGTAGTTTTCAAATTTGAATAGTTTAAATTTTGAATTATTTGAAATTAGTGTGAATCACTAGTTTGTGAATAACTTAACTTTAAAAATCAGTAAAGGCATGAAAGAATTTGTTTGCACATAAAATTTCTTCGCGTTTCAAATGCCAAAACACAAACTTAACTACCCTAACTATTACAGAGATTCCCTTCTGGGTGTGAAACACAGAAGAAAGTGATGATAGTGAAGCCGATCACATCCCAGATCTTTGGGTGTGAAACTTTTTCTTCGCGTGTGTCCCTTTGCGCCGTAACCATGGAAAATCTTCATCATTTAACGGGATGCTCGGGTCAATATTCACTGTGAATGGAGCAATTTCATCAAACTTTTCATAATCTTCTGACTTGTCTGTCTTGTCATCCACTCCCACGATGTTTCTCTTCCCAGAAAGAACTATGTGCCGCTTTGGCTCATTGTACGATGCATTCGCTTCCTTATCTTTTCTTTTTCTTGGCTTGGTAGACATGTCCTTCACATAGAAAACCTGTGCCACATCATTGGCTAGGAAGAATAGTTCGTATGCATACGCAAGATTGTTGAGATCCACTGTTGTCATTCCGTACTGCGGGTCTTCTGTTACCCCGCCTCGTGTCATATTGACCCATTTGCACCGAAACAAAGGGACCTTCAAACCACGTCGATAGTCAAGTTCCCATATGTCATGTATATAACCATAATATGTTTCCTTTCCCATCATGGTTTCTGCATCAAAGCGGACACCACTGTTTTGGTTGGTGCTCTTCTTATCTTGGGCGATCGTGTAAAATGTATTACCATTTATCTCGTACCCTTTGAAAGTCATTATATTCGAAGATGGTAACTGGGACAGCAAGTATAGGTCATCTTCAATAGAGGTGTCATGCATGGTACGTGTCTGCAACCAGCTGGCGAAACTCCTGGTTTGTTCACGTGTAATCCAGTCATCAGACCGCTCCGGGTGTTTGGAGCGTAGCAAATTCTTGTGTTCATCCATATACGGAGCCACCAAGGCGGAATTCTGTAGAACTGTGTAGTGTGCTTCAGTGAGAGAATGTCTATCCATACATATTATTTGTTCCCCTCCTAGCGTGCCTTTTCCATCCAGTCTTCCCTTATGCCGCGATTCAGGAACACCAATCGGCTTAAGGTCAGGAATAAAGTCAATACAAAACTCAATGACCTCCTCATTTTGACGGCCCTTGGAGATGCTTCCTTCTGGCCTAGCACGATTATGAACACCAACTCGAAACTGACAAGACATTGCACCAAATCATTCTCTAACCTTGGTATGATTTCTGGATCGATTACCTTCTGAGAGATTGCATTGAGAAATGCACATAGCTTCACAATGGCTAATCGAACGTTTTCAGGTAGAAGCCCCCTCAATGCAACCGGAAGCAGTTGCGTCATAATCACGTGGCAGTCATGAGACTTTAGGTTGTGGAATTTTTTCTCTGCCATGTTTATTATTCCCTTTATATTCGACGAGAAGCCAGACGGTACCTTAATACTGAGCAGGCATTCAAAGAAGATTTCCTTCTCTTCTTTGGTAAGAGCGTAGCTTGCATGACCCTGATGTATGCCGTCTTTTCCATGCATACGTTGCTGGTCCTCTCGTGCCTCAGGTGTATCTTTTGTCTTCCCATACACGCCCAAGAAGCCAAGCAGGGTCACACAAAGATTCTTCGTCACGTGCATCACATCGATTGCGGAGCGGACCTCTAGGTCTTTCCAATAGGGCAGGTCCCAAAATATAGATTTCTTCTTCCACATGGGTGCGCGTCCGTCAGCATCATTCGGAACAGGTTGTCCACCAGGACCCTTTCCAAAGACCACCTTCAAATCCTTGACCATATCATGTACATCAGCACCACTACGGTGGCGAGGCTTCGTCCGGTGATCCGCCTCACCTTTGAAATGCTTGCCTTTCTTTCTTACGGGATGCCTGCTCAGAAGAAATCAACGATGTCCCAGGTACACATTCTTCTTACAATTAGCCAAATATATACTGTCGGTATCATCCAAACAGTGCGTGCATGCACGGTATCCCTTGTTTGTCTGTCCTGAAAGGTTACTGAGAGCAGGCCAATCATTGATGGTCACGAACAGCAACGCCTTTAGGTCAAATTCTTCCCCCATGTGCTCATCCCACGCACGTACACCTGTACCATTCCACAGTTGTAAGAGTTCTTCAACTAATGGCCTTAGGTACACATCAATGTCGTTGCCGGGTTGCTTAGGGCCTTGGATGAGCACTGGAATCATAATGAACTTCCGCTTCATGCACAACCAAGGAGGAAGGTTATACAAACATAGAATCATAGGCCAGGTGCTATGGTTGCTGCTCTGCTCCCCAAAAGGATTAATGCCATCTGCGCTTAGACCAAACCATACGCTCCTTGTGTCATCTGCAAACTCCTTCCCATACTTTCTTTCGATTTTTCTCCACTACGACCCGTCAGCGGGTACTCTCAACTTTCCGTATTTCTTACGGTCTTCTCTGTGCCATCGCATCGCCTTGGCATGCTCTTTGTTTTGGAACAAACGTTTCAACCGTGGTATTATAGGAGCATACCACATCACCTTGGCAGGAATCTTATTCCTGGGGCGCTCGCCCTCGACATCACCAGGGTCATCGCGGCTTATCTTATAGCGCAATGCACCACATACCGGGCAAGCGTTCAAATCCTCGTACTCACCGCGGTAGAGGATGCAATCATTAGGGCATGCATGTATCTTCTGCACCTCTAACCCTAGAGGGCAGACAGCCTTCTTTGCTTCGTACATACTCTCGGGCAATTCGTTGTCCTTTGGAAGCATATCCTTTATCATTACCAGCAACTTTCCAAATCCCTTGTTAGATACACCATTCTCTGCCTTCCATTGCAGCAATTCCAATGTGGTGCCCAGCTTTTTCTTGTCACCTACGCAATTCGGGTACAGCAATTTTTTGTGATCCTCTAACATGCGCTGCAACTTCTTCTTCTCCAAATCACTTGCGCAGTTTCTCTTTGCATCGGCACTGGCCCGACATAGATCATCAACGGGTCCATCTGATGCCTTTTCTTCAGCTTCTTCCCGCATTGCCGGCTCAGCTTCTTCCCGCATTACCGGCTCAGCTTCTTCCCCCATTGTTGTATCATCGTATTCAGGGAACCCATGGCCAGGATAGCTGTCGTCGTCCTCTTCTTCTTCATTGTCTTCCATCATAACCCCTCTTTCTCCGTGCTTGGTCCAAACATTATAGTGGGGCATGAAACCGGACTTAAACAGGTGGACGTGAATGGTTCTTGACGTAGAGTAATTGTGACCATTCTTACAGCGAGCAAATGGACAAGGCATAAAACCATCCGCCCGCTTGTTTGCCTCAGCCGCAAGCAGAAAAGTATGCACGCCCTCAACGAACTGGGGAGAGCATCGGTCATCGTACATCCATTGCCGGCTCATCTTCATTACACAACACCGAATAGACCAAATTAATACAAGTTCATACATAAAGTTCATACAACACTTAAATGCAACAAACAAATAACTCTCTAGCTAAAGCATTTAAATGCAACAACAAATACGATCAAGATCGCAACTAAGGTAACAATGGATCCAACAGCATAATGATACCAAGCCTCACTATCGATGGCATATTTTCTAATCTTTCTAATCTTCAAGCGCATTTTCTCCATCTTGATCTTGTGATCATCAACGACATCGGCAACATGCAACTCCAATTCCATCTTCTCCCCCTCAATTCTTTTCAATTTTTCTTTCAAGTACTCGTTTTCTCTTTCAACTAAATTTAACCTCTCCACAATAGGGTCGGTTGGAATTTCCGGTTCACATACCTCCTAGAAAAAATTTCTATGTCAACTTGATGGGCATAATTTGTCATAAACACGAAATGCAACTAGTTTTAAAAGAGAATATATATACCACATCCGAATCATAACAAGGACGAGGGCCGACGGGGATGGATATCAAAACCATGGCACTATATGTATAACAAACAACGTACGGGTAAGATAATTATACGAGTAACTATATATCCAAATCACACAAACATCAATTTTTATATAAAATTTCATGAACAAGAGGCTCACCACAAGGTGGTGCCGGCGACGGGACGGTGCAGGCGATCGACGGTGGTTACGACGGAGATTTAGAAGGCACTAAGTAAACCACACCTACATATGCAAACTAAGTGTTATTTTTGACCTCAAATTGCATATAAATCAAATACTAGCACATATATATATCCTCCCAAATTAATAAACTCACAAATTAATCACTATATAAAGCATTGCAAGAGCTAATCTAGCAATGAGAGATGAAAGGACAAAGTTGCTAACCTTTGTGATCATTTGAATGGACGGGGGCCTTCAAATCTTGACAAATTTTGGGCAAAATGTGTGATGAGATCGAGAGGAAGAGGGGAAGAACATAGAGGTGAGGGGAAAGGGGAAGAACAGAGAAAGCTCGGGTGGATGAAGGGTTTATGTAGGATGACCTTTAGTACCGGTTCATGCCAAGAACCGGTACTAAAGGGGCTGGAGGGGCCCAAGTCTGACAACATCCTGCCACCACTCTCATTAGTACCGGTTCGTGGCACGAACCGGTGCTAAAGGTTCGCCACGAACCGGTACTAATGAAAGCGGCCCGGCTAGCCGTTGGAACCGGCACTAATGTATACATTAGTGCCGGCTCAAATACAAACCGGCACTAATGTGCTTCACGTTTGAGCCTTTTTCTACTAGTGTAATCTTATCATCATCCTTTGTCATTATCATTTTGAATCTGTTGATTCAATGTGTTGCGAATGCACACAATCCTTAATCAGATCCTAGAATTCATCCTTCTGGCTCAAACGTCATTTTAAACATGAGCTGAATCTCGACCAATCAAATTGCCATTGATTGTACCCCTAAGGCTATTCAACTTATCCATCCCTAATCAGAGAATTACTTCTCATCCCTTGTCTTGGGATACATAATTCCTTTACAATTGAGCTTTGAATTAGTCAGTTGTTTCTATCATCTAATCTCCTTGCATTCTTTCTTCTTCTGGTTGAGTACCGATGCTCACATCAGATCCCTTATGGACCATCATATCCTTTGTTGAATTATCATCCGACAGTATTCTTCGTATACTAAATCTCGAGTAGTTCTTTCTCTGATATATAATGCCATTGGTAAATCTTATTCTATGATTTGGCCAACCATGCTCTGCTCTCGAGCTGGTGATATTTACTCCTGAAGTTTTCGTATATGTTTCTACGATGCCCCGATGGGTTGAACCTATGCCTTCCTTAATCTGTGTGAACCCGAAAGATTTCACGGGTCATACTTATCTGGTATTGCACCAGGTAAAACTTTCAACAACTAATGTCATTTTTGAAAAGCGAGTGTGAATGGAAGGTTATACATTGAAGAAGTGGGAATCGACCTTGAACTTGTGTTCATGCCCATAGACATGATGTAGATCCTATCATGGAAGCTTCTTGTAATAATAACTATTTCCTTGATATAATATCATCTGGTATCTGTGAATTGATCCTTTGCAATCGTGGTTCCGACCATATTTTCCACTTAATCCCATTTCTCAAGCAAGTGAAAACACTTGTCTTCTGCAGATCATACATCCCCGCAACCCCTATGTCGATCTTCCTTCGAGTAATACCCTCCAGTATCTCGAGAATATCAAAGAACTGTGTTGCTTCCTATGAGTCTTCATCTAGTATTGCTTATCAACGATTTCAGATTTCCCCCTGGTTCCGAGTTATTTCACTCGAGAACACTGATAAGTGAATAGATTCCGCACTCCGATTCATTAACTCTAAGTAATTTTCATTGCTTACAAGTTTAATAATTCTTCAAGTCATTCCTAGCCTGATCGGCTATATCATTATTGTGCTAAATTTTGTTGTGCTACCTGGTCCTTCTTTCTAGAGCACAATTTTCAATGATGAGCTAACCTTACGACGATCTTCCTCATCATATCACTTCACCTTGAACAGCAAGCTTGATTTTGAGTTTGTGTCGTACCCTTGGTTCTAATAACCTTTCGCTTCATCATTCATTTGAATTAATGTCATCGCCGATCGATTACATCTTCATGAAATCTCTCGACAAAGGTGTCATGGTCATCATCAACATTCTGGGTTCTTCCGAAATATCTATCGAATTCTTAATGAGAAATACCCTCCTTGCCCCTCGATGATTTGTGTTATCATCAACTACTTTATTGCCCTCCCTCTAACACAAACTTGTTCATGTCTCGTGAAGTACCTGGAGTTCATTTCTATCTAGCTGGTGTTATGATCTACCTTGGAGTATTACCATCTTATGTCAAGAATGTCGTGAGAATTTCAACACCTCTTAAGAATTCTTAATACAGGTGATACTTGCCATATTCGTTGATTCCTTGGTCCCCGTGTTGTTTCTAACCGGAATACCGACAACTGAACTATGATGTGTGAATTCAAAACTTCCAGCAACCCACTTGTCTTGAAGTGAATGGTTGGTAGTTTCATTCTAAGACTTCTGGTTATTGAATCACCACTCTAACATTGATCGTGCTACCTGACCCATATTTTGGGTGCACCTTTTCAACCAATGTTTAATCGTGTATGTTTTCCTTGAGCATACATCATTATATTAGTTGATCTGACTAATCTTATCTCCTTGTTCACATGATTGTGGAAATCCATCTTTCTGGAAATTTCGATGGATTGTCGCTGAGTCCACCATCCCCCTCCTCATCCTCTCCTTGATTTAATGATGAACTCTTGTTTCGGAACTGATACGTCTCCAACGTATCTATAATTTTTGATTGTTCCATGCTATTATATTATTTGTTTTGGATGTTAATGGGCTTTATTTTACACTTTATATTTTTTTGGGACTAACCTACTAACCCAAGGCCCAGTGCAAATTGTTGTTGTTCCCTATTTCAGTGTTTCGTAGAAAAGGAATATCAAACAGAATCCAAACGGAATGAGACCTTCGGGAGAGTTATTTTTGGAACAAACATGATCCAAAGGAGTTGGAGTGGACGTCAAGAAACAAACAAGGAGTCCACGAGGCAGGGGCGCGCCTACCCCCCTGGGCGCGCCCTCTCCCCTCGTGGCCCAGCCGACCTACTTCTTCCTCCTATATATACTCATATACCCTGAAAACAACTAGGAGCACCACGAAACCCTATTTCCACCACCGCAACCTTCTGTACCCAAGAGATCCCATCTTGGGGCCTTTTCGGGAGCTCCGCCGGAGGGGGCATCAATCATGGAGGGACTCTACATCAACTCCATGGCCTCTCCGGTGATGTGTGAGTAGTTTACTTCAGACCTTCGGGTCCATAGTTATTAGCTAGATGGCTTCTTCTCTCTCTTTAAATCTCAATACAAAGTTCTCCTCGATCTTCTTGGAGATCTATTCGATGTAATTCTTTTTGCGGTGTGTTTGTCGAGATCCGATGAATTGTGGGTTTATGATCAAGTCTATCTATGAACAATATTTGATTCTTCTTTGAAATTTTTTATGTATGACTGGTTATCTTTGCAAGTCTCTTTGAATTATCAGTTTGGTTTGGCTTACTAGATTGATCGTTCTTGCAATGGGAGGAGTGCTTAGCTTTGGGTTCAATCTTGCGGTGCTCGATCCTAGTGACAAAAAGGGAAATGACACGTATTGTATTGTTGCCATCGAGGATAAAAGGATGGGGTTTATATCATATTGCTTGAGTTTATCCCTATACATCATGTCATCTTACCTAATGCGTTACTCTGTTCTTATGAACTTAATACTCGAGATGCATGCTGGATAGCGGTCAATGTGTGGAGTAATAGTAGTAGATGCAGGCAGGAGTCGGTCTAGTTGTCACAGACGTGATGCCTATATACATGATCATGCCTAGATATTCTCATAATTATTCACTTTTCTATCAATTGCTTGACAGTAATTTGTTCACCCACCGTAATACTTATGCTATCTTGAGAGAAGCCACTAGTGAAACCTATGGCCCCCGGGTCTATTCTCCATTATATTAATCTTCCGTTAACAAGCTATTTCTATTACCTTTTATTTTGCAATCTTTACTTTTAATCTTTACCATAAAAATACCAAAAATATTATCTTATCATCTCTATCAGATCTCACTCTCGTAAGTGACTGTGAAGGGATTGACAAACCCTTTATCGCGTTGGTTGCGAGGTTCTTATTTGTTTGTGTAGGTACGAGGGACTTGCGTGTGGCCTCCTACTGGACTGATACCTTGGTTCTCAAAAACTGAGGGAAATACTTATGCTACTTTGTTGCATCACCCTTTCCTCTTCAAGGGAAAACCAACACAGTGCTCAAGAGGCAGCAAGAAGGATTTCTGGCGCCGTTGCCGGGGAGTCTATGCACAAGTCAAAACATACCAAGTTCATCTCTTATCCCTCACAAACTCTTATCCCTCACATTACATTATTTGCCATTTGCCTCTCGTTTTCCTCTCCCCCACTTCACCCTTGCTGTTTTATTCGCCCTCTTTTTCCATTCCCCTTCTCTTTTCTAGTTCATCTCTTTTTGCTTGTTTCTTGCTTGCTTGTGTGTTGGATTGCTTACTTGTCATGATGGCTCAAGTGTAGCAACCCGACCTCAGACGGTCTAGTCTCTGTGCTTAAGTGTCATCCCTGGATCGGTCTGCTGACACACACAATACTCAAGGATTTATAACATAGGTAAATCACATGTATAAAGTAACGTAAATACTATTACCTCAATCCATATAGCGAAAGTAACAAAGGTTGTGGATTCCCATCAACACCAACGGCAAAGTTGAGTGTAGAAATCGTAACCCTAACGTATCACTTACTCGTCGTAAGAAGTCCTGCAACATGAGACATTGCAGCCACAAAGGGTCAGTACATTGAATGTACTGGCAAATTCATACCATAGGATAATGATGAATAATAGCTATCACTACATGCATATTTGGCTGGTGGAAAGCTCTATGGTTATAGTTTTTGCGAAAAGCCAATTTTTCCCTACTTGAATGGAATATATATATATATATTAACTACAAAGTTGGTTGATAAATATTGAGAAGGTTCCTAAAACTCAATCCCAAAATAATAATCATTAACCCAACAAATTATTTAAGTAACGTGATGAGATCAATATGATAATCCAAGTACCAGAGACTCAAGACATCCACAACCGGGGACACGGCTAACCATGATTAGTTTGTACACTCTGCACAGGTTTGCGCACTTTTCCCCACAAGACTCGATCGCCTCCATTGAATTTCTCGCACTACATGATGTTTGAGAAACGGATGACCGAGACACAGTCTTTCAGAAACATTAACTCTCTACTCCAGGCAGACCATACCAAACCTACAACCCACTACCTGCTGATCCACCTCTTCAAGAGCTTCACGTAACTTACTCAACTATGCTAGAGCCCATAATAGCTTGTGGCTGCACACGGAAGTTTCTAGCATGAATAATCTTATGATTCCTTTGAGCGTGGGTGGCGATCCATAGGAAGATCACACGGGTACTCCGGGATTTCCAAAAATACAGGTAACACTGGGTACTCCAGGTGCCTCAATCCACCCAGATGTGTATTTAAGTTGCCACCTTAAGTTGAACAATTAGTTAACAATCTCACATCTGTCATGGATTTCACTCACCCAAACCATGTCTATGAGCATAGCATAGCAATATAAGAAATTCGGATAAGTATCTCCCAAGGGTTTGAATGTAACATGGCAATAGGTTCTACCTCATCAACTACTTCCCAATACCCACATGTTATCAAGTCCTAACCATGCAATGTTTGAGGGTTGAAACTAATGCATAAAAAATGGTAAGAAAGGGATATGATCAAAGTGTGAACTTGCCTGCAATGTTGATGAAGATGATTCGCACTCATAACTCTTGATAGTTCTACTCGTCACACTCCGTTCAATCTATCGTAGGCAAGCAATAGTAACCACACATAAGCAATCACTCAAAGGATCAGAAAGAACGAAGAAGACAATTCAGAAAACACCAAAACCAAGCAAATAACTCTTGCAACATAAAATAATTTATAACAGTACCAAAATTATATGAATTTGGCCTTATCAGAAAGTTTAGGTCAAGAGCTTCGATTGGCAAAAAGAATCAACTCAAACAGAGTTATGAAACTAAAGTTACGATCAAACGAAGTTTGAATTCAAATCTGGTCTAATTCAAATTTTAAACTTTCAAAAACATGTTTAAGTTGGATTACTCGATAGAGGAGATCATAACGAGGAAGTGGGCGTTGGTTTCGTTGGATTTGGTTAAATAGGTAAAAAGTTGTGATAGATGGAAGATCAGGGACTAAACTGTGAAGAAACTAATTACAAATGGGTCCCAACTCATATTTCATAATTTGAAGAAGTCATTTTATCTCCTCTCGTGAAAATCATTGAGTTGCTTAAAGTTTCTGAATTTGAAATATTTCCAAATAAAATTCAAATATTTTCAAAACCCCTTTTCATTTAAATAAATAGAAGAAGTCATGTCATCTCCTCTCCAGGGTTTTGTGGTGAAAAGAATTTGAATTCACGGAGATCAGAAAGCAAAAATGAAAGTTTGGGAAAGTCCTTTTATTCCCTCTCATTTAACTTTCAAAAAGTTTCGAATTTCACTCAATTAATCACACAACAATCAAGCAATCAATCAAATCTATCTATTTAATATAACATTCCAAAATTTAGAATTTTGGGATGTTACATCAAGATAATACTAAATTGTGTGAATTTTCTAATACCAACAATAATGATTTTATTAGCACTCCGATTGCTCCTCTTACCGATGTTAAATCTTGTGAAATTAATGCTGCGTTGCTAAATCTTGTTATGAAAGATCTGTTTTCCCGCCTTCCTAGTGAAGATGCTGCTACCCATCTAAACAACTTTGTTGATTTGTGTGATATGCAAACGAAGAAAGATGTGGATAATGATATTGTTAAATTGAAGCTATTCCTGTTTTCACTTAGAGATCGTGCTAAAACTTGGTTTTTGTCTTTGCCTAAAAATAGTATCGATTCATGGAATAAGTGCAAAGATGCTTTTATCTCTAAGTATTTTTCTCCTGCTAAGATCATCACTCTTAGAAACGATATTATGAATTTTAAGCAACTTGATCATGAACATGTTGCACAAGCTTGGGAGAGAATGACATTAATGATACGTAATTGCCCTACACATGGTTTGAATCTTTGGATGATCATACAAAAATTTTATGCCCGATTAAATTTTGCTTCTAGAAATCTTTTAGATTCGCCCGCAGAAGGCACTTTTAGGGAAATCACTTTAGGAGAAGCTACTAAACTCCTAGATAATATTATGGTTAATTATTCTCAATGGCATACAGAACGATCTACTAATAAAAAGGTGCATGCTATAGAAGAAATCAATGTTTTGAGTGGAAAGATGGATGAACTTATGAAATTGTGTGCTAATAAGAGTGTTTCTTCTGATCCTAATGATATGCCTTTGTCTACTTTGATTGAGAATAATACTGAATCTATGGATGTGAATTTTGTTGGTAGGAACAATTTTGGTAATAACGCGTATAGAGGTAATTTTAATCCTAGTCCATTTCCTAGTAATTCCTCTAATAATTATGGTAATTCCTACAACAATTTTTATGGAAATTATAATAAGATGCCCTCTGATTTTGAATATAATATTAAAGAATTTACTAGTTCGCAAAAGAGTTCCGATGCTTTGATTGAAGAAAAAATGTCTAAGATTGATGAGTTGGCTAGGAACGTGGATAGAATTTCTCTTGATGTTGATTCTTTAAAACTTAGATCTATTCCACCTAAGCATGATATCAATGAGTCTCTCAAAGCTATGAGAATTTCCATTGATGAGTGCAAAGAAAGAACAGCTAGGATGCGTGCTAAAAAAGATTGCTTTGTGAAAGGGTGTTCTTCTAGTTTCCATGATAATAATGATGAAGATCTCAAAGTTATTGATGTATCCCCTATTAAATCTTTGTTTTGCAATATGAATCTTGATAATGATGGGACTGGAGATGAGTCAACTTTAGTTAGAAGGCGTCCCAATGATTCAGAGTTTTTAGATATTGATGAAAAAATTGATAACAATGGGATGGGAGAGGTCAAAACTTTACATAGCAATGAACCCACTATCTTGGATTTCATGGAATTTAATTATGATAATTGTTCTTTAATAGATTGTATTTCCTTGTTGCAATCCGTGCTAAATTCTTCGCATGCTTATAGTCAAAACAAAGCTTTTACTAAACATATTGTTGATGCTTTAATGCAATCTTATGAAGAAAAGCTTGAATTGGAAGTTTCTATCCCTAGAAAACTTCCTGATGAGTGGGAACCTAATATTAAAATTAAAATTAAAGATCATGAATGCTATGTTTTATGTAATTTGGGTGCTAGTGTTTCCATGATTCCTAAAACTTTGTGTGATTTGCTAGGTTTCCGTGAATTTGATGATTGTTCTTTAAACTTGCATCTTGCGGATTCCACCATTAACAAACCTATGGGAAGAATTAATGATGTTCTTATTGTTGCAAATAGGAATTGTGTGCCCATGGATTTCATTGTTCTTGATATTGATTGCAATCCTTCATGTCCTATTATTCTTGGTAGACCTTTCCTTAGAACAATTGGTGCAATTATTTATATGAAAGAAGGGAATATTCAATTCCAATTTCCGTTAAGGAAAGGCATGGAACACTTTCCTAGAAAGAAAATTAAATTACCTTATGAATCTATTATGAGAGCCACTTATGGATTGCATACCAAAGATGACAATACCTAGATATATCCTTGCTTTTATGCCTAGCTAGGGGCGTTAAACGATAGAGCTTGTTGGGAGGCAACCCAATTTTATTTTTGTTTCTTGTTTTTTGATTGTGTTTAGTAATAAATAATTCATCTAGCCTCTGTTTAGATGTGGTTTATGCTTTTAATTAGTGTTTGTGCCAAGTAGAACCTTTGGGAAGACTTGGGGAAAGTCTTTGCGATCTTGCTGTACAAAAACAGAAACTTTAGCACTCACGAGATTTGCTGCTATTTTTTACTGGAGAGTGATATTTAGTTAATTATTTTTGAAGATGATTAATTGATAAATTACTCACGTCCATAAATTTATTTTAGAATTTTTGGGGTTCCATAAGTATTCGAAACCTACATATTACTACAGACTGTTCTGTTTTTGACAGATTCTGTTTTTCGTGTGTTGTTTGCTTATTTTGATGAATCTATGGCTAGTATCGGAGGTTATGAACCATAGAGAAGTTGGAATACATTAGGTTTAACACCAATATAAATAAATAATGAGTTCATTACAGTACCTTGAAGTGGTGGTTTGTTTTCTTTTACTAACGGAGCTCATGAGATTTTCTGTTTAAGTTTTGTGTTGTGAAGTTTTCAAGTTTTGGGTAAAGATTTGATGGATTATGGAACAAGGAGTGGCAAGAGCCTAAGCTTGGGGATTCCCATGGCACCCCAAGGTAAAATTCAAGGACAACCAAAATCCTAAGCTTGGGGATGCCCCGAAAGGCATCCCCTCTTTCGTCTTCGTCCATCGGTAACTTTACTTGGAGCTATATTTTTATTCACCACATGATATGTGTTTTGCTTGGAGCGTCTTGTATGATTTGAGTCTTTGCTTTTTAGTTTACCACAATCATCCTTGCTGTACACACCTTTTGAGAGAGACACGCATGAATTGGAATTTATTAGAATACTCTACGTGCTTCATTTATATCTTTTGAGCTAGATAATTTTGCTCTAGTGCTTCGCTTATATCTTTTAGAGCATGGTGGTGGTTTTATTTTATAGAAATTATTGATCTCTCATGCTTCACTTATATTATTTTTAGAATCCTTTAGAACAGCATGGTAATTTTCTTTGGTTATGAATTTAGTCGTAATATGATAGGCATCCAAGATCGGTATAATAAAAACTATCATAAAAAGTGCATTGAATACTATGAGAAGTTTGATACTTGATGATTGTTTTGAGATATGGAGATGGTGATATTAGAGTCATGCTAGTTGAGTAGTTGTGAATTTGAGAAATACTTGTTCTAAAGTTTGTGATTCCCGTAGCATGCACGTATGGTGAACCGTTATGTGATGAAGTCGGAGCATGATTTATTTATTGATTGTCTTCCTTATGAGTGGTGGTCGGGGACGAGCGATGGTCTTTTCCTACCAATCTATCCCCTATGAGCATGCGCGTAGTACTTTCTTTCGATAACTAATAGATTTTTGCAATAAGTATGTGAGTTCTTTATGACTAATGTTGAGTCCATGGATCATACGCACTCTCACCCTTCCACCATTGCTAGCCTCTCTAGTACCGTGCAACTTTCGCCGGTACCATAAACCCACCATATACCTTCCTCAAAACAGCCACCGTACCTACCTATTATGGCATTTCCATAGCCATTCCGAGATATATTGCCATGCAACTTTCCACCGTTTCATTTGTTATGACACGCTTCATCATTGTCATGTTGCTTTGCATGATCATGTAGTTGACATCATATTCGTGGCAAAGCCACCGTTCATAATTCTTTCATACATGTCACCCATGATTTATTGCATATCCCGGTACACCGCCGGAGGCATTCACATAGAGTCATATTTTGTTCTAATTCTTGAGTTGTAAGTAAATAAAGTGTGATGATCATCATTATTAGAGCATTGTCCCAAGTGAGGAAAGGATGATGGAGACTATGATTCACCAACAAGTCGGGATGATTCTCCGGACGAAAAAAAGAGGCCATAAAAAAGAGAAAAGAAGGCCCAAAAAAATGAGAGAAAAAGAGAGAAGGGACAATGTTAATATCCTTTTTCCACACTTGTGCTTCAAAGTGGCACCATGATCTTCATGATAGAGAGTCTCATATGTTATCACTTTCATATACTAGTGGGAATTTTACATTATAGAACTTGGCTTGTATATTCCAATGATGGGCTTCCTCAAAATGCCCTAGGTCTTCGTGAGCGAGCAAGTTGGATGCGCACCCACTTAGTTTCTTTTTGAGCTTTCATACACTTATAGCTCTAGTGCATCCCATGGCAATCCCTACTCACTCACATTGATGTCTATTGATGGGCATCTCCATAGCCCATTGATACGCCTAGTTGATGTGAGACTATCTTCTCCCTTTTTGTCTTCTCCACAACCACCATTTTATTCCACATATAGTGTTATGTCCATGGCTCACGCTCATGTATTGCGTGAAGATTGAAAAAGTTTGAGAACATCAAAAGTATGAAAAAATGGCTTGGCTTGTCATCGGGGTTGTGCATGATTTAAATACTTTGTGTGGTGAAGATAGAGCATAGCCATACTATATGATTTTGTAGGGATAACTTTCTTTGGCCATGTTATTTTAAGAAGACATAATTGCTTAGATAGTATGCTTGAAGTATTATTATTATGTCAATATTAAACTTTTGTCTTGAATCTTTCGGATCTGAATATTCATGCCACAATAAAGAGAATTACATTGAGAATTATGCTAGGTAGCATTCCACATCAAAAATTCTGTTTTTATCATTTACCTACTCGAGGACGAGCAGGAATTAAGCTTGGGGATGCTTGGTACGTCTCCAACGTATCTATAATTTTTGATTGTTACATGCTATTATATTATTTGTTTTGGATGTTAATGGGCTTTATTTTACACTTTTATATTATTTTTGGGACTAACCTAGTAATCCAAGGCCCAGTGCAAATTGCTGTTTTTTGCCTATTTCAGTGTTTCACAGAAAAGGAATATCAAACGGAATCCAAACGGAATGAAACCTTCCGGAGAGTTATTTTTGGAACAAACGTGATCCAGAGGACTTGGAGTGGACGTCAACAAACAAAGGAGGAGTCCACGAGGTAGGGGGCGCACCCTCCCCCCTCGTGGGCCCCCCGTGGCCCAACCGACCTACTTCTTCCTCCTATATATATACTCATGTACCCTGAAAACAACCAGGAGCACCACGAAACCCTATTTCCACCGCCGCACCCTTCTGTACCCAAGAGATCCCATCTTGGGGCCTTTTGGGAGCTCCGCTGGAGGGGGCATCAATCATGGAGGGCCTCTACATCAACTCCATGGCCTCTCCGGTGATGTGTGAGTAGTTTACTTCAGACCTTCGGGTCCATAGTTATTAGCTAGATGGCTTCTTCTTTCTCTTTGAATCTCAATACAAAGTTCTCCTCGATCTTCTTGGAGATCTATTCGATGTAAATCTTTTTGCGGTGTGTTTGTTGAGATCCGATGAATTATGGGTTTATGATCAAGTCTATCTATGAACAATATTTGATTCTTCTCTGAAATCTTTTATGTATGATTGGTTATCTTTGCAAGTGTCTTTAAAATATCAGTTTGGTTTGGCTTACTAGATTGATCGTTCTTGCAATGGGAGAAGTGCTTAGCTTTGGGTTCAATCTTGCGGTGCTCGATCCCAGTGACAGAAAGGGAAACGACGCGTATTGTATTGTTGCCATCGAGGATAAAAAGATGGGGTTTATATCATATTGCTTGAGTTTATCCCTCTACATCATGTCATCTTACCTAATGCGTTAGTCTGTTCTTATGAACTTAATACTCTAGATGCATGCTGGATAGCGGTCAATGTGTGGAGTAATAGTAGTAGATGCAGGCAGGAGTCGGTCTACTTGTCACGGACGTGATGCCTATATATATGATCATGCCTAGATATTCTCATAATTATTCACTTTTCTATCAATTGCTCGACAGTAATTTGTTCACCCACCGTAATACTTATGCTATCTTGAGAGAAGCCACTAGTGAAACCTATGGCCCCCGGGTCTATTCTCCATTATATTAATCTTCCGTTAACAAGCTATTTCTATTACCTTTTATTTTGCAATATTTACTTTTAATCTTTATCATAAAAATACCAAAAATATTATCTTATTATCTCTATCAGATATCACTCTCGTAAGTGACCGTGAAGGGATTGGCAGCCCCTTTATCGCGTTGGTTGCGAGGTTCTTATTTGTTTGTGTAGGTACGAGGGACTTGCGTGTGGCCTCCTACTGGATTGATACCTTGGTTCTCAAAAACTAAGGGAAATACTTACGCTACATTGCTGCATCACCCTTTCCTCTTCAAGGGAAAACCAACGCAGTGCTCAAGAGGTAGCAGGAACTCGCTTACATAGTTCAATTCCCGAGAATCTTACAATGTCATTTCGGAAATTTGTGTTGCACCTTTCTTCTCAGTCATCCTGAGTCTGAGTTGTCCTGACACCAATCAGATCTGAATCTCAGTCAGATATGATGGTTGGAACATATTTCCAAGAGTTATAACATTGGTATTTATGTGACCCTATAAGGTGATGTCGTGCCTAGCACACCTGTCCGGAGGACCTATTGTTATAGTTTCCTTTTTAGTA
This sequence comes from Triticum urartu, assembly GCF_056163025.1. Lineage (NCBI taxonomy): Eukaryota > Viridiplantae > Streptophyta > Magnoliopsida > Poales > Poaceae > Triticum > Triticum urartu. The sequence continues at coordinate 530,589,158 of NC_141876.1, forward strand.
AGGTTAGTCCTTCTTCCATGAGGAAATTGTAAGCCTTATTCTATAAGTTGTTCCTGATGGATCCTTGTGTATCCAAAGTTCGACCTTTGCTTGAAGGCCATGTCAATGCTATCTCGAAGCATGTCTGTGGTACTCTGATCTTCAAAATGGTAAATTTTCTTTATCAATTATCCAAACATCATTGTATGGGTAATGTCATGAAATTCCTCCCCCTTACCTAAATGGTTTTCTACTTCTATCATGTCATGGAAATCTTGCTCTGTTTGTCGTTGGGAAGGAAATACCCTTGAAATATGTGCTTAAACACATTTTCCTTTCCATTGCTCTGTTGAAATTGATAATCATATTTTCCTTTACATTGTTTGGTTTGACCTTTCTGGTGATATATATGATCTAAGAAGTAATATTCTCTTGCTTAGGTAAGCACCTTGTTGTACCATTCTGTCAGTAAGACCCTGTTAATATTGTTGGTAACATTCGGTAACCACTGATGGATGAGAACTTTGCCTATTGGTCCGCCTCGTTCAACGAGCAGGAAAATGGTTCTCTTCGTCCCTTGCCCTTGGTACCGACGTTGTTGACAACATAACTGTCAGGCTATCCTTTGACATACCTTGCTATCTTAACCATGCAAGACGTCAGCGCTCCTTATCTACTTTTAACCCACGGTTCCACATGATCGAAACCTGACTCTCTTTTACACCCCTATGGCCAAAGATATTCCTCGCGCTTGGCTCCATATGTAATTCACGGGCCACCTTCCTAGTGATCTATTCTGGTATCGGACGCAATATTTCTTTTCGTTGCTCTGAACCCCTTTCACTATTTTGATTAGGCATCGGATGATTGCCTGTCCGTTTGAAACTTCTCATGGTACCTTTTTACCTTGCTCTCGATATTTTCTTAAGTTTCAAATTCGAGAGTTACTTTCCACCACCTTCCGTGATGTTATTCTGTGGATAAACAACCTTGTAGAGGTCTGCTCTTTCAAAGATACCCTTATCCTTTTCATAAGTACGATGGAGTTCCCGAAGAAAGGGTATTGACTTCGTCATGATGGCCTAAAACAGAGGAATGAAGACATCAATGTAATGGATCGATCTGTTCGAGAAGAGCAACCAAGACCAATAAGACTTGTTAGAATTTCGTGACCAAAACCTTTCCCCCTCACTCTACCTCTTAAATCTCGGGACGAGATTTCTTGTAGTGGAGGAGAATTGTAATGCCCGGAAATCAAGCTACTGTAATCCCCTGCTAATGATGCCATGTCATCACTGTTACTATTGCTAAGTCTCACGTTGATTCAAATCAATTCAAAATTCAAATTAAAAAATAAAGTCAAACAATTAAAGTTTTCTTATATCAAAAGTAAAGTGTTCGAAATGTGGAAAATAATCCATAAAGAATATTGGTGAATAAATCAACGTTTAATAAAATATTTAGGTGTCCTAAATATTTAAAACAGTAGCAAAAACAATGATTTAAATGTTTTTAAAATAATAAACCAATACTAAACTAGTTTATTTAGTCACCAAACTTAATGTGGCAGTAGCCAAAATTATAATAATATTTTATGTGCAATTCTTATATTTTCTATAAAACTATTTCGGTTTAAAAGAATTGGGAAAATTGAAACTACTAAAAGAAAAGGTATTACAAAAGTTCAAGTAGAGGAAAAGGCCCCTGCCCTGGGACTCATCCAGCCTGGTCGGCCCAGCCGGCCCAGCTCCCCATCCTATGTCATCTTCCCCGCGCCCCTGTTCACCCGACCGAGCGGGCGCGGTCGCCGTCGAACCCGCTCGTCCCCGTCCACGTCGTCGGCGAGGCGATTAGGTCGAACCCCGCGACCCCTTGGGCTCCCCACACCCCCACTCACCCCCTCCCAGATCCACTCCCCTCTCTCCCTCGATGCATCCGCCTCGCCCGAGCGGACTCGTCGACGCGTCGTTGTCACCGTCGCGGTCGCCGGCGTCCAGCCGTCACCGCGACTGGTCCAGGAGCTTCGGCGACCTCGACTCCTTCTCCCTGGCGATCTTTTCCGTCGCGGGGAGCAGTGCAGCGCCTCCATCACCTCGCCCCCTTCCGTCGCCCAATGTCGCTGCACCGCGTCGATCCACCTTGCCTCTGTGCTCCTAAACTGTCGCCGGCCTCCGCATCTCTCCATTCCATATCTTCACGCTCTAGTGTGCTCAGTCGCCGTCCCCGTGAAGCTGAGCTCCACCGTCCGCCATGGCCGCACGCCCCCGCGCTCGTCACGTCCATGCCCGTGACTGCGCACTGCGCGAGCTCGAAATGTCGTCGAAGTCCCCGCGCTCCCGTGTGCCTCGTCTGCGTCTCGCATCCGTGCGCTCGCCCGCCCACGGTCGCAGCGTTCCCCGCCCACCGTCCGTTCTGCTCCGCCGGCCACGCCTAGCCGCCACACCCCGCTGCCTGTTGCCGCGCTCCGCCCGCGTTGCCTTCGCCAGCCCGTGCCCAGCTCGCCCTGGCCGCGCCAGCGCCCGTCTCGGGCGCTCCCTGCTTGGCCGTTGCTGCCTTTTGATGTTGTTGCGGCCTTGCGTGTTGCTTGCTGCTGTCGCGCCGCTGACCGCTCTGCGCCGCCGCTACCTAGCGCCGCCACGGCCTCCTGCTGCTGCGCTTGGCCGGTCCCGCTTCCGTTAGCCGTGGCCCGCTGCTCTCAGCGCTCGCGCAGCCATGGCCGACCCCCAGTGTGCATGCGCATATGGCCAAGAGGTCGGTGTTGCCTCTCACTGGGGAATCCTGGCCAGTTTAGATTAGTTTCTAATCTAATTAACCCCCTCCTAATTATTCAATGACTACTGGGCCCCCCTGGTAAATTAAACCTAGCTAAAGTAAATAAAATAGCAAGTCTAACAGATGTGCCAATGACACCTGGGCCCCCACCGGACCACTTTGACCAGTCAACTTTGCTGACTGGGCACTCCCAGTCAGTGACACATGGGACCCCTCTAGATTCCCTTTGACTTCGTTGACCAGTCAACTGGTCAACAATTGATTGGGCTGATTCAACCCCTGGACCCCACTGTCATACACCGAGGCTAGGGTAGCCCTAGGTAGCAAAAATTTATTCTGCTTTTATTTTTGAATAAAAATAAATCCAGTAATTTGGAAATTCATTAAAACTTTGAAAATTAATATAAAATAATCTGTGTTTCGGATGAAAGTACTTTGTACATGAAAATTGCTCCGAAAAATCCAGCGAATACGAATACACAGTCCGTTTGTCTGCCACACATCCCTAGCATAGCAAACATGCAACCGTCCCTCTCCGATTCGTTTATCCGAAAATGCCAAACACCGGGGATACTTTCCCATATGTTTTCCCCTTCGCCAGTAGCACCTAGTACTGCGTTAGGTCACCCAACACTGTGTATTGCCATGTTATGCTTTGTGTTGCTTTGATTGCTCTATTATATATTTGTGTTCCCCCTCCGTTACTTCTTTCCAGTAGACCTCGAGATTGCCGCCGATACCTCGTGATCGACTATGGTATTGACGACCCCTCCTTGCCAGAGCAACCAGACAAGCCCCCCCTTGATCAACCTGATATCGCCTATTCTTCTCTCTACTGCTTGCATTAGAGTAGTGTAGCATGTTACTGTTTCCGGTTAATCCTATTCTGTTTCATAGCCTGTAATTGTTGCTAGAGTTGTTGATAGCTTACCTGCAATCCTAAATGCTTAGTACAGGATGCTAGTTTATCATCAGTGGCCCTACATTCTTGTCCGTCTGCCATGTTATACTATCGGGCCGTGATCACTTGGGAGGTGATCACGGGTATATACTTATACATAATATGTGATACAAGTGGTGACTAAAGTTGGGTCGACTCGTAGAGTACCCGCAAGTGATTCCGATGAGGGGGCTGAAAGGACAGGTGGTTCCATCTCGGTAGAGGTGGGCCTGGGTTCCCGACAACCCCGACTGTTACTTTGTGGCAGAGCGACAGGGCAGGTTGAGACCACCTAGGAGAGAGGTGGTCCTGGCCCTGTTCGGCATCCGCGGAGACTTCACTTAACACGCTTCACGAGATCTTGGTATTTGATCTGAGTCTGGCCACTGGCCAATACGCACTAACCAACTACGCGGGAACAGTTATGGGCACTCAACGTCGTGGTATCAGCCGAAGCCTTCTTGACATCAGCGACTGAGCGGCGCGCGCCGAGTTGGACCGTGTAACGCAACTTCCTTTGTAATGGAGGTTGCTAGGTCTGCTCACCGGCCGCCCACGCAACGTGCAGGTGTGCAGTGGGCGATGGGCCCAGACCCCTGCACCATAGGATTTAGACGGGCGTGCTGACCTCTCTGTTGTGCCTAGATAGGGCTGCAACGTGTTGATCTTTAGAGGCACAACCCCTAAATGTTAGGAGGCACCAAGAACAATGTTCTTGTCACAAGAATATCGGAACGATTCCAAGATACTCGCGTGATCCTAAAAAATTCATGAAATTTGAGGAGAGAAGAGTCAAAACTCTACGTCAGGAGGCCTCACCAGAGCGACGAAGGGACCGAGGAGTAAAAACAATCCTACTCTCCGATATATATAATTCTAAGACTCAAAACATTTTGTTCTAGACTCAACAACGTTAGTGATTCGGTCAAGAAGGGGGCTCCTAAGTCGGGGAAGGCTGTGATTACCAACTTGTAACACCCACAATGCGGCTATATCTCCCACGTGTTGGGGCACGACTTAGAGGCATAGCCACATGGTAGGTCTGTCGCAAGAGGGGTAATCTTTACACATCCCATGTACTGAATAAGAAAGGGATAAAGAGTCGGCTTACAATCACCACTTCACACAATACATAAATAATCCATACATCATCCAAGGTACAATCAAAGGTCCGACTACGGAACCAAAATAAAGAAAGACAACCCCAAATGCTAGATCCCCGATCATCCCAACTGGGCTCCACTACTGATCATCCGGAAAAGAAACATAGTATTGTCCTGAATCCTCGTCAAACTCCCACTTGAGTTCGGTAGCGTCCTCTACACTGGCATCATCAGCACCTGCATCTGTTTGGAAGTATCCGTGAGTCACAAGGACTCAACAATATCACACCTGTGAGATCAAGACTATTTAAGCTTATGGGTAGGAAATGGTAGTGAGGTGGAGCTGCAGCAAGCACTAGCAATATGGTGGCTAACATACGCAAATGAGAGCGAGAAGAAAAGCAACGCACGGTCGAGAAGCTTTAAGTGATCAAGAAGTGATCCTGAAGCTACTTACGTCCAAGCATAACACAAGACCGTGTTCTCTTCCCGAACTCCGCCAAAAAGAGACCATCACGGCTACACACGCGGTTGATTCATTTTAATTAAGTTAAGTGTCAAGTTCTCTACAACCGGATATTAACAAATTTCCATCTGCCACATAACCGCGGGCACGGCACTCGAAAGTTTATACCCTGCAGGGGTGTCCCAACTTAGCCCATCACAAGCTCTCACGGTCAACGAAGGATATTCCTTTTCCCAGGAAGACCCGATCAGACTCAGAATCCCGGTTACAAGACATTTCGACAATGATAAAACAAGACCAGCAAAGCCGCCCAAATATGCCGACAAATCCCGATAGGAGCTGCACATATCTCGTTCTCAGGCCACACCGGATTGTCCAAACTTTCGGTAGGCCAGCCCAGGGTTGCCCCTGGTGGCCACCGGCGGCTGACAGGTTGGACCAACACTCAGAGGAGCACTGCCCCGCGGGTTTAAAATAAATATGACCCTTGAGTCTGCAGAACCCAAGGGAAAAAGGCTTAGGTGGCAAATGTTAAAACCAAGGTTGGGTCTTGCTGGAGGAGTTTTATTCAAAGCAAACTGTCAAGGGGTTCCCATAACACCCAACCGCGTAAGGAACGCAAAATCAAGGAACATAACACCGGTATGACGGAAACTAGGGCGGCAAGAGTGGAACAAAACACCAGGCATAAGGCCGAGCCTTCCACCCTTTACCAAGTATATAGGTGCATTAAAGTAAATAAGAGATAAAAATGATATCCCAACAATATCCATGTTCTAACAAGGAACAAACTTCATCTTTACCTGCAAGTACCAACGCTATAAGAGGGGTTGAGCAAAGCGGTAACATAGCCAAACAATGGTTTGCTAGGAAAGGTGGGTTAGAGGCTTGACATGGCAATATGGGAGGCATGATATAGCAAGTGCTAGGTAGCGCGGCATAGCAATAGAGCGAACAACTAGCAAGCAAAGATAGAAGTGATTTCGAGGGTATGGTCATCTTGCCTGCAAAGTTCTCAGAGTTGCCGAAATCTTGATCCTCGTAAGCGTACTCAACAGGTTCCTCGGTCACGAACTCGTCTCCCGGCTCTACCCAAAGCAAGAACACAAGCAAAGGACCAATAATCAATCACGATGCAATGCACAAGCAACATGATGCAATACATGGCATGATATGCGAGATGTGATATGCAATGCATATGCATGCTCTGGAAGGGAAAGGATGAACAAGGCATCAAATTGGCAAACCAAATATGCCGCTGGATAGATGAGATGATTTCGGTTGAAATCGATATAAAGATCACCGGAAACAAATGCATTGTTTGCAAATGGCAAGCAAAACAAGAATGACACAATTCTGTGATTAACAGCACGATGCCATCTAGAATTCAATAATAAACTAAGCTACTCCACCCCAACATAACAAAAAATCATATGGCAGTGATGTACACAAGATGCTTGACAAAACATGAACACTGAGCTATGGCTAAATCACACAAGAGCAGGTTCAAACAAGCATGGCAAAAGTGCAAAAGATATCAGCTTCATAGACTTAGTGAAAATACTAACATGGCATAAACAACATCAGGAAGGAATGTTTAGAGCTAGCAAACAACATGCTACAGGAACATATCATAGCAATACAAGGCATGGAATGAATCTACTAAATGCATAGAACAAAAGTCCCTTACTGAACATGAGCCAAAAAGGCACAGAAGATATGATGGCTCCCATGTAAACATATCAAGTTTTATAAACAGTTTCAAACTTAGCAGAAAACAGAGCATGGCATAAACAGATTTATGGAGGCAACTTTGCGAGCTCAAATCACTCACCACAAAGCATTGCATGACAAAACAAGCATAGAAACAGCAATTGACATGTTCATGAAGCTAACGATGGCAAGAGCAATTTCATAGCATGCATGGATCACTAGCAACAACCATGGCAATATTGATTAACATGTTAACATTCTGCCAGGAACATTTTATAGCAAAAATAGAGCAAGAATAAGACATGCTAGGGCACTCCATAATTGCAAACATGGGCATTGATGGATAGATCATAACCACATGTTCAAAACATCCTTACTGAAGTATCCCAAAATAAGCATGGATATCACTGTAGCATCAAGTTCACATGGCATCAAAATAACAGCAGGAAAAGGACTTAGCAAAATCCTAAGTCCCGGAAAACAGCAACATCACGGAGCCTAGTTTGCATGCTTGTGCTAGTTACCACATAGATCACAAAAATACAAGACAAGCACCTCTGTAAACATGGAATGATGTAGTTCAAAACACATGTAGAGCTCATGCTCATATGATGCACACATCAAATGCAACAAAAAAGACAAATCACCATGATCTGATAAGTACCAGCTCCTAACATTTTATAGCACTCTTTCATCAATGAAAATGGCATCAAGATGAACTCAAACAACATGCCACAATGTAAAGAAATGAAGACCATCTCACAATGAACATTTTGATATATCGTATGCATCAAACGGAGCTATGGTCATGGAGATATGAGGCGATGAACAGAAGCTTAAAATGTCACAGGGAAAAGACTTGGTGGCAATCACCTCGCCCAGATCTAGGGTTCTTCGTGGGCTCGCGAACCGAGGCCGGATCCGAGCTCGCCGGAGATGCGCCGGAGTTGGAGGACGCGGATCTGGTGAGGAGGAGGGCGGGAAGATCGCCGGAGCTCGCCAGGGACGGGGGTAGCCGAAGCCGGCGAGGATGAGGCGGCGGTGCGCAGGCGAGGCGGCGGGGAGCGGACGCGGCGGCAGCACTAGGAGGCGCGGGCGGCGAGGCGCGGTCGGGCCGCAGGGGCCGGGCGTGGGCCTAGCGGGCTTCGGCGGCGGTGGTGGAGCGCCACGTGGCGGCGTCTGAGTGGATGGGGCACGGCGCCATTCGGACGTGTCTGGCGCAGAGGGAGAGGGCGGATCTAGGGTTTCGCCCGAAATTTCGGAGGAGGAGGCCTTTTTATAGGTAGGAGGAGGTAGGAGTGTCCAAATGAGGTGTAGTTTTTGCCCACACGATCGTGATCCGACGACGGAGGACATGGAGGTGGTTTAGATGGGTTATTGGGCTGTTTTGGAGGGGTGTTGGGCTGCAACACAAAAGAGGCTTTCGCGGTTACTCGGTTAACCGTTGGAGCATCAAACGGCCTCCAAATGGGACAAAATTTGACAGGCGGTCTACCGGTGGTGTACCAAGGCCACTTGGCAAATCTCGGTCCATTCCGAGAATGTTTAATACCCGCTCATGAAAAGAGACAAGAGGGGTGCGCCGGGTGCATGAGGGAGTGCCGGATTGCAAAACGGACAACGGGGAAAATGCTCGGATGCATGAGACGAACATGAATGCAAATGCGATGCACATGATTCCATGATATGAAATGCATGACATGAACAAAAATGCAAAACAAAAGACAAAACCCCAACCACGAAGGGAATAACATATCGCATCTCCGGAAAAAGCAAGAGTCGGAGTTGCAAATATGGAATGTTGTATCCGGGGCATTACAACATGTATTCCGAATATAGTCATATGATTATGGAAAAGAACTTGCATGACATCTTTTGTCCTACCCTCCCGTGGCAGAGGGGTCCTATTGGAAACTAAGGGATATTAAGGCCTCCTTTTAATAGAGTACCGGACCAAAGCATTAACACTTAGTGAATACATGAACTCCTCAAACTACGGTCATCACCGGGAGTGGTCCCAATTATTGTCACTTCGGGGTTGCCGGATCATAACACATAGTAGGTGACTATTGACTTGCAAGATAGGATCAAGAACTCACATATATTCATGAAAACATAATAGGTTCAGATCTGAAATCATGGCACTCGGGCCCTAGTGACAAGCATTAAGCATAGCAAAGTCATAGCAACATCAATCTTAGAACATAATGGATACTAGGGATCAAGCCCTAACAAAACTAACTCGATTACATGGTAAATCTCACCCAAACCATCACCGTCCAGCAAGCCTACGATGGGATTACTCACGCACGACGGAGAGCATCATGAAATTGGTGATGGAGGAAGGTTGATGATGACGATGGCGACGGATTCCCCTCTCCGGAGCCCCGAACGGACTCCAGATCAGCCCTCCCGAGGAAGATTAGGGCTTGGTGGCGGCTCCGTATCGTAAAACACGATGAATCCTTCTCTCTAATTTTTTTCTCACGAAAGTGAACATATGGAGTTGGAGTTGAGGTCGGTGGAGACCCAGGGGGCCCACAAGGCAGGGGGCGCGCCCCAGGGGGCGCCCTACACCCTCGTGGACAGGGTGTGGGCCCCCTGATGCTGATTCTTTCGCCAATATTTTTCATTAATTCCAAAACGTGTCTCTGCGGATTTTCAGGTCATTCCGAGAACTTCTATTTCTGCACAAAAATAACACCATGGCAGTTCTGCTGAAAACAGCGTCAGTCCGAGTTAGTTCCATTCAAATCATGCAAGTTAGAGTCCAAAAAAAGAGAAAAAGTGTTTGGAAAAGTAGATACGTTGGAGATGTATCAAGGTCCAGCATGTTTAAGATACACCCCAGTGGGTAGAATTGCAGAATAACTAATTATAGTTCGTTAAGACCAAAAGAGCAAAAAAAAGGCATGGCTTCCAAAATGGCAGGGTGTGATGCCCCGAGACCGATGTGCCAGGTGTCCTCCAGTTATTCGCTGTTGTTGCCTTGTCATTGCTTGCATGTCATGCATTGCATATCATGTCATCATGTGCATTTCATTTGCATACATGTTCGTCTCATGCATCCGAGCATTTTCCCCGTTGTCCGTTTGGCATACCGGCGCTTCTATGTCACCCGGCGTCCCTTTCTACCTCTTTTCATGTGTGGGTGTTAAACGTTTCCAGATTGGACCGAGACTTGTCATGCGGCCTTGGTTTACTATTGGTAGACCGCCTGTCAAGTTTCGTGCCATTTGGACTTCGTTTGATACTCCAACGGTTAACCGAGGGACCGAAAAGGCCTCGTGTGTGTTGCAGCCCAACACCCCTCCAAAGTGGCCCAAAACCCACCTAGACCTCCTCCATCATCTCAGTCGTTCGATCACGATCGCGTGGCCGAAAACCGCACCTCAGACTCTCCTAGCTCCCTCTACCTATAAATATGTGTCCCTCCCGGAATTTGCGCGCAGAGGAAACCCTAACCTCCTCCTCCGCGCGCTGCCGGACAATTCCTCCCGCGCCGGCCGGACATGTCCGCTGCGCCCTCCACCTCACTCCGGCCAATGAGGGCCTGCCACGTCACCCGCCGCCGCCTCCCGCGCCAATCGCGCCGCGCCACCTCAGCCGCGCCTCCCACCACCCGCCGAAGCCCGCCGGGGCCTGGGCGAGGCCCTCCCGGCCCATCTCGCCGCCGCCGTGCTTCGCGGGCACCCCGCCCGTACCCCGCCGGCCGCCTTCGCCCACGGTCGCCGGACCCGCTCCGCCGCCGTACGCCGGCGTCGCCACTTCACGTCTCCGCCGCCGACCGCCGCAGCTCCGCCGCCCTCGTCTTCCGCCAGCGTCCGCAGCACCGCTGCCCTTCCGGTGAGCCCGCGCCGCCCCGCGCCTAGCTCGCCAGCGTCGACCTCCTCCGCCGCCTTGCCTTCACGCCGCCGTCTGGCCACCTTCGGCCTCCCGCGCCGCCTCCCCTTCGTCGCCGGAACTCGAGGAGTTCGCTGGAGCTCGTCCCGCGCCGGATCCGAGGAAGATGGATCAGATCCACCACTTCCCCATCCAAACACGCCCCGTCTCAGATCTGCACCGCTCCATTCCGGATCTCCCCGTCCCGTTGACTTTCTCGGAGAGGTCTATTTTCTTCTAAGTCCCCAGATCCCAGTAATTTTTATGCACTTTCATCGCATCATAACTCATCATCCGTGGCTCCGTTTTGAGCGTGTAGCATATCAAAATGTTCATCTCGACGAGTACATCATTTCATCTCATTGCATCATTTTCATTTGAGATCATCTTGATGCCCGAATTTCTGTTGGAAGAAGGCTATGTGATGAATTTGCCAGATCTGTTTCAGCAAATGGCATTTTGTCATTTTTGCCATGTTTAATGCGTGCTTGATATGATCCTGAGCTCTACATGTGTTTTGTTATATGCCATGCCATGTTTACGTGGGTGTATGCCATGTATTTTTGTGATATGTGTGGTGACTAGCACAAGCTTGCAAAGTAGCGTAATCGGTAATGCTGATTTCAGGGACTTAGAATTTCTCCAAGTCCTTGTCCTGATTTTGTCGGTATGCCATATGTTCATGTTGGTTCCTAGTGATCCGTGCCTCTTTTGAGGATGATCATTAAGGATGTTTTGTTAATATTGTGGTGCTCTATCCATCGATGTCTTTGTTTGCATTTATGGAGCACCCTAGCTTAAGTCAATCGAGCTCTACTTTTGCTATAAAATGTTCCTGGCAGATCATTGACATGATTAGCGATTTTGCCGAGGTTGTTGCTATTGACCCGTGCTTGCTATGATGTTGTTCTTGCCATGTATAGCTTAGATGCCATGTATTCTTGATGGGTGTATGCTTAGTTTGTCATGCCATTCTCTGTAGTGAGTGCATCGAGCTCGTAAACATGCCTACTCGTTAATCTGTTTTGCATGCTCCAGTTTTTCACTAAGTCTGAATCTGATTATGTTTTTGCCATGTTCACATGCTTGCAATTGTATTTTCTGATCCCTTTTGGCTCAAGGTCACTAAGGGACTTTTGTTAAGTGCTTTGAGTAGCTTCATGCCATGCCTTGCTTTGCCATGATATGTTCCTGTAGCATGTAGTTTTCATGCTCTCAAGTGTGCTTCCTCATGATAAATTCCAGACTTGTGTTAGTTTCACTAAGTCTGAAACCTGTTATCATTTGCACTTTTGCCATGCTTGTTTGAACCTGTTAATGGATGAATTAGCCGTAGCTCAGTGTTCATCTTTTGACAAGCATCTTGAGTGGATCCCTGCCATGTATTTTCTTGCCATGCTTGAGTGATGTAGCATATTTATCTTGTTGCATTTAGTTGGTCACTTGCTGATTATCTTAGACCGGTGCCATATTTGTTTTGCTTGCCATTTCCAAACCGTGCTTCCGATTCCGGTGATATTTATATCGATTTAAACCGAAATCACATCACCTTTCCAGTGGCACTCTTGGATTTCCATGTTGAGGCCAGGTTCAATCATTCCTTTGCAAATCATGCATATGCATCTCATACCGCATCCCGCATATCATACCATGTTCATGTGTTGGTTGTTTACTATGTTGTGTGCTTCTTTCCGGTGTTGCTTCTTCGGGTTGGTTCCGGTAACGTCGTGATTGTGAGGACCCATTTGACTACGTCCGTTTGTCTTCTTCATGGACTCGTTCTTCTTCCTTGCGGGATTTCAGGCAAGATGATCATACCCTCGAAATCACTTCTATCTTTGCTTGCTAGTTGCTCGCTCTTTTGCTATGCCTATGCTGCGATACTTACCACTTGCTTATCATGCCTCCCATATTGTTGAGCCAAGCCTCTAAACCATCTTGTCCTAGCAAACCATTGTTTGGCTATGTAACCGCTTTGCTCAGCCCCTCTTATAGCGTTGTTAGTTGCAGGTGAAGATTGGAGCTTGTTCCATGTTGGAACATGGATATTTTGTTGGGATATCACAATATCTCTTATTTAATTAATGCATCTATATACTTGGTAAAGGGTGGAAGGCTCGGCCTTATGCCTGGTGTTTTGTTCCACTCTTGCCGCCCTAGTTTCCGTCATATCGGTGTTATGTTCCCGGATTTTGCGTTCCTTACGCGGTTGGGTTATAATGGGAACCCCTTGACAGTTTGCTTTGAATAAAACTCCTCCAGCAAGGCCCAACCTTGGTTTTACCATTCGCCACCTAGCCTCTTTTTCCCTTGGGTTAGGCCAGCCCAAGGGTCATCTTTGTTTTAACCCCCTTGGGTCAGTGCTTGTCGAAGTGTTGGTCCAAACTGAGTAGACTGCGGGGCCACCTCGGGGAAACTAGAGGGATGGTTTTACTCGTAGGATGTCTCATCCGGTGTTGCCCTAAGAACGAGATATGTGCAGCTCCTTTCAGGATGTCGGCGCATCGGGCGGTTATCGGGTGGTAGGTGCGACATATGCCAATGGGTGGCTTATCATTGTGGGAGCCAGTAAGACGTCGTCGGTGCCTGGAAGTGGGATGAGGCGAAGACATGCACGCCGGCGAATCTTACCCAGCTTCAGGGCTCTCCGTGGAGATAACACCCCTACTACTGCTCTGCGGGGTCTCCGCATGATCACTAGATGAACGAGTGGCTACAAGATGCTCCTTGAGCTGTTTGGCGAGAAGAAGAAGAAGGGCACGGCTAGCTCTCCTCTCCTCTCTATGTGGTGTCTAAAAATAGCTCAGATCAACCCTTTGCATGGGTGCCCCGGGGGGTTTATATAGGCCCACCCCCCGGGGGTACAATGGTAATCCGGCTGGGCGTGGGCCCTAGCCGTCTGTGTCTATGCTTGCCGGCTTCTGCGCCGGCTGCTAGGGCCCGCCGGCTGGTGGGGCCCGCCGGTTGCCGGCTCCTTGGTCGACAGGCAGGCCCCACTGTCAAGGGCCTTGTCGGTGGCTGGTTACTGTTGCCTCAAACCTGGTGACGAGGGCTTCGCCGAGGTAAGCGTGGCTATAGTGCCGCCGCCCGGCGGGCGATCGCTGTAGCCTCACCTCGTCTTGTCTCCTTAATGGGGCGTCCCCTTCGAGGGAGGAAGCAAGCCGGCTGTGGGGAGCCGGCCCTGTCTTGGGGTGTCTCTCTGCCTGAAGGGGCCCACCGCCCGTGGGCCGTGCTGACAGCCCGTCGTGGGTGGCATCAGGGTCAACATGGCAACAGTGCCGCGCCAGACGGGTCATGGCCACCCCGTACGGCGCAATGTGCCAGGCGTGCTCCGGGATTCGGGGGTGGCAGGCTTTACTGTAGCCACGCCCTGCCACATCGTCGTTACGTGGATGTAGACTTCGAGGGTACAATCTTGACCGCTTTGTGGGAGTCGGCTTCTCGCGGCCGGATTCTTGGAGCCGGCCCTCCCACGACTTTCTTCATGAGGGCTAAAGCCGGGCCGCCTTCCGATAGTCGGCCTGGGAGACAGCCGGCAAGGGGAAGGCGGCCCCACGTCTTGGATTCTTGTGGGCCGGATCGGCTCGTAATTTTTTCAGAAGGGTCAGGGGGAGCCGGCTAGGCTACCCGTGGTCGTTTACTCCAACAGTAGTCCCCGAAGCTGATCGAGCTTCGAGGCTGACAAAGGGACGAGAAGCTTGGTCAGCTTCCTATCCTGAGGAGCCGGCTTTGCTTATGCGCGCCGTCTTCGGAAAGCTCCGTATCTTGTAGGCGGGAACGTGGGTCGGCCTGCGAGCTGACCGCGCGCCACCCCGCGGGCCACGTGGCAAGGAAAGCCTGCCAACGCACGCGTGCGATGGGACGCCACCGCAGGCCCGGGCCCGCCACTTCAAGGCCTCGGCCCAAGCACGGATCTTCCGTGGCCCACAACGGACTGCTCGCCTTCCCGCGGCGGTTTCATTTCGTCATCACGGCGCAATAATCATGGGACGTGGGGAGTGGGCGCAGTTGATCCCACGTTCCCCCACACCACGCCTCCTCGGCTCCGCCGCGCGGGTCTATAAGTAGGGGGAGGAGAGGGAGCGGCAGAGGCTCACACGCTCTCCCTCGCTCCACCCCTTCTCACCTTCCTTCTCCTTCCTTCCGCCACCGCAGCGACCCATTGCCGCGCCGCTCCGCCGTCAGACCTCTCGGTTCCTTTGGTCTCGCCATAGCGGGGTCGTGCGCGTCTCCGCCGTCGCATCTCCTTGTTCCTCGCCACGTCGCTCCCATGGCGTTGTCGCCGCGTCGCTCCCGCCGTCGCCCACTACTTCCCCTGGCGAATTCCCGTAACTCTTCGGTACTCCGAAAAATACCCGAACCACTCAGAACCTTTCCGATGTCCGAATATAGCCTTCCAATATATCGATCTTTACGTCTCGACCATTTTGAGACTCCTCGTCATGTCCGTGATCTCATTCGGGACTCCGAACAAACTTCGGTCATCAAATCACATAACTCATAATACAAATCGTCATCGAACGTTAAGCGTGCGGACCCTACGGGTTCGAGAACTATGTAGACATTATCGAGACACATCTCCGGTCAATAACCAATAGCGGAACCTGGATGCTCATATTGGCTCCTACATATTCTACGAATATCTTTATCGGTCAAACTGCATAACAACATACGTTGTTCCCTTTGTCATCGATATGTTACTTGCCCGAGATTCGATCGTCTGTATCATCATACCTAGTTCAATCTTTTTACCGGCAAGTCTCTTTACTCGTTACGTAATGCATCATCCCGAAACTAACTCATTAGTCACATTGCTTGCAAGGCTTATAGTGATGTGCATTACCGAGAGGGCCCAGAGATACCTCTCCGACAGTCGAAGTGACAAATCCTAATCTCGATCTATGCCAACTCAACAAACACCATCGGAGACACCTGTAGAGCATCTTTATAATCACCTAGTTACGTTGTGACGTTTGATAGCACACTAAGTGTTCCTTCGGTATTCGGGAGTTGCATAATCTCATAGTCATAGGAACATGTATAAGTCATGAAGAAAGCAATAGCAATAAATTAAACGATCATTATGCTAAGCTAATGGATGGGTCTTGTCCATCACATCATTCTCTAATGATGTGAGACAGTTCATCAAATGACAACACATGTCTATGGCTAGGAAACTTAACCATCTTTGATTAATGAGCTAGTCTAGTAGAGGCATACTAGGGACACTCTGTTTGTCTATGTATTCACACATGTACTAAGTTTCCGGTTAATACAATGCTAGCATGAATAATAAACATTTATCATGATATAAGGAAATATAAATAACAACTTTATTATTGCCTCTAGGGCATATTTCCTTCAGTCTCCCACTTGCACTAGAGTCAATAATCTAGTTCACATCGCCATGTGATTTAACACAATAGTTCACATCACCATGTGATTAGTTCACATCGCCATGTGACTAATACACAAAGGGTTTTACTAGAGTCAATAATCTAGTTCACGTCGCTATGTGATTAACACCCAAAGAGTACTAAGGTGTGATCATGTTTTGCTTGTGACAGAATCTTAGTCAATGGGTCTGTCACATTTAGAGCCGTATGTATTTTGCAAATTTCTATGTCTACAATGCTCTGCACGGAGCTACTCTAGCTAATTGCTCCCACTTTCAATATGTATCCAAATTGAGACTTAGAGTCATCCGGATCAGTGTCAAAGCTTGTATCGGCGTAACTCTTTACGACAAACTCTTTATCACCTCCATAATCGAGAAATGTCTCCTTATTCCACTAAGGATAATTTTGACCGTTGTCCAGTGATCCACTCCTGGATCACTATTGTACCCTCTTGCCAAACTCATGGTGAGGTTCACAATAGGACTGGTACACAGCATAGCATACTTCATAGAACCTATGACTGAGGCATAGGGAATTAATTTTCATTCTCTTTCTATTTTCTATAGTGGTCGGGCATTGAGTCTGACTCAACTTCACACCTTGCAACACAGGCAAGAACTCCTTCTTCGATTGTTTCATTTTGAACTACTTCAAAATCTTGCCAAAGTATGTACTCATTGAAAAAACTCATCAAGCATCTTGTTCTATCTCTATAGATCTTGATGCTCAATATGTAAGCAGTTTCACCGAAGTCTTTCTTTGAAAAACTCCTTTCAAACACTGCTTTATGCATTCCAGAAAAATTCTACATTATTTCTGATCAACAATATGTCATTCACATATACTTATCAGAAATGCTGTAGTGCTCCCACTCACTTTCTTGTAAATACAGGCTTCTCAAAAAGTCTATATAAAACCATATGCTTTGATCACACTATCAAAGCGTATATTCCAACTCCGAGATGCTTACACCAGTCCATAGATGGATCGCTGGAGCTTACACACTTTGTTAGAACCTTTAGGATTGACAAAACCTTCTTGTTGCATCATATACAACTCTTCTTTAAGAAATACATTAAGGAATGTAGTTTTGACATCCATTTGCTAGATTTCATAAAATGTGGCAATTGCTAACATGATTCGGACAGACTTAAGCATCGCTACGAGTGAGAAAATCTCATCATAGTCAACACCTTGAACTTGTCAAAAACCTTTTGCGACAATTCGAGCTTTGTAGATAGTAACACTACTATCAGTGTATGCATTCCTCTTGAAGATCCATTTATTCTCAATGGCTTGCCGATCATCAGGCAAGTCAACCAAAGTCCACACTTTATTCTCATACATGGATCCCATCTCAGATTTTATGGCCTCAAGCCATGTCGCGGAATCTGGGCTCATCATCGCTTCCTCATAGTTCATAGGTTCGTCATGGTCAAGTAACATGACCTCCAGAACAGGATTACCGTACCACTCTGGTGCGGATCTTACTCTGGTTGACCTACGAGGTTTGATAGTAACTTGATCAGAAGTTTCATGATCATCATCATTAGCTTCCTCACTAATTGGTGTAGGAATCACTAGAACTGATTTCTGTGATGAACTATTTTCCAATAAGGGAGCAGGTACAGTTACCTCATCAAGTTCTATTTTCCTCCCACTCACTTATTTCGAGAGAAACTCCTTCTCTAGAAAGGATCCATTCTTAGCAATGAAAATCTTGCCTTCGGATCTGTGATAGAAGGTGTACCCAATAGTTTCCTTTGGGTATCCTATGAAGGCACATTTCTCCAATTTGGGTTCGAGCTTATCAGGTTGAAGCTTTTTCACATAAGCATCGTAGCCCC
This sequence comes from Triticum urartu, assembly GCF_056163025.1. Lineage (NCBI taxonomy): Eukaryota > Viridiplantae > Streptophyta > Magnoliopsida > Poales > Poaceae > Triticum > Triticum urartu. Next base: position 530,607,259 of record NC_141876.1, read on the forward strand.
AAACTTTAAGAAATGACAACGTAGGTTTCTTGCCAAACCATAGTTCATATGGTGTCGTCTCAATGGATTTAGATGGTGCCCTATTTAACGTGAATGTAGTTGTCTCTAATGCATAACCCCAAAAAAATAGTGGTAAATCGGTAAGAGACATCATAGATCGCACCATATCTAATAAAGCACGGTTATGATGTTCGGACACACCATTACGCTGTGGTGTTCCAGGTGGCGTGAGTTGCGGAACCATTCCGCATTGTTTCAAATGAAGACCAAACTCATAACTCAAATATTCACCTCCACGATCAGATCGTAGAAACTTTATTTTATTGTTACGACGATTTTCCACTTCACTCTGAAATTCTTTGAACTTTTCAAATGTTTCAGACTTATGTTTCATCAAGTAGATATACCCATATCTGCTCAAATCATCTGTGAAGGTCAGAAAATAATGATACCCGCCATGAGCATCAACACTCATTGGACCGCATACATTAGTATGAATTATTTCCAATAAGTCTATTGCTCGCTCCATGGTTCCGGAGAATGGAGTCTTAGTCATCTTGTCCATGAGGCATGGTTCGCAAGCATCAAGTGATTCATAATCAAGTGATTCCAAAAGCCTATCAGCATGGAGTTTCGCTTTACACCAATATGACCTAAACGACAGTGCCACAAATATGATGCACTATCATTATCAACTTTGCATCTTTTGGCATCAATATTATGAATATGTGTATCACTACGATCGAGATTCAATAGACCATTCACCTTAGGTGTATGAACACAGAAGGTTTTATTCATGTAAACAGAATAACAATTATTCTTTGACTTAAACGAATAACCGTATTGCAATAAACATGATCCAATCATATTATGCTCAACGCAAACACCAAATAACATTTATTTTAGGTTTAACACTAATCCCGAAGGTAAAGGGAGTGTGCGATGGTGATCTTATCAACCTTAGAATCACTTCCAACACACATCGTCACCTTGCCCTCAACTAGTCTTTGTTCATTTTGTAACTCTTGTTTCGAGTTACTAATCATAGCAACTGAACCAGTATCAAATACCCAGGGGCTACTTTTCCATCCTTCTTATCCGCCAAGTATTTGGGGTAGTTACGCTTCCAGTGACCATTTCCTTCCAGTAGAAGCACTCAGTTTTAGTCTTGGGTCTACCTTTGGGCTTCTTCATGGGAGTGGCAGCTTGCTTGCCATTCTTCTTGAAGTTCCCTTTCTTTCCCTTGCCCTTTTACTTGAAACTAGTGGTCTTGTCAACCATCAACATTTGATGCTTTTCTTGATTTCTATCTTCGTCGATTTCAGCATCACGAAGAGCTCGGGAATTGTTTTCGTCATCCCTTGCATATTATAGTTCATCACGAAGTTCTAGTAACTTGGTGATAGTGACTAGAGAACTCTGTCAATCACTATATTATTTGGAAGATTAACTCCCAGTTGATTCAAGCGATTGTAGTACTCAGACATTCTGAGCACATGCTCACTGGTTGAGCTATTCTCCTCCATCTTGTAGGCAAAGTACTTGTCAGAGGTCTCATACCTCTCGGCATGAGTCTCGGGCATGAGTCTGAAGTTTGCTAGAGAACTTGAGCACTTCAATTGTATGTTACCATACAAGTTTATGTCGGAGTCACTAAGCTTCCTGCATCGTGGAGGAACTTTGCTACTTTACTGAAGCATAAGAGGCAGGAGTTTTCCATTCCGGATCTCATTGGTACTCTTGATGTGGAAGAAAAGGCGAGAGCAAAGGACACACGTGCTCGAGGTATTGAGGGAGGATCTAGTGCCAATCTGGTACAGAAGAAAAACCTCCAGCCCCACAAGTTCAAGAACAAGGGCAAGTTTGATGGTAAAGCAAAGTTTGATGGGAAGAACAAGGCTGCACAGCACACGAACTTCAAGAAGAAGAATGACAAGAATAAAGGTGTTTGTCATGTGTGTGGAGATCCTGATCATGGGGCTCCTAGTTGCCCTAATCGCTATGACAAGCGTCATCTTGGGAAAGGCAGCAAGACCGCTAATGTTTTCATTGGAGACACTAACATGAAGGATGCTGGGTATGGTATATTTCCCACTATTCTTTCAGTATGTCATTCTCCTGATTGGTTGATTGACACGGGTGCTAATGTCCCCACCGTGCTGATGGGCAATGGTTCAAGTGCTTCCTTTTCACTGGTTGAGCTATTCTCCTGCATCTTGTAGGCAAAGTATTTGTCAGAGGTCTCATACCTCTCGACTTGGGCATGAGTCTGAAATACCAATTTCAGCTCTTGGAACATCTTATATGCTCCTTGGAATTCAAAAAGTTTTTGAAGTCCCGGTTCTAAGCCGTAAAGCATAGCGTACTAAACTATCAAGTAGTCATCATACCGAGCTTGCCAAACATTCATAACGTCCGCATCTGATCCTACAATAGGTCCGTCACCTAGTGGTGCATCAAGGACATAATTCTTCTATGCAGCAATGAGGATAATCCTTAGATCACGGATCTAGTCCGCATCATTGCTACTATCATATTTCAGCATAGTTTTTCTCAAGGAACATATCAAAAATAAAACAAGGAAGCTCTATACGCAAGCAATTGATCTACAACATAGATATGCAAATACTATCAGGACTAAGTTCATGATAAATTTAAGTTCAATTAATCATATTACTTAAGAACTCCCACTTAGATAGACATCCCTCTACTCATCTAAATGATCACATGATCCATATCAACTAAACCATGTCCGATCATCACATGAGATGGAGTAGTTTTCAATGGTGAACATCACTATGTTGATCATATCTACTATATGATTCATGCTCGACCTTGCGGTCCCTATGTTCCGAGGCCATATCTGCATATGCTAGGCTTGTCAAGTTTAACCCGAGTATTCTGCGTGTACAAAACTGGCTTGCACCCGTTGTATGTAAACATAGAGCTTATCACACCCGATCATCACGTGGTGTCTCAGCATGACGAACTGTAGCAGATAGTGCAACTATCCCTGGGTGGTCTTGGTAATTCCTAACAACATATAGTTCATTGAGCTATTGCTATTTCAAGATAAACATTTCAGGAAAGCTCAATGATTGTCATGGCATGGATGAGGAAAGTGGATCCCTCAAAATTCTAAGGACAAAGAATTGGCTCAAGCTCAAGGCTTAGGACTCTACATCTTTTCATTTTAAGTGATCCAAGATCACATTGAGTCCATAGGAAAAGCCAATACTATTAAGAGGGGATGAGGTGTTGCCTAATGGCTTACTTGCTCAACGTGCTTAGTGATATGCTCCAAAATCCCTCAAGTACTTTCTCACATCAACATATGTCCCAAACCGAAAGTCAAACTCGGCCCCACCGAAACTTTCTATCCGGCGCCACCGAGTTCAGTTGACATAGCCACTGCCAGAAACCCTAGTCTTTTCGGTCTCACCAATAGGGATCTCGGTCTCACCGAGATGGGATTGTAATCTCTCTGTTTCCCTTTGTAAAGTTTCGGTCCAACCACGATGAGCGATCGGTCCCACCGAGATTGCAATGCAAACTCTCTATTTACCTTTCATAACGTTTCGGTCCAACCGAGATGAGCGAATCGGTCCCACCGAGTTTGCCTGACCAACGCTTGGTTAGTCCATTACCAAAATCGGTCTCACCGAGTTTGTGTAATCGGTCTCACAGAGATTACGTTATACCCTAACCCTAGCACATCGGTCCCACCGAATCGATTATATCAGTCCCACCAAAAACCCTAACGGTCACATTTTGAACTAAATCGGTCTGACCGAGTTGTATGATTCGGTCCCACCGAGTTTGGTGATTTGTGTGTAACGGATAGATTTTGTGTGGAGGCTATTTATACCCCTCCACCCACTCTTCATTCAAGGAGAGAGCCATCAGAATATGCCTACACTTCCAACATACATTTTCTGAGAGAGAACCACCTACACTTGTGTTGAGGTCAAGATATTCCACTCCAGCCACATAAATCTTGATCTCTAGCCTTCCCCAAGTTGCTTTCCACTCAAATCATCTTTCCACCAAATCCAAATCCTCTAAGAGAGAGTTGAGTGTTGGGGAGACTATCATTTGAAGCACAAGAGCAATGAGTTCATCATCAACACACAAATTGCTACCTCTTGTACAGTGGTGTCTCCTAGATTGGTTAGTTGTCACTTGGGAGCCTCCGTCAAGATTATGGAGTTGAACCAAGGAGTTTGTAAGGGCAAGGAGATCGCCTCCTTCGTGAAGATGTACCCGAGTGAGGCAAGTCCTTCATGGGCGACGACCATGGTGGGATAGACAAGGTTGCTTATTCGTGGACCCTTCGCGGGTGGAGCCCTCCGTGGACTCGCGCAACCATTACCCTTCGTGGGTTGAAGTCTCCATCAACGTGGATGTACGATAGCACCACCTATCGGAACCACGCCAAAAATCTTCGTGTCTCCAATTATGTTTGCACACTCCAAACTCCTCCCTTTACCTTCATATGCAATTGTTTTACTTTTCGCTGCTATACTCTTAGAATTGCATGTGTAGGTTGATTGCTTGACTTGTGCTTAGTTGCTAAAATCTTCCTAGAACTAAAATTGGGAAAAGGCTAGATTTTTATTTGGTCAAGTAGTCTAATCACCCCCCCCCTCTAGACATACTTTAGATCCTACAAGTGGTATCAGAGCTTTGGTTTCCATTCGCTTTGATTTCCATAGCTTTTGGTGGTCATAGCCTTGGTTTCACAACCTAGGAGAGTATGGCGTCTAGTGAGGGAAATTATCACCATAGAGGTCCTTACTTTGATGGTACAAATTTTGCTAGTTGGAAGCATAAGATGAAAATGCATATTCTTGGGCATAACCCCGCCTTTTGGGCTATTTTGTGTATTGGCTTGCAAGGTGAATTATTTGATGGGAGAGAACCAAATCGTGAAGCTACCGCGGAAGAGTTGAAGATGCTACAATACAATGCTCAAGCTTGTGATATTCTCTTCAACGGATTATGCCCCGAAGAATTCAACAAAATCAGCCGTCTTGAGAATGCAAAGGAAATTTGGGATACTTTGATTGATATGCACGAAGGTACCGAATCTGTCAAGGAATCCAAATTGGATGTGCTTCAAAGTCAGCTTGACAAGTTCAAAATAAAGGATGGTGAAGGCGTCGCTGAAATGTACTCTAGGCTTGCTCTCATCACAAATGAGATTGCCGGCTTAGGAAGTGAAGAGATTAGCGATAGATTCATCATCAAGAAGATCCTAAGAGCCTTGGATGGAAAATATGATACCGTGTGCACATTGATCCTAATGATGCCCAATTACAAAGATCTCAAGCCAACGGAAGTTATTGGAAGAAGTGTTGCTCATGAGATGTCACTCAAGGATAAGGAAGAGTGTCGGTGTCAAAACCGGCGGATCTCGGGTAGGGGGTCCCGAACTGTGCGTCTAAGGCGGATGGTAACAGGAGGCAGGGGACACAATGTTTTACCCAGGTTTGGGCCCTCTTGATGGAGGTAAAACCCTACGTCCTGCTTGATTAATATTGATGATATGGGTAGTACAAGAGTAGATCTACCACGAGATCAGAGAGGCTAAACCGTAGAAGCTAGCCTATGGTATGATTGTATGTTGTCTTACGGACTAAACCCTCCAGTTTATATAGACACCGGAGGGGCTAGGGTTACACAAGGTCGGTTACAAAGGAGGAGATATACATATCCGTATTGCCTAGCTTGCCTTCCACGCCAAGTAGAGTCCCATCCGGACACGAGATGAAGTCTTGAATCTTATATCTTCATAGTCTAACAGTCCGGCTGTCCGGAGACCCCCTAATCCAGGACTCCCACAGTAGCCCCTGAACTAGGCTTTCAATGACGATGAGTCCGGCGCGCAGTATTGTCTTCGGCATTGCAAGGCGGGTTCCTCCTCCGAATATACCATGGTAGAATTTGAATATAAGGATAGTGTCCGACGCTGCAAAATAAGTTCCACATACCACCGTAGAGAGAATAATATTTCCACAAATCCAATTTGCTGACTTGTTTTGGCAACACGACATTATGTCACAGCCCGGTGATTATTCAAACTGTTTCCTTTAACTAGCCCCGCACATAACGCGAGGCAGTTTTTTGATACGTCTTGTCAAAGCAGAGATCGTGTCCCCTTATCACGGGATTCTCATCAATACGGGTGTGGGTAACCCAACCACGCCATCGACTATGGCGCTTGGGGGATAAGCGAGTTTTACAAGGCTAGTGGGGACGCATAGTTTCGTCCACCCATATAAAGGGATAAGGATTTACCATTTCATCCACGCCTTCTTCCTCCTTTGCTCATCCATTTTCGCGCACTCAAGCTCCAACACCCAAGTCCACATTTCCCACCTCGACCTTCTCCAACCACGTCCGTAGTGGGAGGCAGGTGGATGGTCTCCTCCATCACGGAGGGACACGTCAAGAAGCTGAGGAAAGCCGGATACTTACCTGACGACATCGCGCATCGGCTCCCAGAGGAGGGGCAGCTCATCCCCACCCCCAGGCCCCATGAGAGGGTAGTGTTCCTCACCCATTTCCTCCGCGGACTGGGATTTCCTCTCCACCCATTTGTCCGGGGGCTCATGTTCTACTATGGCCTGGACTTCCATGATCTGGCCCCAAACTTCATCCTCAACATCTCGGCGTTTATCGTCCTGTGCGAGGCTTTCCTCTGCATCAAGCCCCACTTCGGCTTATGGCTGAAGACTTTCAATGTCAAGCCGAAGGTAGTGAGCGGCCGCCAGGCGGAGTGCGGAGGCGCCATGGTGGGCAAGATGCCCAACGTCGTATGGCCCGAGGGCTCCTTCGTGGAGACCATAAAGGGGTGGCAATCGGGGTGGTTCTACATCACCGAGCCGCGTGACCCTACATGGGTAGCGGCCCCCGAGTTTCGATCTGGCTTCCCCACACGGCTTACCTCCTGGCAAGAGAAGGGCCTGTCCTGGGGTAGTTCGGGAGAGCTGACCGGACTCCAAACATGTATTCAAAACATGGTGAACAAGAAGCTCAAACTTGTCAACGTAGTCCAGGTCATGCTCCACCGTCGGATCCTCCTGTGCCAACAACGGGCCTTCAACTTGTGGGAGTTCGACCCAGCGCAGCACCGAACTCTGAACAGGCTCTTCGACACAACTCACGAAGATGCCTGGAGGGTGCTATTCAAGAGCGTCGAGGTCCCCCCTCCCATTACTGAGGATCGCGGATTCAGCGCGAAGTGCCAAGCCAGTGCGGTAAGCTGCTTTACCTCTTACAGGATACTTATTTTTCATAGATTGACTCCATGCGGGATCTAAACTCTCGTACCTTTGACAGGACTGGCAGTAGACGGCCGGACAGATCGACTGTCCGCTTCTTTGCCCGAAGGCCCAGCAGACGCTCTTCTGGCGAAGATGCTAACTCCGGCTCCTTATACGGTGCCGGAGAAGACCAGGAAGGCCAAGGGAACCCGAAAGAGTTCCCGACGCTAGGCGTCATCGGACTCACCGTTCGAGGACTCTACAACGCAATCCTTCCCGGAAGACGAGGAGGCAGAAGAAGATGCTCCCCCTCCAGACGGGGAAGACAAGAAAAGGAAGGCCGCCCCAACTGGGGAGGCCGAAGGGTCCAAGAAGGGGAGGACTCTCCTTCCGGGCAGCTCTACCACCGCCGCCGACGGCGAAGACGAGTGGCTGCCCAGGGCCAAGCCCCTGGGGAAGTCGTAAGTATTTGGATACCAGAGTAACTCATAGTATTCCTTTGCCGCACTACTTCACCTACCGCCGAAATATGATTATGCAGGCCGCCCCGAGCCCGTATCGATGTATCATCGGACGGCTCCCTGGGCTCGTCGGACATGGATAGTGATCCAGTCCCGACCGCCACCTCCCCTCATCCTACGGACGACACCGAGGTGCTGTCTCACAAGGCACCGAGTCGAGGGGAGACAGTCCCGGAGGCGCCTCAAGGCGGCCTCCCAGACTCCGAGAGCCGAGGGGACAAGGCCCCTGAGAGCTCCGAGTTCGGCCTCAGCCGAACACCGCGCCGGAACCTCCAGTGGTTCCAGGCTCGGGCAGGCGGCCTCCTTCTAAGAGGGGAGAGACACTTGTACCGGTGACCTCTGTCCATCCAGAGGTGCCGGACAATCTATTGGAAGCGCTTCGCAACGCTTCCATCGACGAGGAGCACCGCACTATCATGAGTGCGGTGATCCAGAAGGCTCAGTCCGCCAAGAGCGGATTGACTGAAGCCTGTGCCAGCCTTCTAACAGGCTTTGAGGTAAGTGTTTGAACTATAGGAAAATATTACCGCATAGACAGCAGCCCGTGATGCTCTGTTCGGTGTTCACAAAGAAAAGCCGAACAGAGGATCAAACAATATTGCAGGAGTCTAATATGAGTATGTCAATATGCATATGCAAGCTTTGCTGCTGGCGTCAGCCGCACTGACTGCGGAGGTCGCCGTACTGAAGCAGGACCTTAAAGGGTCCCAGGACGAGCTCGGTCTTGCCAAGAGGCGGCTCGAGGAGAACAAAGGTAAGTAGTACCTAGTCTGTGGATATGTATAGAAAGAGTGCGATTGCAAAATGACAGGATCATCGTGAATTTGCCAGGGGCCACGACCGAAGTGGCGACCCTAAAGCAAGCGCTGTCCGAGGCCGAAGATAAAGCGGCCAAGGAGCACATTGAGCGAGAAAAGCAAGAGGTTCGGGTGGGCGAGGTGCAGCAAGAGCTCCAGGCTCTCGTGACGAAGCACGAGGTGTTGGAGCTTGACTCGAAGACGCGAGAGTCTGAGCTTGCCGCGGCCCTCGAGAGCGCAAAAAGTGCCAAGGCCGAAGCCCAAAAGGCCCTCTAGGAGATCGACGCAATGAAGAAGATAGCAGCGGGTAAGGCATTCTATATGCAGAGCAAGCATGTAAAAGTAAACTACCGATTACTTACCCGAATTCGGAGCTCTCCAGGAGCATTCGCAGATTTGCCCCGCAGCGTGTCGGATGCCACACAGTTTTACCAGGCCGAGGAGGGAAGCTCAACGGAGAAGTTGTTCTGGTCTCAGTATACTGAGACTGAACACCCAATGCCTCTGAGCGACCAACTAAAGCAGCTGGTCGAGCTGCACAAGGCGGCCGAACAGGCCATGAAGGGCCTTATAGTCCGGCTGTGGCCTGGCGACGCCCTTCCGAACAGCTACTTCGGCCTGGTGAGGCAGCTTGTGGATGCCTACCCACGGCTGGAGGTCGTCAAGCGGTCCGTCTGCATCGAAGGTGCATGCCGGGCTTTCGCCTGTGTGAAGGTGTAGTGGGCCAAGCTAGACGTTGTGAAGCTGATCAAGGAAGGGCCGCTGCAGGGCAAGGAGCATCGCACCCCTGAGATTTCTTATGAGGGTGTCCTAAAGGGTGCCCGTCTTGTAGCGGACGAATGTTCAAAGGATGTAATATTTGAGTAAACTTGCTTGTGTGATCCTATATGATGAAAACTTGTTTCATATGCGCTATGCAAAGCTTGTGTGAATTTAAAATATTACCTTCTGTTTGGCTGTTTATCCAATCTGAGAGATGGCTAGTCCTCGGCTTCTGCCCCCATGCCACGAGTGCTGGGGTGTTCGGGATAAACCCGAGCACTCTTGTTCCCATGTTTGGGTCCTTCGAGGGAGGTGCTCAGCACAACGAACAAGGCAACCAGACTACTAATGCTTTATCACTCTCACTTAGCCATAGAATTCTATAATTTTAAATTTCGGCGAAGCCCCTGGTATTCAGAAGGCCGAATTCGGGGCACGATACATGCCTTTAAGCCGGACAGGGTCGGCCCCTCGCTCTAAGTGGCATAAGTCTTTAGGGACTCGAAAACCTCGCCGAACAGCGACCAGTCTCTCGCCTTATCACGACAGTCAGTTTTAGCTTTCTCTACTGAGGTGCTTTAGCCCAGCAGAACCGGGGCACAATCGCAGTAGTTCTCCTAGCGCTACCTTAGCCGATAGAGCGGAATGTAAGGTATCAAAACATAGGAGCCAGGCAAACCCAACATTTGACCAAAGACATGATTCGGAGCTGATGCATATAATGCTATAAGTTTGGGGTGCCACACTTGTGAAAGTGTTCGGACTTTTCACACCATATTGTGGGTACGCGTGGCACGAGTTTTGCTGTTCGACTAGGACTGGGGTGGGGGCCACATTGCTACGCGAGCTCAGATCGTGCCAGTCGGTCTAGTTGCCGATTGCTCCGAGCACGCTTGAAGGTGTCCGGGTCTTGAAACGCCGAATTGGTGGATTTCCTTGAGAGGTTGCTTTGCGCTTCTGCTACGAGGGCCGCGGTGTGCTCCTCCGTTCAGAGAGAGCGCTCTGTGTTTCCATTGACTGTAATTACCCCGCAAGGTCCTGGCATCTTGAGCTTAAGGTATGCATAATGCGGTATCGCATTGAATCTCGCGAATGCGGTTCGCCCGAGCAGTGCATGATAACCACTGCGGAACGGGACTATATCGAAGACTAACTCTTCGCTTCGGAAGTTATCCAGGGATCCAAAGACCACTTCCAGTGTAATTGAGCCTGTGCAATGGTCCTCTACGCCTGGAATGACGCCTTTAAAGGTCGTTTTTGTGGGTTTGATCATTGAGGGATCTATACCCATTTTGCGCATTGTGTCCTGATAAAGCAGGTTCAAGCTGCTACCGCCATCCATAAGGACTCGAGTGAGGTGAAATCCGTCAATGATTGGGTCCAGAACCAGTGCGGCGAATCCGCCATGACGGATACTAGTGGGATGGTCCCTGTGATCGAAAGCGATTGGATAGGAGGACCATGGGTTGAACTTTGGGGCGACTGGTTCCAACGCATATACGTCCCTGAGTGCATGCTTCTGCTCCCTCTTGGGGATGTGGGTTGCGTATATCATGTTCACCGTCCGCACTTGTGGGGGAAACCACTTCTGTCCTTCGGTGTGTGGCTGCCGGGGCTCCTCCTCGTGATCGCTATGTGGCCCCTTGTCCTTGTTTTCGGCAATTAACTTGCCGGCCTGCTTGAACACCCAACAATCCCTGTTGGTGTGATTGGCTGGCTTTTCTGGGGTGCCGTATATTTTACACGGGCGATCGAGTATACGGTCCAAGCTGGACGGACCCGGCGTACTTTGTTTGAATGGCTTTTTCCGCTGACCGGGTTTAGAGCCTTTGAATTCGGCATTGACTGCCGTATCCTCGGTATTATTGTTGTTAATGCGGCGCTTATGTTTGTTGCGACGTGACCTGCTATTGCCGTCCTTGGTATCCGAAGTACCGTGGTCCTTTGATATGTTATTACTGCGAGCCAGCCAGCTGTCTTCTCCCGCACAAAAGCGGTTCATGAGTGTCGTGAGGGCTGCCATAGATTTCGGCTTCTCCTGACCAAGGTGCCGGGCTAGCCATTCGTCATGGATGTTGTGTTTGAAAGCCGCTAGGGCCTCTGCATCCAGACAGTCGACGATTTGATTTTTCTTTGTTAGGAACCGAGTCCAGAATTGCCTGGCCGATTCTTCTGGCTGTTGAATTATGTGGCTCAAGTCATCGGCATCTGGTGGCCGCACATAAGTGCCCTGAAAGTTGTTGAGGAATGCGGCTTCCAGATCTTCCCAACAGCTGATGGACTCTGCTGACAAGCTGTTAAGCCAATGCCGCACTGGTCCCTTGAGCTTTAGTGGGAGGTATTTGATGGCGTGTAAGTCATCACCGCGGGCCATGTGGATGTGGAGGAGGAAATCCTCGATCCATACCGTGGGATCTGTTGTGCCGTCGTATGATTCAATATTTACAGGTTTGAAACCTTCTGGGATTTGATGATCCATTACTTCATCTATGAAGCATAAGGGGTGTGCGGTGCCTCTATATTGGGCTATATCACGACGCGGCTCGAATGGGTCTTGCCCGCTGTGTTCGGCCCGGCCGGATTTACTTTTACTGTATCCGGCGTGACGTTTATCGTCCCGCATGGTGGCGCGCCCTCGTGATCCGTAGATCGATCTTGCATGCTTTTCTTTGTCCTCCAATATGTCTCACAGGTCTGGCGTATCTCCCCGTGCCTTTTTATTTGAATGGCGTTGGGGTGCAGGCTGAGTTTTTGGCTGGAATGCCTCTCTGTCGCGGCCACGAGGTGGCCGATTAGCCGCGTCATACGCTTCTTCCTGCAGTCGGGGTAGCAACCTGCATTTTGGGTAACTCTTGAGGGGCGCTCAAGTTTATATCCCTCGGTCGTGAGGACTTCAGTCCATCTTTCAGCTACCAGAGCTTGATCAGCTTGAAGCTGTTGCTGCTTTTTCTTAAGGCTATTTGCCATGGCTATAAGCCGACGTTTGAAGCGCTCTTGCTCAACGAGATCCTCTGGCACGGTGAATTCGTCGTCGCCGAGGCTTGCCTCATCTTCGGAGGGGGGCATGTAATTATCATTCTCCGCCTCTCCATCTGTCGCTCTCTCGGGAGGGCTGGCTCCTCCATCCTCCTGCTCTAAATCTTGCTGGATGGGATTGTTGTTGTCTTCCGCACTATCCGGAGTGTTATTATCTCCTGTGCCAGTATCACCACTTTTGCTTTGGCGGGACTTAGAGCGGCGTCATTGACGTCGGCGCTTGGGTTGCTTTTTGGAGGGGTCATCCTCCGCTATCTCGTCGACATTGCCTTCTTTGGGTGTATCCACCATGTATATAGCGTATGATGAGGTGGTTGTCCAGTGCCCTATGGGCAGTGGTTCCTCTTCGTCTCCCGCATCGTCGTCCATACCATCAATGTCTTCGGAGTCGAACTCGAGCATGTCGGTTAAGTCATCGACAGTGGCTACTAAGTGGGTGGTGGGTGGGCCGTGAATTTCTTCGTCGTTCGCATCCCAGTCCTGCCGGACATAGTCCGACCAGGATCCTCCTAACAAGGAGATAGACCTTAATGAGTTCAGTATGTCACCAAAGGGTGAGTGCTGAAAAATATCCGCGGAGGTAAACTCTATGATCGGCGCCCAATCGGATTCAATAGGAACGGGCGCAGGCGGTTCGGAGTCCGTGGCCGGAGAAGGATCCGACAGTTTAACAACACGGCTCTCGTGCAAGGTAAGGTCGATGTTTGGCTCGATCGCCGCTGAGGGTAAGGCCTCCGTGGCGGGGTCCATCCACCCGTCCATGGACGGTGCAACTGGCTCCGAATTCAGGGTCGGAGCGGCTGCCTGTGCGATCTCCTGAACAATGTCCGATGGTAGAGCTAAATCGTACTGATTGTGACCGCGTGACGCACAAGGCAGAGGCTCGAATCCGCCAAAGATCAAGTCTCCACGGATATCGGCCATGTAGTTTAAGCTTCCAAACCTGAGCTGGTGGCCAGGGCCGTAACTTTCAATTTGCTCCAGATGGCCAAGCGAATTGGCCCGCAGTGCAAAGCCGCCGAACACGAAGATCTGTCCGGGGAGAAAAGTCTCACCCTGGACTGCATCGCTATCGATGATAGTAGGAGCCATCAAGCCTAATGGCGACGACACAGAGGAACTCTCAATGAAAGCACCAATGTCGGTGTCAAAACCGGCAGATCTCGGGTAGGGGGTCCCGAACTATGCGTCTAAGGTGGATGGTAACATGAGGCAGGGGACACAATGTTTTACCCAGGTTTGGGCCCTCTTGATGGAGGTAAAACCCTACGTCCTGCTTGATTAATACTGATGATATGGGTAGTACAAGAGTAGATCTACCACGAGATCAGAGAGGCTAAACCCTAGAAGCTAGCCTATGGTATGATTGTATGTTGTCTTACGGACTAAACCCTCCAGTTTATATAGACACCGGAGGGCCTAGGGTTACACAAGGTCAGTTACAAAGGAGGATATATACATATCCGTATTGCCTAGCTTGCCTTCCACGCCAAGTAGAGTCCCATCCGGACACGAGATGAAGTCTTGAATCTTGTATCTTCATAGTCTAACAGTTCGGCCAATGGATATAGTCCGGCAGTCCGGAGACCCCCTAATCTAGGACTCCCACAAAGAGCTTCACAACAAGTCAAGCGGTGCTTACAAAGCCTCGTGTGATGCTCCCACATCATCAAGTGAGAAGCAAACCTTCAATGAAGAATTGAGTCTAATGGTGAAGAACTTCAACAAGTTCTACAAGAGTAGAAGCAAGGAAAGAAGTTCCAAGTCAGGGTCCTACAATGACAAAAGATCTTATAGTCGTGAGCATAATTGCTACAATTGTGGAAGACCTGGACACAATTCCAATGAGTGTACGGCTCCCTACAAAAGAAGAGAAGATTCTCCCTACAAAAGAAGTAGAAGAGAAGAATCACCATCAAGAGAGAGAAGGAGTAGAGGTGATCATTATGAACGAAGACCCTCTCGGAGAAGCAAGGACTCGGAAAGGAAGGACAAGTCATAAAGGAACTACACAAAAAGAAGACATCAAGCTCATGTTGGTGAATGGGTATCCGGTTCCGACTCTGACAATCACTCTGAAAGAAGTTATCACTCCGACTCCGAATATACTCGAGATGAAGGTGTTACCGGACTAGCACTTGTGACAACCAACTCCTACGACATATTTGACTCACCAAATGAAGGAATTGGAAGATTCTTCATGGCTAAAGGTCCAAAGGTAACACACCCCGAGTATGTTGATTTCAATAGTGATGAAGATGATTTGCTAGGAGATGATGATTTACTTGTTGACAAATCTAGTTATGAAAACTATGATGAGCTTGCTATTAATCATTATAATTAAGATAAAACGAATGACGATGATAAGGAGATTGAGCGTCTAACTAAAGAACTAAACACTCTTAAGTTAGCTCATGAAACTACCTTGGAAGATCATCAAGAACTTTTAAAGACTCGTGAAAAACTACGCTTTGAAAATCTCAACCTTGAGCAAGAATATGAGTTTTTAAAGGCAATCAATGATGATCTTCGCAAGAAAAGTTCTTCTTACATTTCCAAGTGTTTACTCTTGTCTACTTACATGCCACAAGTTAAATCTAGCAACAAGAACAAGAAAGATTCTTCATCTAGTAGTAACAACAACCATGCTAAATCCAATGTTGTTGTTTCTAGTAGCTCTCTTGATTCCACTAATGATTCTCTTAGCGAAGTTACACTTGAGCAAGAAAATAGCTTATTAAAGGGAATTATAGAGAAAGGTGTTTACAAGAGCCTTTCCGGAAGTAAGCAATTTGAGGAAATTGTACGCAAGCAAGGAAGACACCGGAAGAATCAAGGTGTTGGTTTTGAACGAAAGTTCAATGCCAATGGAGTTGAGTGGGAAGAAGATCAATACCACAAGACGAAGTTTGTTCCTCAACAAGAGAAGTATGATCCTACTTGTTTCAAAGGAACACAATCTCAAGATGATCTTCCACCACAAGACCACAAGCTAAAAGGCAAGGACAAGCTTCAAGAGGAGATTGATGCATTTGAAGAAGCTCCCAAAGTCTTGGTCAAGTGGGTTCCCAACACTACATCAAGTTCCACATCATCAAGTACGACTGCAACTCCAAGGATTCCCATCAAGATGGTGTGGATCTCGAAGAAGAAGCACTAGAGAGTTCTTGAGGGTGACTCCGCCAACATACTTCACTCATATCATTTTGGCGAGGACAAGTGCAAACAACTTCCATATCTTGCACTAGTTCAAGGAGTCACAAACCCTCTTGTTGGTAAGACAAGGGACAAGGTAACCTAATGCTTCCATGGACATCATCTTGTGTACACATCACTCCATGTCTATGGATATCCTTGTTTGTTCCTTGTGGGTCTAACCCATGTAGGTATTGAAAGTGCAACTCACTCCAAAGGATTGCTCCGAATGATCTGCATCAACATTGAGCATCCACATCTTCAACACCTACATGAAGTCATCATCGACAAAATCCAAGGTTAGTTGATCCCTCTTATGGGGGATATCACATCTAGGGGTTGATTTACTCTAATCAATTGAGTTAAAGCAACTCTAATGGTGTGAACACAACAATGCTTTATGTAAAAGTGGTAACCCCACTTGTGCTTAAACGATGAGTATGACGTATGATCAAATGTTCTCATTTGACTCCTAAGTCAATATACTCATATATATATGACCTAGTCATCGCCAATTGCTTGATATATGCTAGAGTGTTTGTGCATGCTTTGTCACATATTTCTTTTGCCGTCTTATTGTGTGAGCATGTTGGTTGCATATTTTACTCATTCGAGGACATCCATTTGTTGCTTTGATTGTTTGGCCTTTTCTCTTTTGCCAAATGGATGGACAAGAATGCCTAAGAACTCCCTCTAGCTATCTATGTTTTTCTCGTCTCAAACTCTATTCATGTTACATCACAAAGTTTGAACAAGTCAGATTCGAACCACTCTGTGTGAGGAGCACTCGGAGTTCCCGATTCGTCATAGACTTAAACTTCCCAAACCTCTTAGTGTATTTCGGTCTGACCGATTCATCCTTTTTGGTCTTAGTGAGATCACTTAGTTGATCTAGGTTTTCAATCTCGATACAACCGATTAGAACCTTTCAGTCACACCGAGTTGCAGTAACTGTTTGTAGTTTTGCATCTCGGTGCCACCGAGTTGTTCCACTCGGTCACACCGACAGGGTCAGGTTATATATACCGACGGGTCAAATTTTGGAAAATTTTCTGAAACCTCTTCGCCTCCACATAACCTACTCTGCCTCTTCAGGTCTCCGGATCATCCTCTCGTTGCCAGCGACCTCCCACCGCTGGTCTCCGCCGCCGTCAACGGCAATCTGCCCCGCCGTTGCCACCGTAGCAAGTTCCCCGCCGAACTAGGGTACAAACTTGATCTTTGTGCTAATCCATAACTCTGATTCTTAGCACATTGCTTTGCCATGATTCTTGCCACGAATGAAATCATCCTGTCCAGCAAAAACGTCCCGTAGATTAGTTTTGATTTGAAAATTTAGGGTTAGATCTCCGCCAAATTCATCTCGGACCGACCGAGTTGTAGAAATAGGTCTCACCGATTTGGCTTAGGCCATTGCACATGCGTTTTCGGTCTGACCGAAAATTGCAAATCGGTGTGACCGAGTTCAATTCTCTGTGAAACCCTAGCAGTCTCGGTGCCACCGAACTGTGACTCAGTCTGACTGAGTTCACTAGTTTAGGTTCCAAAAACTACTTCGGTATCACTGAGTTTACAAATCGGTAGATCCGAAATGCTTGCTGTGAGGAACTAAAACTAAGTTTTTGATTCAATTATTTTGCAAAACTCCTGTACTTTCTGGTGCTCATCTACTCTACCTCTCTATAATCTATTCATAGGGTCTGCTGACACTTTGCCTGCATGATGTCTGACCAAAGTGAAAGCCAGAACAAGTCTGAACAGCAGGTGCGGATGAGTGAGGGCACTAGTCCCTCCAGTTCTTCTGATGATGGCAGCAGGAGCACACCAAGTAACTTGCCAAAGGCAGCTACCAGGACAAGGAAGAAGAGAACTTCTGATTCAGAGGATGAAGATTATGTGGCTATTGAGGATGAGGCCACTTCAAGGAAAAAGGTGCTGAAGAAAGAGTATGGCACAGTTGCATCAACTAAGCCTGGCTTGCACAAGAAGGCCCCTGCCAAGAGGGTGTCAACCTTAAAGGTTAGAGCCTCAACTGCTCAAACCTCCAAGCCATCTGAAGAGGCAGTTGGAGAAGGCAAGAAAAGGAAGGAAATGGTCAAGAAGACCACTGCCAGAGTGCTTGGCAGATCATCAATTATGAGAGATGATGATGAAGAGGAAGAGGATGCTACACCAGCACCCAAAGCTCAAAAGCTCATGGGAGATGCAATCAGATCAGGGGCTGCTCCATCTAAGCCCAAAGTTGCTCCCAGGGCTACTGCTCCAGCTCAGAAGCATAAACCCAAGAGAAGCACTACAAACATTCCTGTTGAGGAAAAGAATAAGGCCCCAGTGCCTGAAGCTGCTGAAGAAGATGAAACGCAAGTGCTAAGGAAGCTGAAACCCAAGATCCCTGACCATAATGATGCTCACCCTGTGGCAGAAAACATGAAAATCAGGAAGGATGCAGGACTAAGGTTATGGAGACAGTCTGATCCATATGCTGTTAGGAGGAGAACTGTTGTGGACTACAGGTTTCACACCAAGGAACAACAAGATTTTTATGAGACAGTGTTGCTTGACAAGAAGCCCATTGTGTGTGACATGAAATGGGTTGATTGGGAATACATCTAGGAGAATGAAGATCACTATCCAGGTGTATATGACAGCTTCAAGGCATGTGGAGTTGATACCTTTGTGGCCCAGAAGCTCACCGAGTGGAACGATGAGCTGATCATGCAGTTTTACTCCACTGCCCACTTCTATCCAGATGGAAGGATAGTTTGGATGTCTGAGGGTACCAAGTACCAATGTTCTATTGATGAATGGGCTCAGTTGATCAATGCCCCAAAAGGAAGTGAGGATGACTTGGATATTTATGCTGAGAAGAAGAAAGACCACAACACAATGGCCAACATGTACAAAGAGATCACATATGCTGCTTTGGATACACATAAGTTTGGATCTGTCCACTACTTGTTGTCTGGTCTGCCTACCATAAACTGGATTCTAAGGCACACACTGCTACCCAAGTCAGGTGATCAGAGGACATGCTATAAACTTGCTGCACATATTTGATGTCCCACAGAAGTTCAAGGTCATGAGTTTGATTGTTGAAACAATCAAGAGGACTACTGCTGGCCAGAAGAGAAGCTGTGGGTATGCCCCACAAATTCAGGAGCTCATCAACTCAAAGACGGGCACATGCACATATCTTTTGGATAAGGAGCACCTACCCATATATCCTGAATTTGAAGACAACACTGTGGTGATGGATGAAAATGAACCATCTTCAGCTCAAGCACATGAGAAGAGAAAGAAGGCAAGGGCAGAGAAAGCTGCAAAGATGCCAACTGTTGAAGAGGCATCTCAAGTGTTCTTGAAATCCAAACAAGATCAACTTGGATATTTGATGCAATCCACCTTGAGGATTGAGGAGGGCTTGGCCACCCTGACTCAAAACCAGGAGAGTTTGGAGAGGATCGTTGAGCAGAAGTTCTATGATCTGGATGTCAAGGTAACTGAGATCCAAACTGCAGTTGAGCAGCTATAGGAGGAAGCAGAGGAGAAGAAGGGCAAGTCTACCACTGATGCTTTTAAGCATATGCCACAAGGTCCAAGGTCTGCTACAGTGCCCGTGACAGATACTCGAGCTTCAGTGTCAGCACTAGCAGCCACAGCTCCAGCGCCACCTACAGCACCCACTCCATCAGCTCCAACTACTTCATCGGAAGCCTTCATCCTTGGAGTTCTCTCTACACCACCTCCTGAAGATCAAGCCTGAGAGTCGTTTAGCACTATGCATATTTGAACTTTTTGTTAACTTGTTGCCAAAGGGGGAGAAAAATGTATAGATCATAGGCTTCGAGAGAGAGTGTTGTTCTTTTTATCTCTCTTGCTATTGTGGTTGAACTTCTTTATTGAGTGCTTGTGTGAGATACTCTATGTCCTTGTGAGATACTTGTTGATCATGTGTTTGATCATATGCTACCCTTAATGCTTGTTGGATAATATCATCTCTTATATCCTTATATGATCATTCACTAGCTTGGTGATGAGTACATGCTTTTAATCTCTATCATTTTGAGCGCTCCACCAAGATGTATGTGACATGAAAGAGTAACCCATGATCCTAATCAATTGTGCATTTGCATTCAAAAGCAAATTTTAAATAATGCACAAATTTAGCGGGAGCTCTTGCTTATCACATACTTCTCAAAGCGACGATGTTTTTTTAATCTTATTTATCTTTTTCGAAGCTTTGATCTATATGTTGTCATCAATTACCAAAAAGGGGGAGATTGAAAGTGCAACTATCCCTGGGTGCTTTTGGTAATTCCTAAGAACATATAGTTCATTGAGCTAATGCTATTTCAAGATAAACATTTCAGGAAAGCTCAATGATTGGCATGGCATGGATGAGAAAAGTGTATCCCTCAAAATTCGAAGGACAAAGAATTGGCTCAAGCTCAAGGCTCGGGACTCTACATCTTTTCATTTTAAGTGATCCAAGATCACATTGAGTCCATAGGAAAAGCCAATACTATTAAGAGGGGATGAGGTGTTGCCTAATGGCTTACTTGCTCAATGTGCTTACTGATATGCTCCAAAAGCCCTCAACTACTTTCTCACATCCACATATGTCCCAAACCAAAAGTCAAACTCGGCCCCACTGAAACTTTCTATCCGGCGCCACCGAGTTCAGTTGACATAGCCATTGCCAGAAACCCTAGTCTTTGCGGTCTCACCAATAGGGATCTCGGTCTCACCGAGATGGGATTGTAATCTCTCTGTTTCCCTTCGTAACGTTTAGGTCCAACCGAGATGAGCGATCGGTCCCACCGAGATTGCAATGCAAACTCTCTGTTTCCCTTTCGTAATGTTTCGGTCCAACCGAGATGAGCGAATCGGTCCCACCGAGTTTGCCTGACCAACTCTGTGTTAGTCCATTACCAAAATCGATCTCACTGAGTTTGTGTAATCGGTCTCACCGAGATTACGTTATACCCTAACCCTAGCACATCGGTCCCACCGAGTCGATTATATTGGTCCCACTAAAAACCCTAACGGTCACATTTTGAACTAAATCGGTCTGACCGAGTTGTATGATTCGGTCCCACCGAGTTTGGTGATTTGTGTGTAACGGTTAGATTTTGTGTGGAGGCTATTTATACCCCTCCACCCACTCTTCATTCAAGGAGAGAGCCATCAGAATATGCCTACACTTCCAACATACATTTTCTGAGAGAGAACCACCTACACTTGTGTTGAGGTCAAGATATTCCACTCCAACCACATAAATCTTGATCTCTAGCCTTCCCCAAGTTTCTTTCCACTCAAATCATCTTTCCACCAAATCCAAATCCTGTGAGAGAAAGTTGAGTGTTGGGGAGACTATCATTTGAAGCACAAGAGCAAGGGGTTCATCATCAACACACCATTTGTTACCTCTTGGACAGTGGTGTCTCCTAGATTGGTTAGCTGTCACTTGGGAGCCTCCATCAAGATTGTGGAGTTGAACCAAGAAGTTTGTAAGGGCAAGGAGATCGCCTACTTCGTGAAGATCTACCCGAGTGAGGGAATTCCTTCATGGGCGACAGCCATGGTGGGATAGACAAGGTTGCTTCTTCGTGGACCCTTCGTGGGTGGAGCCCTACGTGGACTCGTGCAACCGTTACCCTTCATGGGTTGAAGTCTCCATCAACGTGGATGTACAATAGCACCACCTATCGGAACCATGCCAAAAATCTCCGTGCCTCCAATTGCGTTTTCACACTCCAAACTCCTCCCTTTACCTTCATATGCAATTGTTTTACTTTCCGCTGCTATACTCTTAGAATTGCATGTGTAGGTTGATTGCTTGACTTGTGCTTAGTTACTAAAATCTGCCTAGAACTAAAATTGGGAAAAGGCTAGATTTTTATTTGGTTAAGTAGTCTAATCACCCCCCCTCTAGACATACTTTCGATCCTACAGTAGCAACGGTGCATACTCGGGGAGAACACTTATACCTTGAAATTTAGTGATAAATCATCTTATAATGCTACCGACGTACTAAGCAAAATAAGATGCATAAAAGATAAACATCACATGCAATCAAATAAATGATATGATATGGCCATCATCATCCTGTGCCTCTGATGTCCATCTCCAAAGCACCGTCATAATCACCATTGTCACCGGCTTGACACCTTGATTTCCATCAAAGCATCGTTGTCGTCTTGCCAACTATTGCTTCTACGACTATCGCTATCGCTTAGTGATAAAGTAAAGCAATTACATGGCGATTGCATTTCATACAATAAAGCGACAACCATATGGCTCCTGCCAGTTGCCGATAACTGTTACAAAACATGATCATCTCATACAACAAATTATATATCATCACGTCTTGACCATATCACATCACAACAAGCCCTGCAAAAACAAGTTAGAAGTCCTCTACTTTGTTGTTGCAAGTTATACGTGGCTGCTACGGGCTTAGCAAGAACCGTTCTTACCTACACATCAAAACCACAACGATTTTTCGTCAAGTGTGTTGTTTTAACCTTGAACAAGGACCGGGCGTAGTCACACTCGATTCAACTAAAGTTGGAGAAATAGACACCCACTAGCCACCTGTGTGCGAAGCATGGCGGTAGAACCAGTCTCATGAACGCAGTCATGTAATGTCGGTCTAGGCCGCTTCATCCAACAATACCGCTGAATCAAAGTATGACATGCTGGTAAGCAGTATGACTATTATCGACCACAACTCTTTATGTTCCACTCATGCATATAACATCTACGCATAGACCTGGCTCAGATGCCACTGGTGGGGAACGCAGTATTTCAAAAAAATTACCTATGATCACGCAAGATCCATCTAGGAGATGCATAGCAATGAGCGGGGGAGAGTGTGTCCACGTACCCTCGTAGACCGAAAGCGGAAGCATTTAGTAAGGCGGTTGATGTAGTCGAACGCCTTCGCAATCCAACCGATCAAGTACCGAATGCACGGCACCTCCGCGATCTGCACACGTTCAGCTCGATGACGTCCCTCAAACTCTAGATCCAGTTGAGGCCGAGGGAGAGTTTCGTCAGCACGATGGCGTGGTGACGGTGATGACGAAGTTACCGATGCAGGGCTTCGCCTAAGCACTATGACAATATGACCGAGGTGGAAAAATGTGGAGGGGGCACCCCACACGGCTAAGAAATCAACTTGTGTGTCTTTGGGGTGCCCCCTTGCCCATGTATAAAAAGGAGGGGGGAAGAGGAGGCCGGCCTAGGAGGGGCGCGCCTATAGGGGGTCCAACTAGGATTCCCAATCCTAGTTAGAGTCCCCTTCCTTTTTCAAGAGGGGGGAGGGAAGGAGTAGGAGAGGGAGAAGGAAAGAGAGGGGGGCGCCGCCCCCTCCCTAGTCCAATTCGGACTTGCCATGGGGGGCGCGAACACCCCTTGAGCTCGTCTCTCCTTTCCCGTAAGGCCCATTAAGGCCCACTACTTCCCCCGGCGAATTCCGGTAACTCTCCGGTACTCCGAAAAATACCCGAACCACTCAGAACCTTTCTGATGTCCGAATATAGCCTTCCAATATATCGATCTTTACGTCTCGACCATTTCGAGACTCCTCGTCATGTACGTGATCTCATCCGGGACTCCGAACAAACTTCGGTCATCAAATCACATAGCTCATAATACAAATCGTCAGTGAACGTTAAGCGTGCGAACCCTACGGGTTCGAGAACTATGTAGACATGATCGAGACACATCTCCGGTCAATAAACAATAGAGGAACCTGGATGCTCATATTGGCTCCTACATATTCTACGAAGATCTTTATTGGTCAAACCGCATAACAACATACGTTGTTCCCTTTGTCATCGGTATGTTACTTGCCCGAGATTCGATCATCGGTATCAGCATACCTAGTTCAATATTGTTACCGGCAAGTCTCTTTACTCGTTTTGTAATGCATCATCCCGCAACTAACTCATTAGTCACATTGCTTGCAAGTATAGTGATGTGCATTACCGAGAGGGCCCAGAGATACCTCTCCGACAATCGGAGTGACAAATCCTAATCTCGATCTATGCCAACTCAACAAACACCATCAGAGACACCTGTAGAGCATCTTTATAATCACCCAATTATGTTGTGATGTTTGATAGCACACTAAGTGTTCCTCCGGTATTCGGGAGTTGCATAATCTCATAGTCATAGGAACATGTATAAGTCATGAAGAAAGCAATAGCAATAAACTAAATGATCATTATGCTAAGCTAACGGATGGGTCATGTCCATCACATCATTCTCTAATGATGTGATCCCGTTCATCAAATGACAACACATGTCTATGGCTAGGAAACTTAACCATCTTTGATTAACGAGCTAGTCTAGTAGAGGCATACTAGGGACACTCTGTTTGTCTATGTATTCACACATGTACTAAGTTTCCGGTTAATACAATTCTAGCATGAATAATAAACATTTATCATGATATAAGGAAATATAAATAACAACTTTATTATTTCCTCTAGGGCATATTTCCTTCAATATATGCCTAAGGTATTGTCCCTTTTCTACACACAAGTTTTAGAGCCTCCTCTAATTCATCTAGTTCTAGTTCTAGTTGATCCTAGTTGATCTAATTAGAGCTAGAATTGGTTCCTCTAATCCTCACAATGAGAAGCCTAGTGTGGTTCTAATCACCTCCCTCTAATTATTTGGCGATGATTAGCTCTTGACGGCGAAGTGCTACAGGATCGTGAAAATCATACGCTTGGAACCAAGTAGAGATGTCGTGCTTTCGATCATCCGTTCGAGGGATAATTCAAGGACGGTTTGCATGATCGTCATCAATAGTTTGAGGGGCTACAAGTACGATCTACACCGGCTCGTCTACTTCCGTTGCACATTCTGCTGTAGCGACCCGACCCGAATGGATCAAGTCTCCGTGCTTAAGTGTCATCCCTGGATCGGTATGCTGACACACACAGTACTCGAGGATTTATAACAGAGGTAAATCACATGTATAAAGTAACGTAAAATACTATTACCTCAATCCAAATAGCGGAAGTAACAAGGTTGTGGATTCCCATCAACACCAACAGCAAAGTTGAGTGTACAAAATCGTAACTCTAACGTATCACTTACTCGTCGTAAGATAATCCTGCAACATGAGACGTTGCAGCCACAAAGGGTCAGTACATTGAATGTACCGGCAAATTCACACCAGAGGATAATGATGAATAAAGGCTATCACTACATGCATATTTGGCTGGTGGAAAGGCTCTATGGTTATAATGGTTTTTGTGAAAAGCCAATTCTTCCCTACTGCAAAGGAATAAATTTTATTTAACTATCATGGTGCTTGTTAAACATTGAGACCGTAGACACCCTCTCAATCCCAATTAAACATCATCATTAAGACCCAACAAAATTAATTAAAGTCACATGATGAGATTCACATGATAATCCAAGTACTAGATACTCAAGACGTCCATAACCGGGGACACGGCTAATCATGATTAGTTTATACACTCTGCAGAGGTTTGCGCACTTTTCCCCACAAGACTCGATCTCCTCCATTGGATTTTTCACACTACATTGTGTTTGAGAAACGGATGACCGAGACATAGTCTTTTAGAAGCATTTGCACCTTACGATGGGTAGACCGTACCACCTACTACCCCTACATCTGCTAGTCTACCACTGTAAGAGTTCACACGACTTAATCAACTATGCTAGAGCCCATAATAGCTTGTGGCTGCACACGGAAGTTTCTATTATGAATAATCTCATGATCCCTTTGAGCCTGGGTGGTGGTCCATAAAAAACAGGCAATCGCTGGAATACCCAGGTGCCTAAACAGGTAATCGCTGGAATACCCAGGTGCCTCAATCCACCCAGATGTGTGTTAAAGT
Organism: Triticum urartu; assembly: GCF_056163025.1. Classification (NCBI taxonomy): domain Eukaryota; kingdom Viridiplantae; phylum Streptophyta; class Magnoliopsida; order Poales; family Poaceae; genus Triticum; species Triticum urartu. The sequence continues at coordinate 530,632,725 of NC_141876.1, forward strand.
TGCCACCTTAAGTAAACCATTAATTAACAATCTCACATCTGTCATGAATACTCTCAAACCCAATCCACGTCTACGAGCATAGCATAGCAATATAAGCAATGTAATAGTAACTCCGAAGGTTTGAATGTAGGGCAATAGTTTCCTACCTCATCAACTACTTCCCAATACCCACATGTTATCAATCCTACTCATGCAATGTTTGAGGTTGAAACTAATGCATAAAAACTGGGCATGAAAGGAATATGATCAAAGTGTGAAATTGCCTATAATGTTGATGAAGATGATTCACACTCATAGCTCTTGATAGATCTACTCGTTACACTCCAGTCAATCTATCGTAAGCAAGCAATAGAACCACACATAAGCAATCACTCAAAAGATCGGAAAGAATGAAGAAGACAATTTGGAAAACATCAAAACCAAGGAAATAACTCTTGCAACACAAAACAATTTCTAACAGTACCAAAATTATGTAAATTTGGCCTTATCAGAAAGTTTAGGTCAAGAGCTTTACTTTGCAAAAAGAATCAACTCAAACGGAGCTACGAAACTCAAGTTACGATCAAACGAAGTTTGAATACAAATTTGTTCTAATTCAAAATTTTAAAATTTTCAAAAACATGATTGAGTTGGATTACTGGATAGAGGGGATCATAATGAAGACGCGGGCGTTGGTTTCGTTGGATTTTGACAAATGAGTAAAAAAGAATGATCGATTGAAAACCAGGGGCTCATCTGTAAATAAAATCATCATAGATAGGTCCCTGGCCGAAATTAAAAGGAAAAAGAAAAATCCTATCGAACGAACGTTCGCTACAGAAACATATATGACGAAAACCATTCGCTACAGATCTAAACGGGTGAACGCTCGCTATTTAACAAAACCTAAAAAATAAACCGCCCTAAAAGAAAAACCATACTATATAGAAAATCGGCGGGTTTTCTCGGCTTTTTACCGGGTCGGGTGAGATGAACCGGCGGCGGCGGCGGTTTCTCCGGCGAGGCGGGGCAGTGGCGACGGCGAACTCCGGCGGCTCCGGGCGCGGCTACGGGCGGCGAAGACGACGGTGGTCTTGGCGTGCAGCGGCAACAACGGCGAGACGCGGGTATCGGCGGAGTGCGGTGGGAGGAGGCGCGGCTGCGGGCGGCACGAGCAGCGATGCGGCGGCGAACGAGGCAAGGAGAGGCCGTGGCGACGGCGCGATGCGGGGGAAGAGAGAGAGGGGGGCCGGGGCCTCGGCTTATATAGGCGGGGAAGGTGGCGGCGATGCTTGGGGAAGAGGGCAAAGGAGGCCGGAGGCGGTACGGCGTCCATGGCGGTGGCGGTTGGTGTACGGGAGCCGGAGTTCGTCCGGAGGTCGGGGGCGACGCGGAGCGGGCTGGCCTGGCCTGGCGCTAGGCTGGGCCGGCCCAGTCGGGGAAAGTTTTTTTAAAACATTTTCCAGACAATTAAAATAATAAAAAGGAAATAACTAAAAAAATATTATATAGGCATATAATATATCAAAATTTTCAGAAAAAGATTGACTACAACGTGGACATTTTTATAATGCCAAATAAAATCCACACAAATTCAGATAATTCAAAGAGTGCTACTAGTCTAATAAAATCCAATAAAAATCATTTTAAAAATACCAAAATGATTTCAAATTAATTTTTCTCCAATTTTCTATTGTAGGGAGTCAGGTTACAATATTTTCCATGTATTTTGTTTTTGGAGAAAAATAATTTCAATAAAACTCAAATAACCCAAATTGAAAAATAATAATTTCAAACGGATTTTAAATTTGAGTTTCTTTGAAACTCCCAACTCATATTTCATATGTTTGGAAGAAGTCATTTTATCTTCTCTCATGAAAATCATTGAGTTGCTTAAAGTTTCAGAACTGGAAATATTTTCAAATGAAATTCAAATGTTTTCAACACCCCTTGTCATTTAAATAAAAGGAAGAAGTCATGTCATCTTCTCTCCAAAGTTTTGTGGTGAAAAGGATTTGAATTCATGGAGATCAGAAAGCAAAGATGAAAGTTTGGGGAAGTCCTTTTATTCCCTCTCATTTAACTTTCAAAAAGTTTCGAATTTCACTCAATCAATCACACAACAATCAAACAAACAATCAATCAATCTATTTATTATAACATTCCAAAATTTAGAATTTGGGGATGTTATAAACCTACCACCCTTAAAATGAATCTCGTCCTCGAGATTCGGAGAGGCTAGAAAGAAATAGGTTAGGTTTGGGGGTCTTCTCAAATCCATGGATCATCACGAGGGGTCTGGGGTGCTACCACCCTTAGAAACATGGTTACGGTCCCATCAATACTCATATACTCCATCCTTATTCTTGACGGGGCCGGTCTTCTCAAATCTTCAGGATAATTCATTATCTGGGCTCTTCCGGTAGTGGGACAACCTTTACCACAATTCTTTTGTCTTTTTTCTTGGTAAGGTTGTCCGGAGACTGGGTCTTCTTAGCTGACGGGTCTGGCGACAATACTAAACAACTATCGATATCTCATGGCGGTCATCCAATTATGGTTTCTCCTGCAGGAAATGGGTCTGGTTGAACCTCACCGTATAACCTACGGTTGGCAAAAGCTGCCTTGTACCAGGGAAAATTGCTATACCATTCTAAGGTTTAAACAAGGTTTAATACCGTTGTCTCTCTACTATAGGTAAGTCACTCAGATTTACCATCCCATATAGCAAGGCGAATAATAAGAGTAAGTCGGTATGGTGATCAATCCATCCCGCACCCAAATCATTGCCCTGTACACGATTTAGCGAATCTCGCATTCTAACACTCGGTTATCCTCACAAGCATTGCAGAATTTCTCTTGTCGACAACCAAGTTCGGATAATTCCATTGATTCTGCAAACCAAACAAACATCTATCGTTCCTTCACAACTCTCAGGTTTTGCGTAAACTCCTATAAAATCGTCTGCCGATAATTGTAACTTCTTCCAGGGTTTTTTCCTTTAGCAAGAGTGTGATTGCTTCTTGGCAGGTCCTGGGGCCTGTGGGTTATGGCCCATCTCATCACTTGCAAACCTTGAACTCATCATCGAGGCAACTAATCTTTAATCCAACATCCAACTTCATAGCACACTTAAATCCATCCAATTGTACTGTCTCCTTTCCTTCTATTTGCACCAAACTATGACGTGATTACTCAGACTCATCATGGAATTTCCCTTGATCCATATTTCCAACATCATACCTCCTTTATATCCAATAGTAATTTATCTCTTCATCCTTGTGGGATATCCCACATACTAAGATAAAAACTTATTAGTATGAAGTCCATATTCAACTTTGTGGAACATCATTATCCTTTCCAGGGTCAAGCGTTCTCATAGGGTAATATTGGCCATCTCTGCATGGCACTTCTTCCACTGGGAAACGTGAAACACATCATGAACTCCTGACAGTCCTTCGGGTGACTCCAACTTGTTGGCCACTTCTCCCATACACTTCAAAACTCGGTATGGTCCTACAAATCTCGGGGCTAACTTTCCCTTAACTCCAAATCGCTTAACTCCTCGCAGAAGGGACACACGAAGACATGTTGTGTCTCTAATTTCATAGACTACCTCCTTGTGTTTTTTAGTCTGCATAACTCTTCTGCCTGGAATGAGCTACCTTCAGTCTATCTCAAATAAACTTAACATTCTCTTCTGATTCCTTGATCACATTTGGTCCAAACAACTGACGGTCTCCAACTTCATCCCACACACTCTTGGGGTATCACACATATCGAGACAAAACTCATATTCATTTTCTCCGAAATCCACTCAGTGGAGTATCCTTATCTTTTCCAGGGGTCAACGGTTCTTACAGGGTACTACCACCCTTAAAATGCACAAATCTTCCATAGACCATATTTCTCATATCCTCAAAATGGCCAAAATTCTTCTTCATAGAGTACAACTCATAAAATCCATATCAGTACCAATGATGCTAACTTTATTCATTCTCAAATAATTACAATCTCTCGCTTTTCCATTACATGTCTCAACTCAACACCTCAATAAGAAATAAAATGTTCTCACTTCTACTACTCCATTTCTTTTGTTGCAAACTTAACTATCTAGCACAAGTTTCCTACTCCTTGGGGCATTCTTTGGCAAAGTGCCCTACTCCATTACAACTAAAACATATTACTGCTGACAAGTATCGAGGTTTCCATTTTGGGCAACTGTTGAAGTAGTGCCCCGACTCCAGGCACCTGTAATAGGTGATATGACTCAGATCCCTCCTGGGCTCCAATCGGTTTCTCTTCCTGGACTTTTCCATTCCAATCAGCCCTTCTATTTCCTGTGGGTCATATTCTACTTCCTCTGTCGGGAATTCTACTAGATCCCCATTCAAACAATTTTGGGAGATGTGTCCTTCTTCTCCACACGAATAGCAAGACTTAGTGCAGGGTTTACACGGGTCTTCTTTAGGTGTGTCCTCCACCTCTTCCTTCATCAAAGTTTCTTCTAAAATTTCCATGAGGGCTCCTTTCATTACTTCTTTCTTCTGCTAGATGGTTCGTTGTACCATGGGGTAAATGTGGCACTGAGCAGGATAGTGGGTAGTTCCTTCACACAAGAAACAAGTAATCTGCCTAGTTGGGCATTCTTCAACTGGGTGACTTCCTTCACAATTAGGGCATTCCTTCTTGTGTTCTTATGGGTGTGTCCTATTTCTCCACAAATCTTCCATGCACAAGGTTTCTTCATATCCTTTCCATAAGGCTTCAACTTCTAGGACACAAGTTGAGACTTTGGTAGAGTCAACTTAAATTCTTTCCAAGTGGTTACTCCTTGCCATCCATTGATGGTTTGGTACATCCTCCACCAAGTAGCAGCACCTCTTTCAAAGCACTGAAGAGCATGCTGGGTCATATCCTTTCCGACTATAGGGTTATTCTTCATGTGATCCTCCATGTTCTGAATCCATTGGTCTGTCTCCAACTGACTCATCTGTCTAGAAAATACAAGCTCATCTCCATTCATCCTCTATTGGGTCCATGTGGGTTTGGGGTAAGATAAGAGAGAGGGAGAGGGATGCACACAATACAAACAATGGTTTTGAAAAGACAGATTTTATTATAGCTGTCGAAAAACACCAAACAAATGACAGCTCACAATCGTCGCATCTAACGTAGGTATATGACAGGGGTTTGGTCTTCTAAAGGTCCATAAATCTTCAACGTCTCCAAACTCTGCAAGCCTTTTTCATGCCTCCAATGGCTTCTTCTGATCATGCTTGTCTTTCTCAAGTTCTTTTGCCAGATCAACTCTATTGACGCGAGGTCTCTTGACACGTCCTTTAGTATTCTGGAGCTGCATTCCTAACTTCTAGGTTTCAACATCCTTGGCATGAATCATGGTCCTATTGTCCTTCAGTTCCTGACGAATCTTCCGTATCTCAAGGTTTTACTCTTCTAGCTTGGCTGCTTTCAACTTCTGGGTCCTGAGTTCTTCACGAAACGCTTCCTTCTCAAATACTGCTTCCTGCAGATCCATCTTAACTTCTTGATGTAACACTCCAGATCCTGGCGATACACCAGCTAAGGTTAAAACTTCATCTTGCTGATAGATGCTCCATCAGCCTTCTGCCATCAAATCCATTCTGAAGAAATGCATCCTTAACTCAGCATGGTGACAATAGCATCAGTGGGCGATGACATCACGGATAACCGTTTTTCTGCCCTTGTCATTGCCAGGAGATATCTTCCATAGTTGATATCTCCTGCCTTAGGGTTTTCCTTGAGAGAACTTTGAGTTTTTAACTCTCCATGCTCTGGTCTTTCCCCGATACACCTTGATCTCGGGTATTGACAACTTCCATAGTCTGCCAAGTTCCATAAGGGTAGCCTTCCTAGGTCACACAAATCTGGAAATTCTTCGGGGCCTCCAATTCTCCTAGTCTTCAGAGTCTTCAATAGTTGTAGTTTCCATTATCATAAAGTATGGTAAAATCCTCTTCATTCCGAATGGTCTCGGTTGTCCGATATCTTGTACTTCTTGGAGTGGTCGCATTAGTCGAATCCTCATGTGGTCAAAAGGGAAAAGGGGGTATGGTCTCACTAAAAGGGGATATTTGAATAAGCTCAAAATAGAAGAGAAGTAAAAAGGTCTTTTTGGAAAAGAAGGTTTTAGAGAAAATCCTTCCTATGGGCTTGCCAGTTTCTATGGTCACGTCCTACAGTCAACATGTGCTCTGATACCATCTTGTAGCGACCCGACCCGAATGAATCAAGTCTCTGTGCTTAAGTGTCATCCCTGGATCGGTATGCTGACACACACAGTACTTGAGGATTTATAACAGAGGTAAATCACATGTATAAAGTAACGTAAAATACTATTACCTCAATCCAAATAGCGGAAGTAACAAGGTTGTGGATTCCCATCAACACCAACGGCAAAGTTGAGTGTAGAAAATCGTAACCCTAACGTATCACTTACTCGTCGTAAGATAATCCTGCAACATGAGACATTGCAGCCACAAAGGGTCAGTACATTGAATGTACTGGTAAATTCACACCAGAGGATAATGATGAATAAAGGCTATCACTACATGCATATTTGGCTGGTGGAAAGGCTCTATGGTTATAATGGTTTTTGTGAAAAGCCAATTTTTCCCTACTGCAAAGGAATAAATTTTATTTAACTATCATGGTGGTTGTTAAACATTGAGGGTGTAGACACCCTCTCAATCCCAATTAAACATCATCATTAAGACCCAACAAAATTAATTAAAGTCACATGATGAGGTTCACATGATAATCCAAGTACTAGATACTCAAGACGTCCATAACCGGGGACGTGGCTAATCATGATTAGTTTATACACTCTGCAGAGGTTTGCGCACTTTTCCCCACAAGACTCTTATCTCCTTTGTTGGATTTCTCGCACTACATTGTGTTTGAGAAACGGATGACCGAGACATAGTCTTTAAGAAGCGTTTACACCTTACGATGAGTAGACCATACCACCTACTACCCCTACATCTGCTATTCTACCACTGTAAGAGTTCACACGACTTAATCAACTATGCTAGAGCCCATATTAGCTTGTGGCTGCACACGGAACTTTCTAGTATGAATAATCTCATGATCCCTTTGAGCCTGGGTGGCGGTCCATAAAAAACAGGCAATCGCTGGAATACCTAGGTGCCTAAACAGGCAATCGATGGAATACCCAAGTGCCTCAATCCACCCAGATGTGTGTTAAAGTTGCCACCTTAAGTAAACCATTAATTAACAATCTCACATCTGCCATGAATACTCTCAAACCCAATCTACGTCTACATTGCAATATAAGCAACGTAATAGTAACTCCCAAGGTTTGAATGCACGACAATAGGTTCCTACCTCATCAACTACTTCCCAATACCCACATGTTATCAATCCTACTCATGCAATGTTTGAGGTTGAAACTAATGCATAAAAACTGGGTATGAAAGGAATATGATCAATGTGTGAACTTGCCTGCAATGTTGATGAAGATGATTCGCACTCATAACTCTTGATAGCTCTACTCGTTACACTCCGGTCAATCTATCCTAAGCAAGCAATAGAACCACACATAAGCAATCACTCAAAAGATCAGAAAGAACGAAGAAGGCAATTCGGAAAACATCAAAACCAAGAAAATAACTCTTGCAACACAAAAAAATTTCTAACAGTACCAAAATTATGTGAATTTGGCCTTATCAGAAAGTTTAGGTCAAGAGCTTTACTTTGCAAAAAGAATCAACTCAAACGGAGCTACGAAACTCAAGTTACGATCAAACGAAGTTTGAACACAAATTTGTTCTAATTCAAAATTTTAAAATTTTCAAAAACATGATTGAGTTGGATTACTGGCTAGAGGGGATCATAACAAAGACGTGGGCATTGGTTTCGTTGGATTTGGACAAACGAGTAAAAAGTAATGATCGTTTGAAAACCAGGGGCTGATCTATAAATAAAATCATCACAGATAGGTCCCTGGCCGAAATTAAAAGGAAAAAGAAAAATCCTATCGAACGAACGTTCGCTACAGAAACATATACGACGAAAACCGTTCGCTACAGATCTAAACGGGTGAACGCTCGCTATTTAACAAAACCTAAAAAATGCCCTAAAAGAAAAACCGTACTATATAAAAAACGCCCTAAATGAACCGGCGGCGGTGGTTTTCTCCGGCGAGGCAGGGCAGTGGCGAAGGTGAGCTCCGGCGGCTGCGGGCGACGAAGACGGCGGCGGTCTCGGCGTGCAGCGGCAACAACGGCGAGGCGCGGGCGCCGGCGGAGTGCGGCGGGAGGAGGCGCGGCTGCGGACGGCACGAGCAGCGATGCGGCGGCGAACGAGGCAAGGAGAGACCGCGGCGACGGCGCGATGCGGAAGAAAAGAGAGAGAGGGGCCGGGGCCTCGGCTTATATAGGCGGGGAAGGCGGCGGCGGGAGGCCGGAGGCGGTACGGCGTCCATGGCGGCGGCGGTTTGCGTGCGGGAGTCGGAGTTCGTCCGGAGGTCAGGGGCGACGCGGAGCGGGCTGGGCTGGGCCGACCCAGTCGGGGAAAGTTTTTTTTAAAACATTTTCCGGACAATTAAAATAATAAAAAGGAAATAACTAAAAAAATATTATATAGGCATATAATATATCAAAATTTTCAGAAAAAGATTGACTACAACGTGGACATTTTTATAATGCCAAATAAAATCCACACAAATTCAGATAATTCAAAGAGTTCTATTGGTCTAATAAAATCCAATAAAAATCATTTTAAAAATACCAAAATGATTTCAAATTAATTTTTCTCCAATTTTCTATTGTAGGGAGTCAGGTTACCCTATTTTCCATGTATTTTGTTTTTGGAAAATAATTTGAATAAAACTCAAATAACCCAAATTGAAAAATAATAATTTCAAATGGATTTTAAATTTGAGTTTCTTTGAAACTCCCAACTCATATTTCATATGTTTTGAAGAAGTCATTTTATCTTCTCTCATGAAAATCATTGAGTTGCTTAAAGTTTTAGAACTGGAAATATTTTCAAATGAAATTCAAATATTTTCAACACCCCTTGTCATTTAAATAAAAGGAAGAAGTCATGTCATCTTCTCTCCAGGGTTTTGTGGTGAAAAGGATTTGAATTCATGGAGATCAGAAAGCAAAGATGAAAGTTTGGGAAAGTCCTTTTATTCCCTCTCATTTAACTTTCAAAAAGTTTCGAATTTCACTCAATCAATCACACAACAATCAAACAAACAATCAATCTATCTATTTATTATAACATTCCAAAATTTAGAATTTTGGGATGTTACATCTGCAGTTAGTAACAATCGTCATCCAAACCATTTATGCATCTTCATATTGTTCTTGGTGTTTGTAGGGCAGTTTTTTTTCTATTATGTTTCCCAACACGGGATGCTGATACGTCTCAAACGTATCTATAACTCTTTATTATTTGATGCTATAATATTATCACTTTAATATTCTTTCATATTGTTTATATTATTTTTTGGACTAACCTATTAATTTAGTGCTCAATGCGAGTTCCTGTTTTTTTGTTTCGCAGAAAAACCATATCTAGGAAGGTCCAAATAGTACTGGACGTGAAGAAAGAAGCATGTTTGGTTGCGTACAGGGAGGCCTTGCTTGCAACAACATGAAACTTAAAGCACCCAGAGCCTAGCTTGCTGGGAATGCTCGAATCAGTGAATCCAGTGAGGTAGGATGAGTCGGGCGCAAAAGTAGGACACAACATAGGACACGGTGCACGGGGAATTAGGGGCAGGGATGGTAGAAGAAGGAAATTGGCGGAGATGGGATGGCCCAAAATCTATCCTGACCCCCATTTACTTGCTCACCCCTAGCTCTAGGATAAGCCCTTCCTTTGTTCTTAGCTCCGGAGGCAGAGTGAATCAGATCTACGCAAGCGGCGATGGTGGCAACATCACTCTCTGGCAGCACCAGCTGCTTCTCCCCTTCTTCTTGGACTCCGTCCGGCCATCCTGGCTTCAGCCATGGCGCCCCTTCCCCCCGAAGCTGGTAAGCAGCATACAAACCCCCCTCCTTTGTTAGGTCATTTGTTAGGACGGTGTAGAATCAATTGCGCCATTGCTGACAACACTATCGATGTCGCCTAGGTTATGGACGCACAGATGAAGCTAGTAGTTCACGCAGCATTAGTGATAGTTGTGATTCAGGCTTGGATCTTGCTGATCCATAAGAGAGTTATTTATTAGAATTACAAGCCTATCATCTGGTATGGTCCACTGTTAATCCAGGATCAGGGGAGGATAGCGAATCTAAACTACATCTACAACTGCAACAACACGCACTACCAAAAAAAGACACATCCATGACATTTTGGGCCGAACGAATTTTTTTTCTGTCATACATATGACACTTCTATGACGATAATTGTGACAAAACCCGGTATCATCATAGATATGGTGGGCTCCTACTTCTATGACAAAAAATCATGACAAAAAATGGGCTTTTCGTCCTAGGCAGGCCGGAGACGCAGCTGCATGACATTCTTTGGGCCGTCCATGACGGAAAAAACCATGGTAGAAGCGAGGGTGAGGAAAATTTTGGGGAGTTCCCGGTTACGGTGGGAGGTCGGGGGCCGAGCGATGCGTGTTTCTCTCGTACACGTACGCGCGTGTGTGCGAGGCATTGGCACTAACTGAACCCGAGCGAGGCGTTGGGCTCTAACTGAACCCGAGCGATTGCACTGTAGGCTATGCGTTACTAAACCCGAGCGATCGATCGATGGCTGTTAACTGAACCCGATCGAGCGATTCCTTTGCTACTGCTGCTAACTGAAGCCGATCGATGCTACCTCTGGGTGAACAGTGAGTGTTGCCGGGGGGTTTGGATGAACAGTTCCTGGTGGGGGTGGATGAACAGGACCCCGTGGTGTTGCCTCTAGATGAACAGGACCCCGATCGATCGAGCTGGTTGGGGATGGATGAACAGGACCCCGTGGAGGGCTGGATGAACAGGACCACCCAGTGGAGGGCAGGACGAACAGTAGATGGTGGAGGGCAGGATGAACAGTAGCCCGTGGGGGGTGGTTGAACACGAGCCCGTGGAGAGGGCAGGTTGAACAGTAGGCGGTGGAGGCTGGATGAACAGGAGCCCGTGGATGAACAGTCGCAGGTGGAGGCTGGAGGAGGTCTACGGTGGATGAACAGTAGCTCGTGGAGGCTGGAGGGGGTCGACGGTGGAGATGAACGGTATCCTGTGGAGTCCCGTTTTGTGGTACGCCACACCCCTCCCGATGAATAGGACCCCCATTTCGACCGTAGCGCTCCAACACAAGTCCATTTCGTTCGTTTTGCGGTATGCCACACCCCTCCCGATGAACAGGACCCCCATTTCGACCGTAGGAGGTCTGTTTCCTTCATTTTGCGGTACGCCAGACCCCTCCCGATCAACAGGATCCCGTTTCGAACGTGGCCGGTCGAACACAAGGCCGTTTCCTCCGTTCTGCGGTATGCCAGGCCTCGTTTCCATCGCCTGTTCAGTCCAAGCCCTCCCAATGAACACGACGCATTCCGTTGCCTCCCCATGAACACGACGCATTCCGTTGCCTCCCCATGAACACGACGACGACGCTGTTTCTCCGTTTCGACCCAGCCATGTACACGAGCCCTGGCCGTACGTATGCGCGAGTAGGCGTTCGAGACCCCGCCCGTATGTACATATACATGGCTGTATTTTCTTTCTTGCAACATGGCCGCCTCTACTACGACACGTGCGCGCCTCTACATCGACCAGTATATATGTATGTAGACGTTCGCGACCAGAATGACAACGCTACATACGCTTCGACCAGGTGGGTCCCGACTGTCAGGCACTTCCTTGCGTGCGAAGATGTAGCTGGTGGGTCCCAGCAGTCAGGGGGGCGAAATACGGTGGCCCGTCTGGTGGGTCCCGCTGTCAGGTGGAGGAATAATTATTTTGCACGTAATAAGGAGGCATTTCCTTGCTGCGGCCGTGGACCCAGCTGTCAGCCTCTCCACGTACAGTCCACGTCTGATGGAAGCCGTTCCTTGACCACGCTGACCACGCCGCGCCGAGAGCACCAGGCGGTGGACGATGGTGAGGCCTAGGAAGGGGACAACGCGGAGTCAGGGAAGACGCAGCAGTGGATGCCCACGCGTAGAGGAGTACGAGGGTTCACTGGTTCGCTGCGGTGTGAGGCTGTCGTCGCCGCAGAATAACAGGGGGTGTGGGTGAGTAGAGGGATGGCCTGGCCAGCGGTGGGAGTGGTAGGGGGCGGTGAGGCCTCCGTCGCATCGCAGCCGGCCACGGGAGGCAGGAGCACGAGGCACAACCGGCGCTAGTTTGGGCAGCTGGAGCAAGAAGACCAGAGGTTGAAGAAGCACTACGACTGTTGGATGGACATCGTACGATCACTGGAGCTAAAATCGTGCATATTGACTAAGTTGACAAAGCCCTCCGTCCCCGTCAACTTAGTAGGCCCACAAGTCAGCCTGCCACTATACTGGGTCCCAGCTAACAGGGGGAGTATTCATTTTTTTGTGCGTAATAAGGAGGCACTTCCTTGCGTGCGAAGATATAGCTGGTGGGTCCAAGCTGTCAGCAGCGGTAACGTTTTTTCGCGAAATACAGAGGCCCTTTCGGTGGGTCCCTGATCTCAGGTGGAGGAATCATTATTTTGCACGTAATAAGGAGGCATTTCCTTGCGTGCGGCCGTGGACCCAGCTGTCAGCCTCTCCACGTAAAGTCCACTTCAGATGCATTTCGGTAGTTGACCACGTTAACCAGGCCGCGACGAGAGCACTAGGGCGATGGACGATGGCGAGGCCTAGGAAGGGGACGACACGGAGGCAGGGATGACTCGGCAGTTGTTTCCCATGCGGAGGGGAGTATGACTGTACGAGGGTTTACTGGTTTGTCTGCCGTCGCTGGAGAATAACAGCAGGTGTGGGTGAGTAGAGGGATGGCTAGGCAAGCGATGGGAGTACGGTGGGGCGGTGAGGCCTGCGCGGAAGCATAGCCGGCCGCGAGGAGGAGGGAGCAGGCAGTCCCGCCAGCGCTTGTTTGAGCGGCTGGAGCAGGAAGAGCAGAGATTGAAGAAGCACGACGGCCGTTGGATGGACATCCAACAGTCAGTGCTTGTGCATCAACCTTTTTTTAGGAAAAAGCCTCAAATATGTGGAAAACAACATACAACCCATCTGCCATTATTTGTAATAATTTGCAGCCCATTTGCTAATTCTTAAGGTTTTTTTGGAGCCCATATTCTTTTTGTTAGCATTAGAGCCCATATTGTGGCAACGGTTAAAAAATTATACAAAATTTTGCATATTTCGGTGCGGTCCGAACTGTTTTTAATCCCGAAATTTCGACTCACATTCAAACTAATTTTAAAAATAAATGTATATCAATATAAAATCCAACAAATTCTCCACGCATAAAAATTAATGTAATTTAAAATCTTGAAATGAAAAAAAAGATATTTGAAACTAATTGCCGGTTTGATGTGTTTTAAAAATGTACAACCCATTTCTCATTACTGATGGGCCATTTTCTCGGCCAGCCGAATGAAAGCTCTCCCCGTCTTGAAAGATTTGCAGCCCAACAGGCCTGATAAAGCGACTTACTTGGCAAATCACAAAAAAACTGGGTTGTGGCCATGGACCCAGCTGTCAGCCTCTCCACGTATAGTACTCTTCCGATGGAAGTCGTTCCTTGACCACGTTGACCACGCCGCACGGAGAGCACCACGGCGGTGGACGACGGCGAGGCCTAGGAAGGGGACGACGCAGAAGTGGAAGCCCGCGCAGAGAGGACTACGAGGGTTCACTGGTTCGGCTGTGGTGTGAGGCTGCCGTCGCCGCAAGGCCTAGCCAGCGGTGGGAATAGTAGGGGGCGACGAGGCCTCTGCGGCAGCACAGCCGGCCACGGCAGGCAGGAGCATGCGGCACGACCGGTGCTGCTTTGGGCGGCTAGAGCAAGAAGACCAGAGGTTGAAGAAGCACTACGGTCGTTGGATGGACATCGTACGGTCACTGGAGCTAGAATCATTCATATTGACTAAGTTGACAAAGCCCTTCGTCCACGTCAACTTAGTAGG